>NC_139998.1:43043774-43586274 GCF_964263955.1 Coregonus lavaretus
TTGAAAATGCATTCCAGATGACTTTGGGATGATGTAACTTTATATTTTTTTTACGGTGGTGTAAGTGTCTCATATTCTAGGTGTGTGTGTGTGTGTGTGTGTGTGAAATGTATAGTGTGCACTGTGGATGGATATATGACCTACCTTCGCAGGAGGAACCATCGGGACTAAGCTGGTGTCCGGGTGGACATTCACACTCGTAACTCCCCTCTGTGTTCAGACAGGCGCCTCCTCGACACAGCAGAGGGTTCCGCTCACATTCATCAATATCTGCAGGGGAGAGGGGGAGGAAGAGAGGGAGAGAGTGCAATGAGGTCAGCTGTCAAAAATGACTTGCACAGAGGATCTGTGAGGAAATTCTCCCACTCTCCTGTCAGCTGGAGAGCAGTGTGTGTCTGTGTTTGTGTGTGTGACTCACCCATGCAGTTCTTCATCATCATGAAGCCACTTTCGTAGCCCTCGAAGCATTCACACTCGAAGCTGCCAGGGGTGTTCACGCAGGTGCCGTGGCCACACAGGTCCGGAGAGATATGACATTCATCAATATCTAAGACACAGAGACAGAGGAGGGAGAGACAGAGGAGGGAGAGACAGAGGAGGGAGGAGAGACAGAGGAGGGAGTGACAGAGGAGGGAGGAGAGACAGAGGAGGGAGGAGAGACAGAGGAGGGAGAGACAGAGGAGGGAGGAGAGACAGAGGAGGGAGGAGAGACAGAGGAGGGAGGAGAGACAGAGGAGGGTGAGACAGAGGAGGAGGGAGAGACAGAGGAGGGAGAGACAGAGGAGGAGGGAGAGACAGAGGAGGAGGGAGAGACAGAGGAGGAAGGAGAGACAGAGGAGGGAGGAGAGACAGAGGAGGGTGAGACAGAGGAGGAAGGAGAGACAGAGGAGGAAGGAGAGACAGAGGAGGAGGGAGAGACAGAGGAGGGAGGAGAGACAGAGGAGGGAGGAGAGACAGAGGAGGGAGGAGAGACAGAGGAGGGTGAGACAGAGGAGGAAGGAGAGACAGAGGAGGAAGGAGAGACAGAGGAGGAGGGAGAGACAGAGGAGGAGGGAGAGACAGAGGAGGGAGAGACAGAGGAGGGAGGAGAGACAGAGGAGGAGGGAGAGACAGAGGAGGGAGGAGAGACAGAGGAGGGAGGAGAGACAGAGGAGGGAGGAGGGAGGGAGAGACAGAGGGAATAATGTACATTACAGAAATATAATATTCAGCATTACTTTACTGATCTCATGAGAAAATTCAGCTGTGTCAACAAACAGCCCACTGGGCACACACTGGTTGAATCAACGTTGTTTCCACGTAATTTCAATGACATCAAATCAAATTTTATTTGCCACATGCGCCGAATCCAACAGGTGAAATGCTTACTTACAAGCCCTTAACCAACAATGCAGTTAAATTTTTTTAAATAGCAAATAATTAAAGCAGCAGTAAAATAAAATAACAGTAGGGAGGTTATATACAGGGTGTACCGGTACAGAGGTAATGTACATGTGGGTAGAGTTAAAGTGACTATGCATAAATAATAAACAGAGTAGCAGCAGCGTAAAAGACGGGGTTGGAGTGGGGTGGGGGGGCAATGCAAATAGTCATTGCATTGAACCAACGTGGAATAGACATTGAATTGACGTCTGTGCCCAGTAGGAGTGTTTCAAAATGTCAAAATAATGTTTTGCCCCTAAAACATTCTCAAATACTACAGAAATCATATACAAGGATACTTACTAAAGATATAGATTTCTGCTTTAATCATACAGATTTTTAAATGCTTTTCTATGGAATAAACAGAATTATGTTTATTACAGTCTCTCTGCCACCCCCCCTTATAATTCTCTCTCTCTCTCTCTCTCTCTCTCTCTCTCTCTCTCTCTCTCTCTCTCTCTCTCTCTCTCTCTCTCTCTCTCTCTCTCTCTCTCTCTATACCTGTGCAGTTCCTCTCCTCCATGGTGAGGGCGAAGCCGCTGCTGCAGCGACACTTGAAGCTGCCGATGGTGTTGCGACAGGTTCCGTGGGAGCACAGGCCGTTGAACACCTTACACTCATTTACATCTATGGAGGGACAACACAATGGACGAACAGCAGGGGTTAGCGGTGGAATTGAACATGGAATCCAGTAATAATCTAAAGAAATGTCTAGTGGTTAAAGAGATTAGACGCTGTGGTTGGTTTGCAACTGCTGGCGTGAGGCCATAATGGTGTGCTTGTTTTGTGTGTAGCTCCTCAGTGTAGTAGTAGGACTTCACTCAGAATCTGTTAGCGTAAGAAACATACCTACTTGTGTTCAGAAGATTATGACTGCTCATGAAGGCTTTATGAATATGTTGTGAATGCTACATTATCCCAACGCAAATTAGAGTGTTACCAAGACTAGATAATAAGTCTTAGTTCCTACCTTTGTAGAAGGGTCTGCCAGTCAGGATGTCTCCTCGGTTGGCGAAGCCTGGTCCTCTGGGGCAGATGGCCTTGTACTCCGGGGTGCCCGCCTTGGGACACTCCTCACAGTCAATGCCCCAGGCCGCGCCCACCGAGCAGCAGCACATGTCAACGCGGTAGCGCCCGGGCAGCGGCTCACCACACTCGTCCTCGTGCCACTTCATGTAGCACTGCTCGCTGCGCACGTCTGAGGGATAGACAGATGGACGGACAACAGTCAGACATACAGAACTTTACGGCTAATGCCACAGTATGCTAACCATGCTAATATTTGTTGTCACCAAATTTGTCTTTTCTCCCATGTAGGTTATCATTCATATTTTATAGTGTATTATAAACTGGGTGTTTCGAGCCCTGAATGCTGATTGGCTGACGGCCATGGTATATCAGATTGTATACCACTGGTATGACCCCAAATTTGTTTTTACTGCTCTTTTTTTTACTGTTACATTGGTAACCAGTTGATAATAGCAATAAGGCACCTCGGGGGTTTGTGGTATATGGCCAATATACCAAGGGCTGTATCCAGGCACTCTGCGTTGCGTCGTGCATAAGAAAAGCCCTTAGCCGTGGTATATTGGCAATATACCACACCCCCTCTGGTCTTATTGCTTAAATATAGTATATGTGTGAAGTCAACAGAAAAGATACATAATAGCCAGTTCTGATTTCAGTTATTATAAAAATGCATGGTGTCTGCCAGAGTTTATGTTGGTGGCAGTGTTGTCTTACCCACGCAGGTGCGTCCACTCCCGTCCAGGGTGAGCCCCTCGCCACACTCACAGCGGAAGGAGCCCTGGGTGTTGACACAGCGCCCGTTGGTACACACCCCCGGGAACACCTCACACTCATTGATGTCTGCAGGGAGGAAATAGGGACAATATTACAAGACTGACTGTGCTCTATGGCTCATCATTTTCTGAGGGAGGGAAGGAAGAACGGAAGGTGAATGGAATACCACAGGGAGGGAGGCAGAGGGTCATTATGGCTGTAAGAATGTCTGCTACCTTCACAGTTGACTGTGTGTGTGTGTGTGTGTGTGTGTGTGTGTGTGTGTGTGTGTGTGTGTGTGTGTGTGTGTGTGTGTGTGTGTGTGTGTGTGTGTGTGTGTGTAGGGGTCGATTAGTGTCTTACCTTCACAGTTGACTCCCTTCATACGAGCGAACCCTCTGGAGCAGGCAGTGTCTGTGGAGAGAGACAGCAGTTACAGTACACACCTCACACTTCATTATGTTTAGTAGGTGTGTGTGTTTGTGTGTGTACTGACCGATCTCGCAGCGTTCACAGGGGCTGCCCCAGGCAGCTCCCAGTGTAGAGCAGCACTCGGACTTGAGCGTGGCGCCGTTGATGTTGACCTCACAGCGGCCATCTTGGATGTTCAGCCAGCACGTTCCCTTCATGCTGTCTGTAGAGGGAGGAGGGGGAGAGAGAAGAGAGGGAGAAAGAGAGCGAGAGAGAGAGGGGTAGGGAAGCGAGAGTGAAAGAGAGAAAGGGAAGAGAAATAGGTAGGAGGGGAAGAGAGGGAAGAAAGAGAGAGAGAGAATGTGAGCAAGTGAAGGCACTCAAGAGAACCCTGCAGAGAAAAGGCACATCAATTCAAATGTACTGTAAAGCATCAACCAACATACACACATCTCTCATTGGTATACTGTACTCCAATCATTCCAAGCACAACAGCACCATCAGTGGAAAGTAATTAAGTACAGCTGTCCCTTCCAACAGCTTCCATCTTACCTCAGCCCAAACTGAGACAAATGCATAATTGACATTAATAATTTGCTATGGCAGTCCTAATGGACTGAGAGCACAGTCAGAACAAATGGGATGTGCATTTGTTCTCCCAAAACCGCAGGCTCACCCAAAACTAAACCACAATTTACATTCTCGCTGCTGAGTGATGGCTTTGAACCAAATATATGACTCTGCTTTGAACAGAAAACAGCGCTATATTCTAAAGTACAGGAATCTATTAGACTGACAAGGCCGGCTCATGTTGGTATTTATTCAAATGACTCATCCCAGATTACCATCTGTAGATGTTCAGATGTGTCTGGACATGTCCTCAAAGCAGACATTGACTTGTTTATTTCGACTAGAATAAGTGTGACACCAATCAGGCCCCCGAGGACTGGAATTTCCCAGGCCTGTTCTAGAAGGCCTATGAAGCTAGAAACTTTGGCTCAAATCCCACTTTTCACTCTGACTGTCTGCTTGATGATGATTCTCCAACAGAAGTTTGTCTCAGGAATACGTTGTTTTTCATTTGTGTCAGATTGAGTCTGCAGTTGTGACAGACGCCTCGTTCTCTTACCCACGCAGATGGTGTTGGTGGAGTCCAGCTTGCTGCCGTGGGAACACTCGCAGTTGAAGGACCCGGCGATGTTGCGGCAGACTCCGTTGACACACGGGCTGGACTCACACTCGTTGATATCTGAAACACATGGATCAGAGCAGGGTTAGGTAAGGCAGAGAAGAGAAGAGCCAGTTAAATGGGTCATCCTTAACAGGCTGTTGAGTGGAGAATGGCTTATAATAACGTCCGTAACGGAGCAAATGGAATGGCATGAAACACCTGGAAACCATGTGTTTGATGTATTTGATACCATTCCACCGATTCCGCTCCAGTCATTACGAGCCCGTTCTCCCCATTAAGGTGCCACCAGCCTCCTGTGATATAGACAGACATGCGTTTACTTCAACAAAGACAGAAAACTTTATGGAAAGTGGTTCAAGGACAGAGGATGTAAGCCAACACATGTTCATATATCTGATGTTCTATTTAACTCCAATCTCTCATGTGTTAAACAGTTGCAGGTGTACACACATCTAGCAGAGTTCACATCTACAACATATAGTCAATGAAACGAAGAGGAATACCAACACAGTTCAGATACTCCTAGCATTTTCAACTGTGGTTGCGCATAAGTATGCTGATATTGAGGCATTAGAAATGTGAGGAGTGTGTGTCTTCTCCATTGGTGTGTGTATGAAGTGTTTACCTTCGCAAGTCTCAGAGTCAGGTTTGAAGACGAAGCCTTTGGGACAGGAGCAGGAGTAGCTGCCGGGGGTGTTTCTACACAGGCCATTGTCACACAGCAGACGGTTCACTAGGCACTCATTGATGTCTGGTAGGTTGAGGAGAAGATGAACAACAGGGTTGACTTATCAAGTGTAACACAAGCCAGCCAAAACAATCAACCCCAGTGTTTGAAACTTTGTTCATATGTCAAAGTCAAGACCACGAAAGTACAGCAGAGGCTGTGAAAAATATGGGATTCAGTTTGACTTTAGATCACTTTTAAGGTATGAAATGGTCTGATAAACTTTAATTTGGGTCACTGATTTTTCCAACAGACATTGGATACAGGAAGACTGGACTCACCCACGCAGTTCTTGCCGCTGGAGTCGGACTCGTAGCCGATGTTACAGATGCAGCGGTAGCTCCCTCTCAGGTTCTCACACATGCCGTTCTGACAGATGTCTGGGTCCAAGGCACACTCGTTGATGTCTGAGGAGACACACAGGAACAAACCCACATGAGCCACAGCCCACCACAAACCACAGCCTTAGCTTTCAGCTCTCTCCAACCTACAGATTCCTTTTCTTCACTTTCCCTTTTTTCTCTCTTTGATTTGAAATTCGGAGCAAGATTCACACCTTTCTGAGGGACGCATTGTAATGTTTGAGGGGAGGCCTGTTAAATGCCAGAATAACTAGCAGTGATTGTAGGACAAGCTCCAAACCACAGATACCTAACATTAAACAGTACCAGTCACATGACTCACCTCTGCCGTCAGCAGTAATGCCAATCCCACTGCTGCACACTGCCTGGAACTCAGCTGAAAGCCAAGAAAATGACCTGTAAGTCACCTGCTAATATATCCAGTGTAACAAAAAAATCACAATTTACATTATAATTCTAACAATCACTTCTGCAGTATTTGGTAGAGTTCTACAGGATCTTAGCCTGGAATCTAAACTGATATGAACAATATTGTGAAGTGAAACAATAGTGAAACAGAGCATATCAGCTTGGATTCCAGGCTAACAGGATCTGAATGACAGCACAAGTAAACCAATTATGTTTTCTGGTGTGGTTAGGGTTAGTCAGTCACCTGAGTTGCGGGCAGGACAGGGTTGGCAAGGCTCTCCGAAGCCGTGATCAGGACTGGCACAGCAGCACTCAGACTTGGTGACGGCGCCAGGGAAGGGCCGCGAGCACGTGCCCATCTTGATGGCACCGTAGCAGGTGGTACGCATGTGTGTGTCGACACACACTCTCCCATCCACGTCGATGGCCAGGCCCGGTGGGCACTCACAGCGGAAGGAGCCCTCAGAATTGATACATCGTCCATTCATACAGATGCCTGGTGTCTGGCACTCATCAATGTCTGAGGGAGGAGAGAAGGGGAGAGATATGATGATGGTACTTGTGCCACATGGCTGGCAATACAGTCATGGAATCACTCAAATGTAATCTACATAACATTTCTTATCAGCTACTTTTATTACCTTCAAAGTCCTTAACAGTGACAGCCAAAATGCAAGCTAAGGTGACAGTGGCCTAGAAACACCCTTAGATACTAAGAAACCTTTTGAGAGGATCCACATCCAGAAATTATACCAGATGACGTACCTGTGCAGTAACGTCCGTTAGGTGCCAGGGCGAAGCCAGGTTTGCAGATACACTTGAAGCTTCCGTCCTCGTTGATACACATTCCATTGAGACACATGTTGGTGGTGGCACACTCATCATGATCTGGTTGAAGAAATGGAGGTGAATTAGGCTTTCTACCACGTAGGCTTTCTACCACGTAGGCTTTCTACCACGTAGGCTTCCTGCCACGTAGGCTTCCTGCCACGTAGGCTTCCTGCCACGTAGGCTTCCTGCCACGTAGGCTTTCTTCCACGTAGGCTTTCTACCACGTAGGCTTTCTTCCACGTAGGCTTTCTACCACGTAGGCTTCCTGCCACGTAGGCTTTCTGCCACGTAGGCTTCCTGCCACGTAGGCTTCCTGCCACGTAGGCTTTCTACCACAAACAAATGACTGTAACCTAGTAACATACAGTATGTGATTACCATGTAACAGGCCTGTAGGTGTAGACCATGCAGTTAGAGAGTAAGGTATGTGTGTGTAGCTCACCTATGCAGTTCTTCCCATCAGGAGTGAGCTCAAAGCCAGCGTTGCAGATGCACTGGAAGCTTCCGTCAGTGTTGACACAACGTCCGTTACGACACATCACTCCGTTTACGATGCACTCATCAATATCTGGGGAGGGAGGGAGGGAGGGGGAGGGAGGGGGAGGAAAGGAGGGAGGGGGAGGGGGGTTTAGGCTTAGTTTGACTGTTAGCCAGGTTAGGTACCAGTCTGTTTCTGTTCTGGACACCTTGTGGTGTTGTTACAAGCAGAGTCAGTCAGTGGGCCAACGTACCCAGTCTATCCATACAATACAACCGTTGTAATAAACAATTATAATGTTCTATAGTTGTTCTGGTGAGTGATTGGAACATACCAATGCAGGCCTGTTTGGTGGGGGTTCCCTGGTAGCCTTCGTGACACTTGCAGTGGTACGATCCAGGTGTGTTGACACAGTCTCCGTTGACACAGGGGTTGCTGACGCACTCATCCACATCTGAAGGAGGGAGGCGATGAAGAAATATGAGTTTATCAGTGCAACCCAGGATGCTCCAATTACAAATCTGAACACTCCCATATGTGTTAAAAAAGGTGAAAGAATCAATGCTATTGTGTAAGTATACCCTGAGTTTTACATCTACCAGAGACGTTATGTGTGTGGTCAGAAGATGGCAGTAGAGTGTATGTCATTTTCCTAACTGTAATGACTGCAGTGGGTTTACCAATACACTCCCCGCGTACATCCTGTCTGTAGCCCATGTTACATTCACAGCGGTAGCTGGTCGGGGTGGGGATACAGCGGCCGTTCAAACACAGGTTGGTGAAATGTTTACACACGTCAACGGTCTCATTGACTGACACAGGGACTGAGGATACACAACACAACACACAATCACATTACAATACATTACAATACATTATCACACAATGTTTATAATTTATTAAAACACAGTGAAGAAAAGTTTATGAAAAGCCATAGACTATTCTCTCTTCTTCCGCATGGCAAGCAGTACCCAAGCAAGTCTGACACCAACAGGCTCCTGAACAGCTTCTATCCCCAAGACTGCTAAATAGCTAACTAAATGGCTACATGGACTATCTGCAATTACGTTTTTATTGCACTGACTCTATGCACACTCACAGGACCCTACACACACACTCACTTACACACACTCACACTGACACTCCAACACACACACACACACACACACACACACACACACTTAATTTGCTCACACACACATAACACGCACACACATTTATACTGACTCTACACACACACACGCTCACATACAATCATCTTATACACTGCTGCTGTCACGCCCTGACTCAGAGGACGCTTATATGTTGAGTCAGGGTGTGTATATTCCTTGTTGTGATGTTCTATGTTGTATTTTCTATGTTTAGATCTAGTATGTCTAGATCTATGTTGGCCGGTGTGGTTCCCAATCAGAGGCAGCTGTCGCTCGTTGTCTCTGATTGGGGACCATACTTAGGCAGCCTATTGGCACTAGTGGGTTGTGGGATCTTGTTTCGTGTTAGGTATGTTGTTTGTGTACCTTGGACTTCACGTTTCGTTTCTTGTTTTGTCGTTGTGTTTAATAGTCAAATAAACATGTATGCATATCACGCTGCGCCTTGGTCTGACCCGTTCATGAACGAACGTGACAGCTGCTACTCTGTTTATCATACGCTATATATACAAAAGTATGTGTACACCCCTTCAAATTAGTGGATTCTACTATTTCAGCCACAAAAATCATCTGTCCTCTGTTTCAACACTCACTACCTAGTTCCAAACTGCCTCTGGAAGCAAGGTCAGCACAATAACTGTTAGTTTGGAGCTTCATGAAATGGGTTTCCATGGCCGAGCAGCCGCACACAAGCCTAAGATCACCATGCGCAATGCCAAGTGTTGGCTGGAGTGGTGTAAAGCTCGCCACCATTGGACTCTAGAGCAGTGGAAACGCGTTCTCTGGAGTGATGAATCACACTTCACCATCTGGCAGTCTGATGGACTAATCTAGGTTTGGTGGATTTCAGGAGAACGCTACCTCCCCGAATGCACAGTGCCAACTGTAAAGTTTGGTGGAGGAGGAATAATGGTCTGGGGCTGTTTATCATGGTTCAGACTAGGCCCCTTAGTTCCAGTGAAGGGAAATCTTAACGCTACAGCATACAATGACATTCTAGATGATTCTGTGCTTCCAACTTTGTGGCAACAGTTTGGGGAAAGCCCTTTCCTGTTTCAGCATGACAATGCCCACGTGCACAAAGCGAGGTCCATACCAAAATGGCTTGTCGAGATCGGTGTGGAAGAACTTGACTGGCCTGCACAGAGCCCTGACCTCAACCCCATCGAACACCTTTAGGATGAATTGGAACCCCAACTGCGAGCCAGGCCTAATCGCCCAACATCAGTGCCTGACCTCACTAATGCTATTGTGACTGAATGGAAGCAAGTCCCCGCAGCAATGTTCCAACATCAAGTGGAAAGCCTTCCCAGAAGAGTGAAGGCTGTTATAGCAGCAAAAGGGGGACCAACTCCATATTAATGCCCATGATTTTGGAATGAGATGTTCGACGTGCAGGTGTCCACATACTTTTGGTCATGTAGTGTATATCCTGATGCCTTATCCCTATACATTACTACCTCTACCACTCCATTATCCCTGCACATTGTAAATATGGTATTGGCACTGACCCTGTATACATAGCTTACTTCATTTATCATGTTCTTATTTCTATTTCTCGTGTGTTTTTACTTTATTTTATAGTACTACGGATATTGGTTACTGCATTGTTTGGAAAGAGCTTCCAATAAAGGCATTTCACTGTACTTGTGCAGGTGACAATAAAACTTGAAGTTACTCCCATCATTATTTTGACATTCAGGTTAGTTTCCTTGAGTTACAATCGCTTCTCCAAAATACCCAGTCCAATGCCGCGTTCAAAACAACTTAAGGAATCTTAAGGTCGGAGCTCTAGAAAGAATTTTCCCAGTCAGAGATCGTTTTTTTCAGAGTTCCCAGTTGTCTTGAATGCGCTGAAGTCAGAGGTTTCCGAGTTCCGAGCTCCCAGTTGTTTTGAACGCGGCACAAGACCTGATCGACAGGTTAAAAGATCAATAGGTCATAAACTCAGTTTAAACACTCTAATATCTCTGATACAAAACTTAAAACCACAGGCTAATAATGCAACACTACCCTATGGACACATGTCGTGGCCTAACCAACTCACCGATATTACGGCCGCCGCCGTTTCCTCCAAAACCATTGCCTCCTCCTCCCTGTCCCCCTCCTCCGATTCCTCCTCCTCCGATTCCTCCCCCGTTGCCATGGTGACCGTTTCCGTTAGGCCCGTTGGGGTTGAGTTTGTAGCCATAGCTGTAACCGTGACCGTTGCCGCCACCGTTGGGATAGCCGCCACCATTGGGGAAGCCTCCGTGGGGGAAACCTCCGTTACCTGTGCCATGGGGCACCCCTTCGATGCACAGCCTTCTGTACTCATCTACGGGGAAGAGGATGGAAAGGGTTATCTTCAATGAAAATGACATGCATGCACGTTTTGTCATGGTTTGGGTCAGTTTTACCTATTTTGATACAGTGCCTTGCAAAAGTATTCATCCCCCTTGGCGTTTTTCCAATTTTGTTGCATTACAACCTGTAATTTAAATGGATTTTTATTTGGATTTCATGTAATGGACATTCACAAAATAGTTCAAATTGGTGAAGTGAAATGAAAAAAATTACTTGTTTCAAAATATTCTACAAAATATATAACAGAAAAGTGGTGCATGCTATGAAGCCCCTAAATAAGATCTGGTGCAACCAATTACCTTCAGAAGTCACATAATTAGTTAAATAAAGTCCACCTGTGTGCAATCTAAGTGTCACATGATCTGTCACATGATCTCAGTATATATACACCTGTTCTGAAAGGCCCCAGAGTCTGCAACACCACTAAGCAAGGGGCACCACCAAGCAAGCGGCACCATGAAGACCAAGGAGCTCTCCAAACAGGTCAGGGACAAAGTTGTGGAGAAGTACAGATCAGGGTTGGGTTATAAATAAATATCAGAAACTTTGAACATCCCACGGAGCACCATTAAATCCATTATAAAACAATGGAAAGAATATGGCACCACAACAAACCTGCTAAGAGAGGACCGCCCACCAAAACTCACAGACCAGGCAAGGAGGGCATTAATCAGAGAGGCAACAAAGAGACCAAAGATAACCCTGAAGGAGCTGCAAAGCTCCACAGCAGAGATTGGATTATCTGTCCATAGGACCACTTTAAGCCTTACACCGCAAACATATGGAAGTAGGTACTCTGGTCAGATGAGACTAAAATGTAGCTTTTTGGCCATCAAGGAAAACGCTCTATCTAGCGCAAACCCAACACCTCTCATCACCTGAGAACACCATCCCCACAGTGAAGCATGGTGGTGGCAGCATCATGCTGTGGGATGTGTTTCATCGGCAGGGACTGGGAAACTGGTCAGAATTGAAGGAATGATGGATGGCGCTAAATATAGGGAAATTCTTGAGGGAAACCTGTTTCAGTCTTCCAGAGATTTGAGACTGGGATGGAGGTTCACCTTCCAGCAGGACAATGACCCTAAGCATACTGGTAAAGCAACACTCGAGTGGTTTAAGGGGAAACATTTAAATGTCTTGGAATGGCCTAGTCAAAGCCCAGACCTCAATCCAATTGAGAATCTGTGGTATGACTTAAAGATTACTGCACACCAGTGGAACCCATCCAACTTGAAGGAGCTGGAGCAGTTTTGCCTTGAAGAATGGGCAAAAATCCCAGTGGCTTGATGTGCCAAGCTTATAGAGACATACCCCAAGAGACTTGCAGCTGTAATTGCTGCAAAAGGTGAATAGTTATGCACGCTCAAGTTTTCTGTTTTTTTGTCTTATTTCTTGTTTGTTTCACAACAAAAAATATTTTGCATCTTCAAAGTGGTAGGCATGTTGTGTAAATCAAATGATAGAAACCCCCCCAAAAAATAAACTTTAATTTCAGGTTGTAAGGCACCAAAATAGGAAAAATGCCAAGGGGGGTGAATACTTTTGCAAGCCACTGTAGTATACATATGGGTCAGTGGTTGCATAAACTCACACACTGGCACAATGCCTGGACATGATTATGGCTGTAAAAAGGGGTTGTATATGTATGAACCTGATCTGATCTCCACTACCTTGAGGATCTCACACTGTCTATACAGTTGAAGTCGGAAGTTTCCATACACCTTAGCCAAATACATTTAAACTCAGTTTTTCACAATTCCTGACATTTAATCCTAATAAAAATTCCCTGTTTTAGGTCAGTTAGGATCACCACTTTATTTTAAGAATGTGAAATGTCAGAATAATAGTAGAGAGAATGATTTATATCAGCTTTTATTTCTTTCATCACATTCCCAGTGGGTCAGAAGTTTACATACACTCAATTAGTATTTGGTAGCATTGCCTTTAAATTGTTTAACTTGGGTCAAACGTTTCAGGTAGCCTTCCACAAGCTTCCCACAATAAGTTGGGTGAATTTTGGCCCATTCCTCCTGACAGAGCTGGTGTAACTGAGTCAGGTTTGCTCCTTGCTCGCACACGCTTTTTCAGTTCTGCCCACACATTTTCTATAGGATTGAGGTCAGGGCTTTGTGATGGCCACTCCAATACCTTGACTTTGTTGTCCTTAAGCCATTTTGCCACAACTTTGGAAGTATGCTTGGGGTCATTGTACATTTGGAAGACCCATTTGCGACCAAGCTTTAACTTCCTGACTGATGTCTTGAGATGTTGCTTCAATATATCCACATCATTTTCCTTCCTCATGATGCCATCTATTTTGTGAAGTGCACCAGTCCCTCCTGCAGCAAAGCACCCCCACAGCATGAGTCTACCACCCCCGTGCTTCACGGTTCGGATGGTGTTCTTTGGCTTGCAAGCCACCCCCTTTTTTCTCCAAACATAGCGATGGTCATTATGGTCAAACAGTTCTATTTTTGTTCCATCAGACCAGAGGACATTTCTCCAAAAAGTACAATCTTTGTCCCCATGTGCAGTTGCAAACCGTATTCTGGCTTTTTTATGGCGGTTTTCGAGCAATGGCTTCTTCCTTGCTGTGCAGCCTTTCAGGTTATGTTGATATAGGACTCGTTTTACTGTGGATATCGATACTTTTGTACCTGTTTCCTCCAGCATCTTCACAAGGTCCTTTGCTGTTGTTCTGGGATTGATTTGCACTTTTCGCACCAAAGTACGATCATCTGTAGGAGACAGAACGCATCTCCTTCCTGAGCGGTATTATGGCTGCGTGGTCCCATGGTGTTTATATGTGCGTACTATTGTTTGTACAGATGAACGTGGTACCTTCAGGCATTTGGAAATTGCTCCCAATGATGAACCAGACTTGTGGAGGTTTACAAACAACATTCTGAGGTCTTGGCTGATTTCTTTTGATTTTCCCACGATGTCAAGCAAAGAGGCACTGGGTTTGAAGGTAGGCCTTGAAGTACATCCACAGGTACACCTCCAATTGACAAATGATGTCAATTAGCTTATCAGAAGCTTCTAAAGCCATGACATCATTTGCTGGAATTTCCCAAACTGTTTAAAGGCACAGTCAACTTAGTGAATATACATTTCTGACCCACTGGAATTGTGATACAGTGAATTATAAGTGAAATAATCTGTCTGTAAACAATTGTTGGAAAAATTACTTGTGTCATGCACAAAGTAGATGTCCTAACTGACTTGCCAAACCTATAGTTTGTTAACAAGACATTTGTGGAGTGGTTGAAAAACAAGTTTTAATGACTCCAACCTAAGTGTATATAAACTTCTGACTTCAACTGTATCTATCTCTATATATACAGTATCTATGTGTGTTTGTCAGCATGTGAAATCGCTTGCATGTGAGTGTATGTTTTCCATGTTGTATGGCAGGTAGCCATCTCCTAGCAAAGGATACAGAGAACACACACACACAAAACACACACACACACACACACACACACACACACACACACACACACACACACACACACACACACACACACACACACACACACACATACACATAAACTGAGTGAACCCCAGAGGAGGAAATAGCCAAAGGGAGGCCTCCCACCATAATGTGTGTGTGTGTGTGTTTGTGTGTGAGAGTACAGCTCGGCACTCATTCATACAAACAATCACAAATACATGAAAGTATTAAGTATGAACACACACTCTCACAGGGGAATAGACCTGCGGTAGGTCCAAGCTGTTCAAGCTGTTCATTCATACCACATATGCAAAAGGAGTGTTTGGACTCCCTTTGGACTGTGGGTCAGTAGTGGTAAGTGTGTGTGTGTGTGTGTGTGTGTGTGTGTGTGTGGTACTCACCGGATCCCCTGACAGGGCACATCTCAGGGATCTGTCCAGATGCCCAGCAGCGGCCCGTGTCACAGCAGCACTCATCTTGGTATACTGGCCCTGCAGGTCGCCCGCACAGCGCCCGCTCGCCAACGCCGAGAAACACGTGCCCACACGCTGGTCTGAGGAGGGCGAGGATGGAGGGAGAAGTGGAGAGAAAGAGAGATGGGAAGAGAGGTCAGTATGCTTCAGTGTGAGTCACTCAAATCACTCATGACCTGTGTTGTAACAGGGTTGACTTCCAGGTCATGTAGAAAATCTACTGTAACTCTTTCAACTTTAAGCAGACCATATTATAATGCATGTGCTTTAACATACTGTAAATATTCTGGTGACCAAGTATAAATACAATACTGAAGTGTTTCACAAATGTGGGTCACAGACAGTTTCTACTGGCTCACAGTGTACGGTTGTGACGGGAAACAGGGGTTTGTACATTCTTGAGGAACACAAGACAATTCAGAAGCCTTCAGCACAAAAAGGCCTGACAAACACCTCCCTACCACACAGAGGTGTGGTTCCTCCAGCCCTGACGAGGGGATACAGGTAACAGCTGTCCCCAAATACCAGGGCTGCCTCTCCCCTGGAAGTCTCCCCCTGCCTGCCCTCTACATGGTAGCCTGGGAGGAAGCTAATTTATGGTCTGGGAGCTGTAAAGGTCTGAGGGGACCTGACTAACTGCAGGCATCACAAGGGCCTCCTAATTTGGTCTTGTTTGTTACAGTCTCTCAGGTCAGGGTCAGTTGGGTGGAGGAGGGAGGGGGAGGGAGGGAGGGACGCAGGGAGGGAAGAGGGTGTTTGGGGTAAGTGGAGAAGAAGTGAGGGTCCCTTAGTGCGTATGTGTGTTTGTGTGTAATGCAGATGAAAGTGATGGGGGAAAGAGAGGAGCAGGGGAAGGAGGAGTGCAAGTCGATTAACTTGGCTAATGAGGCAGCAGTCTGGAATTAATCAGCTCCATGTGGAGCAATCCTGGCCAATTATATTATACATGAGAAGCTGTGCATCTAGGGTTTACAGCCGAACTTTCCCCCTTGCTTCGACCCTCCCTCCCTCCCTAGGACCAACCCAGCTGGGGGCAGGATTGGGGGAGGATGGGTGTGGAGGGGTGGGAATAGGGGAGCAGAGAGGGGGAGAGAGGAGAGAGGGAAAGTGGTGATGGGGATGATGATAACTTAAATTGGAACCAGACCCTTAGCTAGCTAGTCTATAGCAAGCCGCACAAACACATGCTTTCTCTTTTACAGACTGGGTTTTCACAGTGCGACGGACGGAGCATTAGGGCTGATTAGTGTTGGGCTCAACAGGTCCCTTCGGTCTGTTTCTCCACGCTATGCTGCTAGAGTTGACATTCCTGAACCTGGAGCCCCCCGCTCACTTCATGTAATCTGGGTCAGGTCAAAGAGGAAACCAGAGGTGGATGGGGGAGGAAGGGGGAGGAGTAGTTTCTTAGTCTACCTCCACTTGCAAAACACACCCAAGCAAACAGGGCCGAGTCGGCCGACACACCAGGGGAGCCAGCCATAGCATGCTTCTGGCTGGAGCTGAGGATATATGGTGGGATGTGTCATTGTGTCAGACAGGGCCTGATATCACAACTCTCTTTTATTTGTTCCTGGGGACTCTACAGGTCATCGTGTTACACTAGACAGATGGATGAGCGCTCAGGGTGAGAAGCGAGGGAAAGAGAAAACAGGGGGAAAGAGGAAAAGGGCCTGGAGGAGAGAAGGAGAAAGAAAGAGAGCAGGGGGTGGAAGGAGAGGGAGTGTGAGAGAAATGGTCTGTCCCCTTAGAGAGAGAGAGAGAGAGAGAGAGAGAGAGCGAGCGCTGTGATACCATACGGCCAGCAGCTCATTTTCCCAATCAGGCTACGCTTCCCTCTCCTCCTTCTATTCCCTCTCCTCCTTCTCTTTCCTCTCCTCCTTCTCTTCCCTCTCCTCCTTCTATTCCCTCTCCTCCTTCTCTTCCCTCTCCTCCTTCTCTTTCCTCTCCTCCTTCTATTCCCTCTCCTCCTTCTCTTTCCTCTCCTCCTCTTCCCTCTCCTCCTTCTATTCCCTCTCCTCCTTCTCTTCTCTCTCCTCCTTCTCTTTCCTCTCCTCCTTCTCTTCCCTCTCCTCCTTCTATTCCCCCTCCTCCTGCTCTTCTCGCTCCTCCTTCTCTTCCCACCCCTCCTTATTTTCCTCTCTCCCACTGCTCTACACCTTTGTTGCGACACAGAACAACAGAGAAAGGGGATCGTTTGGATAGTTTTTTCCTCCTCTCCTCCCTCTCTTTTCTGTCTCGTCTTGCTTGTTGTCGTGGTGGTGTCAGCTTTGTTCTCCTGCAGGCCTCTAAGTGAGTCCAGATGTCTTCTACCTTGACGCTAAACAATCTGCCACACAACCAGGCCAGGCAGAACAGAACAGAAGAGAACAGATGCCTCCTTGTGAGATCAACGTTGACCCTGTTCATTGTTCGCTTGGCATTTCCACCCCATTTCCCTTTTTTTTGTCAAAAGACAACAAACAAGTACAGCAGAGATTTGATTGCCTGCCAAAGAGAGCGGGGGGCCAACAAAACGTTGACCCGGGAGAGAATTTGAATAAGGCATTCTGCTGCCTAGTAGACTTTGGGTCGCACAACTTTTCAATTAAAGTAATCAAGGGGTTCTGCTTGGCTATGAGTGGGGCCTTGAATGAAGGACAGTTATTGGACTCCCATTCGGACGCTGTTGAAAAGCAACAGAGCCAGCTCTCTGGCGGCCATTTTGAGACAAGCTGCTGGAGATTGCAGGCGCTCTACATTAACACCTGGTAGTGTTTCAGGGTGTGAGTCAAATAGGTGCTAATGCTAAATGTTATTACAGCATTCGAGCGCACGTGACCTGCGGCAGACCTTCTTGACTCATCAGAACACTAGTCACAGGAGGGAGGGAGGGGGGAGAGGGAGGGAGGGAGGGAGGGAGAGAGAGAGAGAGAGAGAGAGAGAGAGAGAGAGAGAGAGAGAGAGAGAGAGAGAGAGAGAAGCCCAGATGTGAGCAGGCAGTGGCTACAGGAGGGTGAGGGAGGGGTTTGTGTGTGTTTGGAGGGGGCAGCAGTAACTCACCTACACATCTGGCACCGTCAGTGCTTGTGATGTAACCACGGGGACAGGTGCAGACGTAGCTGCCGGCTGTGTTGGTGCATTCACCTCCGTCACACACACCTGGGATAGTGCTGCACTCGTCAATATCTGAAACACACACACAAACAATTAGATCATTGGAGTTAGAGAATACACTGAGCTTCATCTTAGTCATACACTTATTACACACACAGTAAATCAAAACCCTGTCACAGGCATTGTTTGGAAGAATTCCTTTTCCTTGAATGCAGCTGTTCAAAGTCTTTGGATCTCTCTAAAATACTTGAAGAAGTGGACGATATCTCAGCTGTCAAAATGCACTTGAGGACCTCAAATAATCACAACTCATAACAACTCTAAAGACAAGAGCAGGACCTACTGCTAGACACAGTCAAGACAACCTGAGTGAAGGTCTGAAGGGAGGAGGCGGTCATATGGAAAATCTCTGTGTTCGTTTTCTGCCAAAGACTCATGACTTTATTTCTCTCTGGTCTACACTTATCAATGTCCAACACACCTCAGTGGACTTCATAACTGTGGTGGATTTTAAGAGGTTTAAATAGTGAGAGTTTCCCACACACACACCATGGGAGCAATTCAGCTGCCCCAGAGAGATTACACTAGACCTGGGAGGCAGCAGTAAAGAGCTGGTGTGTGTGTGTGTGTGTATGTATGTGTGTGCACACACCTGTGTGTATGTGTGTGTGAGTTAGCCAGGACTTGGCAGGGTCTACTCTTCTGTGTAGTGTATTACAGTATATTACCCTACACATGAAAACGCAGGTACCAGAAGGTATTGGGTTTTTATGACGTGCTACCACTTATCTATACACATACATAATGACCTTTATTTGGTCAAATTACAGTATGCGTGTGTGTATTCCATGGCGTGTGAGAGTCGTGGTGGCGTGCCGTAAATGTGTGTGTGCAGTCGGCGGGTATGCATTAGTGGTGTGTGTGTGTTGACAGTGGGTATGCAGTAATGCTGTCTATGGGGCTGTGTGTGTGTGTGTGTGTGTGTGTGTGTGTGTGTGTGTGTGTGTGTGTGTGTGTGTGTGTGTGTGTGTGTGTGTGTGTGTGTGTGTGTGTGTGTGTGTGTGTGTGTGTGTGTGTGTGTGTGTGTGTGTGTGTGTGTGTGTGTGTGTGTAATGACGCACACAGTGGGAAGTTAAGAGCCACTGGGTCCCCTGCTGACTATTGTCTGACTGCAGTGGTAAAAGGTTCTCCTCAAGTCATATATAAAAGAGTAGCAAAATAAACGTGGCGTCAGCATTCCCCCTGAATAGGAGCAGACTTTACACAGCTCAGACATGGAGAGCTGTGTGGCGCTGTGTGTGTGGAGGGAAATGTCTGCCACCTGGATAAATGACCACTGTTCAATCATCATAGTCTGTGTTGTGAGACAGTGTGTATGTCGGTCTCTGCATGTGTGAGAAAGTGTGTATGTGTGTCGGTATAGTATGTGTGTAAGTGTGTATGTCTGCACAGTATCTGTGTGTGTGTGTGTGTGTGTGTGTGTGTGTAACTGTGTATGTCTGTACAGTATGTGTGTGTGTGTGTGTGTGTGTGTGTGTGTAACTGTGTATGTCTGTACAGTATGTGTGTGTGTGTGTGTGTGTGTGTGTGTGTGTGTGTGTGTGTGTGTGTGTGTAACTGTGTATGTCTGTACAGTATGTGTGTGTGTCTGTCTATAAGTGGCAGACGTCCTTGTATATAACACAGAAATCATCTCTGCTCTTTAAGTGTTTCTTTGTGCTAGCACTAACAGCTGGTCCTGGGCCAGTAGTCTGTATTTATCTAAGGAAAATGGGGGGCAAAAAAGGAGTGGAAAAAAAACAACAACTATGAAATCAGGTAGGTTGCTTTGGCCTAGAAGAACTACCTCCCTGACATCTTAACAGCTCCAAGGCTGGCTCCACAGGAACATGAGGCCATGTTGGTGCATAAACTTGGAGGGCATTTTGAAACCCATTTTCCCTTTGGAAAACAGATGGTTGTCTGTGATGTCTTAACTGAACAAAATGGGGCCTGAATCTCTCAATCTCAGAGCTGTGCTATTTGAGGTATCTGGGCATTTATAGTTATGGATGGTTCAACTCAGTATTCTCTACCCTTTAATGGGCTTTGGAATGCTTGATGTTTTGAAACTAAAAACTGACTGCCCCACTTAAGTTATAACACAATGTTCCCTAAAAGCAGCCCCATCCACCATCCAACCCCCACCTTGGCCCAAGCGAAGCCCATGTACAGAGCCTCAGGCTTGGGGCTGTAATTAGTTAACCTCCAAGGACCTCCACCCCCATACGCTGCCTCTCACCCCACCAGGCTTCAAAGACTACAGGGCATAGGTCACCTCTCCTGCTTGTCCAGCCAATAGGCCTCCAGCCATCATAAGGTCATAGCACAATCCAGCCTTTCAGTGGGACTGTGATAGGACAGCTGCCGGTGTGTGTCATCACATGACCAGCTAATTTGACATTCACATATTGTCCATAATGTCTCTACACACCATTCAAATACATATATATATATATTTATATTCCGGAATCTGGTCCGGAAGCTAATTTCCTGCAATTCTATCAATTTTGCTTAGGAGTTTTGTACTGTGTATTTAAATACTGTATTCTTGACATTGCTCATTCTAATATTTCTACTACTGTACATTGCAATTTAGTTACATTGTTTATACACACCGCATAGTTATTTATATACTGGATTCTTGATCTAGCTCACTATAATATAGCTACTGCTGTACATATCATTCTTAGTATATCTTGTGTAAATTCATCCGGTGTATATAGATTGCATTTGGATTACAGTTACAGTGCTATTTGGGTTACTAATTGGTTTCGTTCCAACATTTTTTGATTTGTTGATGTTTTTTTAAAAGCTGCAATATGTAACTTTTTGGGCAACCTGACAAAATTCACATAGAACTGTGAGTTATAGATCTGTAATTCCCATTGAAAGCAAGTCTAAGAAGTGGTAGATCTGTTCTATGTATGCTATTTCTATGCTTCCCATTTTAAGTTTCATCTTTTACTTTCAGTTTTGTACACCAGCTTCAAACGGCTGAAAATACAAAAATGTTGGTTATTTAAAATATTTTTCACAGCGGTTTAGATGGTACAATGATACGATACTTGCTTGTTTGGTCACATAAACTGAAATTAGGTTAACTATTCGAATTTTAGCAACCTGGAAATGGCAGAGCGATTTCTGCATAGTGAATCTTGAAATATATATATTTTTAAATATTTGTGTACTTGTTTGACATTTACTTCATTGTTAGGAGCTAGTAACATAAGCATTTTGCTGCACCTGCTATAACATCTGCTAAACTGTGTACGCGACCAATACATTTTTATTTGATTTTATTTAGAGGCTCCATCAGGTATATGAGTGTTTCTAACCCTTCATTTACCCTCAGGGTCTACTGATATCTCCCAGCTGATCTCTCTCTCTCTCTACCGCTGTTACTGGACACCCAGGCCCTGTTCAAATACTCTTAAAATGCACCCTTCCTTCCTTCCTTCTTTCCTTCCTTTAGCTAATCACAGATCAGAAAGTGATTGGATAAGTAAAAGAAAAAGTACCACCCTATTGTTCTCCCTAACATAACTCTCTCAGACCAACTCTCTCCTTCTTTAAGCAAGGAAGGAAGGAAGGAAGGAAGGAAGGAAGGAAGGAAGGAAGGAAGGAAGGAAGGAAGGAAGGAAGGAAGGAAGGAAGGAAGGAAGGAAGGAAGGAAGGAAGGAAGGAAGGAAGGAAGGAAGGAAGGAAGGAAGGAAGGAAGGAGGAAAGGAAGAATTTCCAAAGTATTTGAGCAGAGCCTGAGTTTCTCTCCATCACTCAACAGGGCATCATCAGCCCTGGTTCTATGGTAGTTAATGATATGAGGGAGGGGAGCCCTGGGAACTGACCAGAGGAGGCTGGTGGGAGGAGCTATAGGAAGATAGGATTTTAATGGCTAGAATGGAATATATGGAACAAAGTCAAACATGTGGTTGCCATATGTTTGATGTGTTTTCTACCGTACCATTTATTCCATTCCAGCCATTACAATGAGCCCGTCCTCCTATAGCTCCTCCCACCAGCCTCCTCTGGAACTGACTGGGTGTGGAGTGAGGTGGGTAAAGGACCTACTATTGGCCACGGTCTGCTCTGCCCTATCACTTAATGCTTGGGTTCTAAAAGTTGGGTCCGTGGAGGTCTGTGGCCAGATCTCCCCAAAAATATTTACAGTGTATATTATTATATATTTTTACATTACTAACTTTTTAATAAATATTAATAACAAAAGATTAAACGACTTTTGGCCATGGGATCCGTCTAATAGGTTTAAAGTGTGTAACACAATACTAATATATTAATAATATTATTAATCTACAATGTATGTTCTTAACCCTGGGCAACATGGGCCTGGGAGGCTCACAGGGATATTGGTATCCGCAGTACAATTATCAATTTTTAAACTGAAAAATATTCCATTTTATTTTTGTACATAAATGCACTCACTGTATTTTAAGCTTTAAAACTGCAAAGTTTTCTCTCTGCCTCATGGCAAAATGTGTAGAATTGCAGGAAATTAGCTTGAAAACTGAAAAAGAAAATCTCAGATGCCAAGAGGCGGGACTTTTAAATGTTCTTTCCCCGGGCCCGAGACTTGGTTCGTCCAGCCATGCACTGCAGACGTCATAGTAAAAACTCCTTGTAGACTATCAGGGGGTCCCTGATTAATTTGCTATTACAAAAGGGGTCCCCGACCCCAAAAAGTTTGAGAATCCCTGACTTAATGAATCCCTAAGATCAGTGATTATTACAATGCCTCTTTCTGCCTGTGAGGAGTCAGGGGATGGTTTGTACACCATAACCATAACACAATTACACTCCTAGACAGCATATCAGACAGTGTAGTTAAGTGGGTAAAATACCTCTGGCTGAAACAGTCCCAGAGCTCTTTCCAACCTCCCCAAAGACTAGGAAACCATCCAAGACCTACAGCCCCCGCCTTGCAAAGTGCCTCAGCCTGCCTGTTTGTTTAAATTGTTTAAATTCCACCCAATCAACACATAGCAATGCGACCCCTCACTGGAGTGTGTGTGTGTGTGTGTGGATTTCCATATCAGTGACCAGATAACCACAGAAGCCAATTGTCACTGGCTGTCTGGCAAAAGTATTCAAAACACTGATAGTAGTGTATAACGAAACCCTGCCAAAAAAACAAAACAATGGATCTACGCTCGCAATTCAAAACCCCTCCTCTAATTCTTAACTGAACCTACTTTAATTTAAGACCAATATGTTTTCCATTACATTAATTCACTGTACGTAATACATTCCAGTTTGTTATATAATGTGTATAATAATATGGTATTACCACAGAGGTTGAGTGAGTGGGCTGTGTGTGACTCACCTTCGCACTTGTGGCTGGTGTCACTCTGGCGATGGCCCGCGGGACATTTACACTCATAGGAGCCCACTGTGTTGATACAGTTACCTCCTGCACACAGCCCGGGGATGGCCTGACACTCATCCACATCTAGAGAAGGGAGAGGGGGAGTGGGGGGGGGGAATTGAGAGAGGGAAAGAGAGGAATAGAAAGAGAACGGAGACCATTAGCACAAATAAGCAGCACTTAACATGAGCTGCTTTCAGAGATGCTGTTTAAGTACTCTGAGTCTGCTCTTAATGAGCGAAGAATCTCCTAAAGCTTTACTGCCCGCCCACTAACCTTGATTCAGATGGAGTCTATAAATGTGGTTGACATTTTTTGGATTTTAAGCTCTGTGATATACAGCATCTTAGATTTTTAAAGTGAAGTAGGCCGGGTGCAAACATTACATTACAGTACCACAATCAATCATGTTCGGACATATGGCTAAAATACATTTTTCATGAGCTTCTGTTGCCGCATTAAAACCAGTTTAGAGGGGCGCAGCAGGACAGAACAGGGGATATATTTGACCACCGCCAACTAGGAACCAAGACCACTCCAGACTGTAGCCATTGTTTGAGCAGGGAGTGGGTTCATGTATGCGCATATTTCCTATCATGCCGTGAGTAAAGATGATGGAACTGTGAGCGTAGGGCTCTGATTGGACAGTGGTCACCGTAACCAGGAAACACGCAACAGTTTCTTCTTTAAACTCGATTAACGAGAGGGAAAGGTTGTTTATCACCTCATCTTCCTCCCCTCTTCACACATTTACACATCGTTAGCTCACAGTCTGGCCATGCTAGCCAGAAAGAGGTGTTGGTGTTTCATCATCTTCAGTGGAAACACATTGACAGACCCCTCAGATGGTTCGTGTGTCTAGAGGGGGTTCGTCTTGTCGGGGTGTGTGAATATGTGCTGAGACTGGTATGTGTCTGGATGGTATGAAGACATAGACATAAAAACACTTAGGCTATGCGTGGGCACAAACGTGCACACACACACCTGGTCATCTAACTCTGCGCCAGTCTCAGAGAGGGAAGTTGGCACGCATTGCCAGTATCCAGCCAAGCAACCAAGATTTATACCCCCCTCTCTCTCTCTCTCTCTCACCACACACACGCACACAAATGCAGTCTGTTTCTAATCATGTGTTCGACCTCTGTTCCCTTTTAACAAAGCCTGAAAATGTGCTGTCATGTTGAGGAGCGCCGACTGCCAGCGGTGGCGAGAGCATCCAAATCCATGATGTCTGGAATGCTATCCTTACATTGGGATTCATGTGCATGTGTGCTTTGAACTGGTTTCAACAGGACTTTGCTCGGGGGCTTTCTGGCAATTAGGTGTCCTCCTTGGTGTGTTTACTGTACATAAAGGCAGACTGATAGAGGCTCAGTGAGAGAACGTGACTTTTCATTTAAAAAACACTAACAGACAAGCTATCAGGAAGGATTGTATTAAGATAGAACTGCCATACAGTCACGTCTGTGGCCAGGTCTATTAATTTAGCAATAATTGTGTGTAATGAATGGGTTGACAGAGTTGAATGTACAATCCTGTATGACAGTGTGCTGTATTAACTTGAATCAGCTTTGGATATTTTAGGAATACTTAGGTTTTTGAAGTGTCTTAAGGGCACAATTTGAGGTTTGATTTAGCGGACAAATAAAGCAGACAAATAATCCACAGGGCACAGACGTCAATTCAACGTCTATTCCACGTTGGTTGAACGTAATTTCATTGAAATGACATGGAAACAATGTTGATTATACCCCAAGGCACTCAGTCACATTGGTAATTCAAAGCTGTGCAGAGTGAAGCTTGAAAGCCATATTTATTTTTCAGTTGTTCAGTTAACAGCTATTTTTCATTAGCCTGTGTGCAAAAGCTTTTGTATAAAATGTGTCTCTCACCACACCTTACTGAGAATGTGTCAACACTTAACAGGCACTTTAGAGGCCATGTCCACCCACATTCAGATGGCAGAAACATCCACACAGCTAATGTAAGGTTGGGAGAGACTGAAGGACACTGCTGACTTGCAAAACGACTAACCTTACTTACCTTAACCCTAACCTTAAACAAACCCTTATCCCTGACTCTAAACTGAAATGAAATATCAGTTTGCAGGTCAGGAGTGTCCGAACAGCCTTTTCCTATAAGGTGAGTGTTCTGGCACAAATGGCCACAGTGTTTCACCCAGTTGGCTGCTACAAATTGGTGGTGAATGAGATAACCCAGCTAGCACATAATGTTCTGAGAACCATACAGTGGGGAAAAAAGTATTTAGTCAGCCACCAATTGTGCAAGTTCTCCCACTTAAAAAGATGAGAGAGGCCTGTAATTTTCATCATAGGTACACGTCAACAATGACAGACAAAATGAGAAAAAAAATCCAGAAAATCACATTGTAGGATTTTTTATGAATTTATTTGCAAATTATGGTGGAAAATAAGTATTTGGTCAATAACAAAAGTTTCTCAATACTTTGTTATATACCCTTTGTTGGCAATGACACAGGTCAAATGTTTTCTGTAAGTCTTCACAAGGTTTTCACACACTGTTGCTGGTATTTTGGCCCATTCCTCCATGCAGATCTCCTCTAGAGCAGTGATGTTTTGGGGCTGTCGCTGGGCAACATGGACATTCAACTCCCTCCAAAGATTTTCTATGGGGTTGAGATCTGGAGACTGGCTAGGCCACTCCAGGACCTTGAAATGCTTCTTACGAAGCCACTCCTTCGTTGCCCGGGCGGTGTGTTTGGGATCATTGTCATGCTGAAAGACCCAGCCACGTTTCATCTTCAATGACCTTGCTGATGGAAGGAGGTTTTCACTCAAAATCTCACGATACATGGCCCCATTCATTCTTTCCTTTACATGGATCAGTCGTCCTGGTCCCTTTGCAGAAAAACAGCCCCAAAGCATGATGTTTCCACCCCCATGCTTCACAGTAGGTATGGTGTTCTTTGGATGCAACTCAGCATTCTTTGTCCTCCAAACACGACGAGTTGAGTTTTTACCAAAAA
This sequence comes from Coregonus lavaretus, assembly GCF_964263955.1. Lineage (NCBI taxonomy): Eukaryota > Metazoa > Chordata > Actinopteri > Salmoniformes > Salmonidae > Coregonus > Coregonus lavaretus. The sequence goes on from NC_139998.1 coordinate 43,070,340, forward strand.
GTTCTATTTTGGTTTCATCTGACCATATGACATTCTCCCAATCCTCTTCTGGATCATCGAAATGCACTCTAGCAAACTTCAGACGGGCCTGGACATGTACTGGCTTAAGCAGGGGGACACGTCTGGCACTGCAGGATTTGAGTCCCTGGCGGCGTAGTGTGTTACTGATGGTAGGCTTTGTTACTTTGGTCCCAGCTCTGCAGGTCATTCACTAGGTCCCCCCGTGTGGTTCTGGGATTTTTGCTCACCGTTCTTGTGATTTACATTTACATTTTAGTCATTTAGCAGACGCTCTTATCCAGAGCGACTTACAGGAGCAATTAGGGTTAAGTGCCTTGCTCAAGGGCACATTTACGTCATTTAGCAGACGCTCTTATCCAGAGCGACTACAAATTGGTGCATTCACCCTATAGCCAGTGGGATAACCACTTTACAATTATACTTATTTTTTTTTGGGGGGGGGGGTGGGTAGAAGGATTACTTTATCCTATCCCAGGTGTTCCTTAAAGAGGTGGGGTTTCAAATGTCTCCGGAAGGTGGTGAGTGACTCCGCTGTCCTGGCGTCGTGAGGGAGCTTGTTCCACCATTGGGGTGCCAGAGCAGCGAACAGCTTTGACTGGGCTGAGCGGGAACTATGCTTCCGCAGAGGAAGGGGAGCCAGCAGGCCAGAGGTGGATGAACGCAATGCCCTCGCCTGGGTGTAGGGACTGATCAGAGCCTGAAGGTACGGAGGTGCCGTTCCCCTCACTGCTCCATAGGCGAGCACCATGGTCTTGTAACGATCTTGTGATCATTTTGACCCCACGGGGTGAGATCTTGCGTGGAGCCCCAGATCGAGGGAGATTATCAGTGGTCTTGTATGTCTTCCATTTCCTAATAATTGCTCCCACAGTTGATTTCTTCAAACCAAGCTGCTTACCTATTGCAGATTCAGTCTTCCCAGCCTGGTGCAGGTCTACAATTTTGTTTCTGGTGTCCTTTGAAAGCTCTTTGGTCTTGGCCATAGTGGAGTTTGGAGTGTGACTGTTTGAGGTTGTGGACAGGTGTCTTTTATACTGATAACAAGTTCAAACAGGTGCCATTAATACAGGTAACGAGTGGAGGACAGAGGAGCCTCTTAAAGAAGAAGTTACAGGTCTGTGAGAGCCAGAAATCTTGCTTGTTTGTAGGTGACCAAATACTTATTTTCCACCATAATTAGCAAATAAATTCATTAAAAATCCCACAATGTGATTTTCTGGATTTTTTTTCCTCAATTTGTCTGTCATAGTTGACGTGTACCTATGATGAAAATTACAGGCCTCTCTCATCTTTTTAAGTGGGAGAACTTACACAATTGGTGGCTGACTAAATACTTTTTTCCCCCACTGTATGTTTCTTAGAGTTTGGTGAGAGCGTGGTTGTCCTATGGTTATTTTACATACACCCTTCCCACAACTTTCTGGGAATGGTGCAGGATAGTTGCTTGGCTTTGGAACATTATCAGCACATTTAAAGAACATGACAAAAAAAGCATTATTTTCTTAGTATTTCATTACTTTAACAGAACGTTTCCTAAAAGTTAAAACATGGTTACATTTAATAAAATGTTTGGTAATGTTCTAAGAATGTTCTCCAACTGGTTTGACATTGGGAATGTTCTCAAATTGTTTAAAGGAACGTTAAGAAACAATGTTCTTCTGTGGGAATTTCAGTACTTCAGCATAACGTTTCCTATAGGTTTCCTCATGGTTCTATTTACAGTCATGTTCTCAAATTGTTCAGAACATTTTAAGAAAACGTCCATAAAAAATACAAGAAAACATTAGTAGTGTTCAGAGAACATTCTAAGAATGCAATTTAAAAACAAACATTTTGTTCTCAGAACATGAAGAAAACTATCCATAAAAACAACAAGAAAACTTTAGTAGCGTTCAGAGAATGTTCTAAGAATGTTATTTAGAAGGGAGTCGCTCCTAATCCGTGACCGGATCTGTTATTTCTGAGGCTCCATATCCGTCAGGGCTCAAATTCTCGCAGTATCTTGCGGGAATTTGGGACTACAAATTTTCTCATGCTGAAACCGGATTAGATACAAACCGGTATTTAAACCAGAGTTAAATGGCAAAAAGATGATAATCGCAATCTCACTAAGCAAAAAACAAACAACCAAAACGTCAATAGCCACTACAATATTGAAACATGATTTTGTCATGAGTTCAGTACCATTTGCTTGATTTTGTGGACCCACGACTATGGTGTATTGACATTAGCTAGCTAGCTAACGTTAGCATGCTAGCGATGCTAGTTGTCAGCATAGGCTGCTACATCATAATCAGCTTGACTGTTGTAAGTAACAGCAAACTTTCCAGGACATAGACATGTCTTATATGGGCAGAAAGCTTACATTCTTGTTAATCTAACTACACTGTCCAATTTACAGTAGCTATTACAGTGAAAAAAATACCATGCTATTGTTTGAGGAGAGTGCACAACAACAAAAAACTTATCACGGCAACTGGTTTGATACATTCACCTCTGAAGGTAAATAATGTACTTACATTCAGTAATCATGCTCTGATTTGTCATCCCAAGGGTCCCAGAGATAAAATGTAGCATAGTTTTGTTTGATAAAATCCATTTTTATATTCAAATGTAGGGACTAGGTTCTACAGTTTGAACCCCTGCTGTCGCTGGCTCCACACCCACCACGCCCGGCCATCTAGATGTGTGAAAGTTAGTGTATAAGCTAATGATCCATCATGTATGACATTCCTGGGAGTGTGTAAACTTACATTTTGTATTACCATATCATTTTTGTACGTTCTCTATAGTTATGTACTAGTGGACTCTATCAAGTACTGTTGAAATCAATTTGATCTGTGTGTATACGATGACACGATGACACCTAGTGGTCTTATGGTTGATTTCTCCCTAACCATCATTTTTATCTCCCCCTCGCTGTCCACAGTTTTTTGTGATCTGGTAGGTCCCTGAAAACTGTCTCCACTTCTTTCCTGTGCCAGAACTACGAGACAAATGTCAGAGAAATTGTGGACTAATATGCAATGTATTGAGAGATATTTTGACATATGCATTCTTTTTGCCACAGTAAGATTCATAGCTAGCTAATGGAGATGACACTAATGGAGCTAGCTACTTTACACTTCACAACATGCTCGTTCATAGCTATGTGAGTCATAGCTATGTGAATGAATGTGTACTGACTGCATTGCATGAGAGCTGCATCTATGTATGTGCCGGCGTTTTTGCATCCCATTGGACAGCCCGTCCTAGTTGTAATATTAACACCAGAGACGGTCTACCATCTTTGACAAAACTGGTCCTGCCATGCATGCAAAGCTAGTTTGCATCTTCTTTGATAACTGGAATACCTTACTAGCTAACTTAGCTAGCTCATCAAACTGTACTTTATTTGCCATTTCTGCACAATGACACTTATTAGGGCCTTGAATCTCATATACGGACCTCACTGTCACCACTGGTCATCTAGCTAGCCATGTAGCCAGCAGGAATGCATCAGTTTCCATTGGACTAGACTAGAGCTTGCTAGCTAGGTAGCTAACGCAGGATAGCATACAAACGTTAGCTAGCTAGCTAATGACGATACACCATAGTCGTGGGTCCACAAAATCAAACAAATGGTACTGAACTCATGACAAAATCATGTTTTGACATTGTAGTGGCTATTGCTGTTTTGGTTGTTTGTTTTTCGCTTAGTGACATTGTGAATATCATCTTTTTGGCATTTAACTCTGATTTAATTAGCTGTATCTAATCCGGTTTCGGCATGATGACTGGTCCCAAATTCCCGCGAGACTCTGCGAGAATTTGCGCACTAATGGTTACAGAACCTCAGAAATAAAAGATCCGGTCATGGATTAGGAGCCTCTCCCTATTTAGAAACATATACATTCCGTTCTCAGCATCAATAAAACTCTCTCTTTACTCTATCTTGTTAAGTGTGTTCAGGTGTGTTGGCCACACCCACTTGCCTGTTTCCTTTGAAATGGGGTCTGTTTGAATAGACTAAAATGAACAGCTTTGTATGCGTAAAAAAACATGGCATACTAGCTCCATCCTGGTGGCGCAGTGGACTAATTCCATGGATATAAAACAGAAGATTATAGGTTTGAATCTTACTGGTCACAATAAAAAATACATGTGTTTGCAAGATTAATACCTAAGGAAATAAATGTCCTATCTAAAAAAGTTAACCCCAAATAAGATAGCAGTGTTATTAAAAGTCTTATTGAAACATTCATTGAATGTTTTAAGGAAGTGACTTAAAAACTTCCAAATAACCTCAGAGCGTTAATAAAACCTCCCAGGAAAACCTTCAAAGAACAAGAGTAAAACATTCTCAGAACCTCCCTGCAACCTAAAAATAAACGGCCCCAGAACAGGGAACATTTTCACTTCTGTTCTAAGAACACTTAAAAAACGTACATTTTTACAGGTCAGGAAATGTATGGCTTCGTTCCCACAACCAACGTGAAACCAAAAACATATGTTCCCACAACTCCCAAGGAACCAAATGTGCTAGCTGGGAAGTGTCCCTCTTTGAGACTAAGTGAAAAACATGACATAAAGGCAATCCATTATCATGAGATGAAGGTGTTGGCTAAACATATCCTATTAAAATCTCCACATAGAGGAAGAGGCTCGAGTCCATGGAGGGCCATTTGAATATTGCTGGTGGGTGAGACGCTGTGTTTACCTAAGAGAGTATACGACCTCTACACTCTTAGAAATAAGGTGCTATCTTGAACCTTAAAGGGTTCTTCGGCTGTCCCCATAGAATAACCCTTTTTGGTTATAGGTAAAACCCTTTTGGGTTCCATGTAGAACCCTTTCTACAGAGGGTTCTACATGGAACCCAGAAGGGTTCTTTCTACCTGGAACCCAAAAGGGTTCTCCTATGGGGACAGCCGAAGAACACTTTTGGAACCCTTTTTGCTAAGAGTGTACATGTCATCTATTGATACAGCCTCACTGCTTCATCTGGCTGGTCATTATGGAGCCTACCCACTGGGCACACCACATCATTTTACGTGGACATTTGGGTAATATTTGGTTGAGATGTTGATCAATGAGATTTCAACCTTTATTCACCCACTCAAAAAGCTCTCCACAGAACTGCAACCTTTGCATGCTATCTTGAACATAAGAAGACATTTATAGTTACAATAGGATAACCTCAAAAAGTGGCCATGGATGTGCTACTCATTTTAAGGTTGAATAACTACTGTTACATTAATTTGTAAGCCTTAATTTTAGGCTATTTACCGTATTACAAAAATATTATTGAATCGTGTTTTGTTGACAAAGCAACCAAATATATTTTCATCTGAGCCACTGAAAGTTTGATTAGATTTAGTCATATTCTTAAACTTTTTTTGGTTGAGATGGATACGTGAATCCAACATATAAATTATTTGTAGTCTGGCTTTAATTCCAGTTTGTCTACAAATTAATAATTGATATGTTGGACTCACGCTTCCATTTCAACCAAAAATCTAAGTGAAAGAATAGGACCTAATCCAATCAAATCAAACTTGAAATGCACTTTAAATAAAGTTAGATTTTATTTAGTCCTATTCTTTAACTTTTAATTTAGGTTTAGTTGGAGACGTTAATCCAACATATAATTTGTTAATAGGCTATGTACTGTATTGCAAAAAGTGATTGATTTGATTTGGTTGTCAACAAATTCCAGTTTGTCTGGAAATTAATAATTTATATGTTGGATTCATGTCTCCATCTCAATGAATAATCAAAGTTAAAGAATAGTACTAAATAAAATCTAACTTTATTTAAAGTGCGTTAAAAGTTTGATTTGATTAGGTCCTATTCTTTAACTTAGATTTTTGGTTGAAATGGAGACGTGAATCCAACATATCAATTATTAATTTGTAGACAAACTGGAATTAAAGCCAGACTACAAATAATTTATATGTTGGATTCACGTATCCATCTCAACCAAAAAATCTAAGTTTAAGTTTAAAAATAGGACTAAATCTAATCTAATCAAACTTTTAAGGCACTTTAAATAAAGTTTGATTTAATTTAGTCCTATTCTTTTACTTCGATCTTTGGTTGAGATGGAGACGTGAATCTATCATATTAATGATTCAACCAAAGCTTGAAACCCTAGGCCTATATGTATTGTCTATTTTTAGTTGAACCCTGGGTTGAATTGAAACAATAGTTGTTGATGACTTTGCAAATGCTATATAGGCCTAAATAGAGTCTCCCGAGTGGCGCAGTGGTCTAAGGCTGTGCCACTAGAGATCCTGGTTCGAATCCAGGCTCTGTCGTAGCTGGCCGCGACCAGGAGACCCATGGGGCGGCATGCAATTGGCCCAGCGTCGTCCAGGGTAGGGGAGGGAATGGCCGGCAGGGATGTAGCTCAGTTGATAGAGCATGGCGTTTGCAATGCCAGGGTTGTGGGTTCGATTCCCACAGGGGGTATGAAAAAAAATAATGTATGCACTAACTGTAAGTTGCTCTGGATAAGAGCATCTGAAAAAAAATAATGTATGCACTAACTGTAAGTTGCTCCAGATAAGAGTGTCTGATTTATAAAGTATGGATGTATTTCATTTGCTCTGTTAAACCTATGCTTTGTAATGACTTCGATAGCAACAGTGAATATATTTAGTTATTAAGAGGTCTTCAATAATCATTCTCATGATCGCACATTGGTAGTAGTCAGTGACAAATATAAAAGCTAAGTTAGGGCTGGGCTTGGTTAAAACCCTGGATGGAGACCAAATTAATAGCTGTAGATATATCAACTCTCCAGTAGGAGGTGCTGCCCAGCCTATTGTTAGTTTTTGATTTTGGATATAACATTGAAGATCTGACATTGTTTCAAAGGTACAAATTCAATACATTTTATACAAGGTTATTCTATGTTGAAAATTGGTTACAATGATGACAATCATGTGGTTGAAATTTCCCCCTCAAAACAACAGTTTTTGAAATCCATTTACACGACACAATGCGCTGACAAACTATGTTGAAACAACGTTGATTCCACCAGTTTGTGCCCAGTGGGTAGTGTGGAGGCAGGGAGGGGCCAGACAATGAAGAGAGAGAGAGGAAAGCCTGTATTTACACAGACACTGGCCTAGGTCTGGGGCTGCTGCTGGAATGTTGATGAAGGAAGGTGAACTTCAGTTCATGTGGCGATGAAATGAGAACTCTCTCTCTCTTGCTCTCCCTCTCTCTTTCTCTGGCTTTGATGTGTATCTCAGCTCTCTCTCTCTCTCTCTCTCTCTCTCTCTCTCTCTCTCTCTCTCTCTCTCTCTCTCTCTCTCTCTCTCTCTGTGTGTGTGTGTGTGTTGGCCTCTCTGTATGGGTGGTGGTTGCAGGCTGCAGGAGTTTGGTGACAGTATCAGAAATAGAATAGGATAGGATAGGGAAGGTGACCGTTACATTGACGTTTACATTAAACATGACAGTGTTAAAGATGTTGCTGATGGTGACAGATTAAGTAATGTTTACAGTGTTCGTGATGAGGAGGGGGTGTGTATGTTTGCGCGTGACGTACTTGTTGAGTTTATTAGACTGAAGATCATCCAGGTGTGTTTATATGCGAGTGTAAAAATGCATGTGTGTGTTTCTGTGCGTCTTACCCTGGCACGCGCCGCTGCGGATGTTGGGGATGAAGCCTCGGCGACAGGGGTGAGGCTGGGCGGGGCACATCTCACAGGGGTGTCCCCATGCCCGTCCGATGGTGGCACAGCACAGGGTCTTGGTGCACACAATGCCACTCAGCTGGCCCTGGCACATCTGGTTGTTGACCTGTGTAAAGCAGGGCCCAGTCCGGTAGTCTGGAGGGAGATAAGGAGAAAGGGAAAGGGGGGGATACCTAGTCAGTTGTACAACTGAATGCATTCAACTGAAATGTGTCTTCCGTATTTAACTCAACCCCTCTGAATCAGAGAGGTGCGGAGGGCTGCCTTAAGAGAGAGAAAGAGTCAGCCATTTTGGCAGCCATTTTCTTGTATAACTGAAAGGTAATGTGAAGGAAAATACATTTTAAAGCCAAGTCTATTTCACTCTTCTGCTAGCTACGTTTCATTGAATTTGAAATGTTAATGAATTAAGTATAAATATACAAGAAATATATAAGAACACCCTTTAGTGGGCATTAAATGTTGCAGTAGGAGATATTGGTGCCTAAGAGAGAGCAGGCACTGTCTGGGTCACAGTGTGAATTAATTTACCTCCCCAGTCTTTAACCTATTGGTCTAAATGTACGCTGCTGCTCATTCCTGGTTAGAGACTTTGTTCTGGAAATGCGTTGAAAGGTGGATTCTCCTATTCATTTGTCTAATGGGATAACTATATAATGGGAGACCCATTTAGTGCTGGTTCCCATCAATAACGACCTTCCCATGACAAACATTCTCGGTCCAGACTCAGGTCTGAAGCTGGTCTAAAGGTCTGGTGGACCGTGGTGAAGCTATCACGACCGTACCAACGACATTTGAAACCTCCCTGACTGTACTGTACTAACACAGTGTGTCACTGTGTGGAAACAAAGTAATTACAAGAACACAATGTCCTCAGACTTCAATGGCCACCTTGCTGCGCTGCTCGCCAGGCAACGACCGCAGCAACGTAATCTTGTTAACCGCACTTCACGAATCAAACACAATGACCTCATGCTGAAACCATTTGAGCAATATGATTTCCATTCAATCGCACGTAATAAAACGGGCCTAATGATGGCTTCTGGTGTGGTGGAAAGGCCTTATTAACTCCAGTAGTGGCGCCAAAGCTAATACAGCATTCATTAGAGGTACTGTAGATGGAGACTCAGAATGAAATAGAATACATGGTCTGAGAGGGGCTGTCAGGAGGAATGTAAGTAACATAAACCCTGGAGAATTGGTTTAAGTTAATCCTCTTGAGTTCTAAAGGAGATGTACAGAGAGATAGGACTGCTTATTGTGGTAGCGCTGATCTTATAACTTCCTGGTGCAGCTAAATGAAAGGTAAATCACAGCCAGCCCTGACTGAAAATGAGAGAGAGACAGAGAGAAAATTGGTCAAAGCCAGCAGAGAGAGAGTGAGAGAAAGAGAGAGGACAGAGCTCCCAGCAACTTCTAACTGTCCCCTCTCCTGCTCACACCCATGACCTGAAAATCTTACCTGGACAGGATTGTCCCTCTCCCAGCGGCAGAGACCCACTGCGGCGATCATGGCCATCTGGGTTTGATTAATCTGGCCTGGTTGGGGCTGGTCCAGATGAGTCCATTGGGAACTCAGAATCACTCTGGGCCACATCCACAACCCCCCACTAACTAACAAACCCTGCCTCTCCTCTTCTCCCAGTCAACACCACATTAAAAACTCATGTAAATCAGAATACTCACACTAATGCTGGACTCATATGGTCCAATCCTTTATGTCCGTCATGCCTTGATCTGGTTTTGATCTAATCTGGTTTTGATCTAATCAACGATTTCAGTACCCTCTTAGAAAAATGGGTTCCAAAAGGGTTCTGCGGCTGTCCCCATAGGATAACCTTTTTTGGTTCCTGGTAGAACCCTTTTTGGTTCAAGGTAGAACTTTTTGGGGTTCCATGTAGAACCCTCTGTGGAAAGGGTTCTACAGGGAACCTAAAAGGGTTCTACCTGGAACCAAAAGGGTTCTTCAAAGGGATCTCTTGGGGACAGCCGAAGAACCCTTTTTGGTTCTAGATAGCACCTTTTTTTCTAAGTGTAGAACTTAGTGGTGGAAATGAGCGAGGACCAATTATCTTTATTAAGAGCTACAGTTTTGGGAAGCTGTTCATGCAAAAGGTATGAGATGACTTGGAAGGGAGACATTTAAATAAAGAAAGAAAGAAAGAGAGAAAGAAAGAAAGAAAGAAAGAAAGTGAAAGCTGGGGATTTATCCCTGTCTGGCTGCCATTCCTTTGATCAGCAGTGAGACCCTGAAAGTGAGGAGGCGTCTGGGCGCTCCCATGGCCAAAGCTTTCAGAAGAGCTTTAGTCGACTGCTTGAGGCTCAAGCCAAGTTCAGCAGAGTCCTGTCTGTCTGTGTGCAAACGGCCACCAAACCAGGCCAAACAAAAGACTGGAGCGATCAGAGCGTTCGCTCTTTTAATGGACTGAATAACAATCGCCTCGCCAGGGTCTCTATGTCTCAACGCCACAAGATCCGACTGACTCAGAACCAGACAGGCAGGCCATGCAAGAGTGTGTGTGTGTGTGGACTATGATCAGGGAACATGCACATTCCAGGGCCAGAAGAGTTAGGAATGGGAATGGGGTATAAGGAGGTACTGGCTGGGCATAAAGTCAACAACATTCAGAAGCAATTTGGTCTGATTACAGTTAAAATTGCTTGATAGATCAAAACCATTCACCGGAACCTCCTCTTCTGTATCCTGCCTTTCACCACATCGCCTCCATCTTTAGTCACATCTGTATCCTCTCCAGGTATCTCCAGTTTCCTACATCCTCCCAACGATGTGAGTGCATCTGAACTGCATGTGCGTCCCTGTGTGTGTGTGTGTGTGTGTGTGTGTGTGTGTGTGTGTGTGTGTGTGTGTGTGTGTGTGTGTGTGTGGTGTGTGTGTGTACGTGTATGTGTTTGCGGCTACTTGCATATGTGTGTATGCATTTAAACTCCTCAAATGTGTGTACAGTAGCTACACTATATATACAAATGTACGTGGACACCCCTTCAAATTAGCTATTTCAGCCACACTCTGTGTATAAAATCGAGCACACCGCCATGCAATCTCCACAGACAAACATTGGTAGTAGAATGGCCTTACTGAAGAACTCAGTGACTTTCAATGTGGCACGGTCATAGGATGCCACCTTTCCAACAAGTCAGTTCGTCAAATTTCTGCCATGCTAGAGCTGCCAACTGTAAGTGCTGTTATTGTGAAGTGGAAACATCTAGGAGCAACACTCACTACCGAGTTCCAAACTGCCTCTGGAAGCAACATCAGCACAATAACTGTTCGTCGGGAGCTTAATGAAATGGGTTTCCATGGCCGAGCAGCCGCACACAAGCCTAAGATCACCATACGCAATGCCAAGCGTCGGCTGGAGTGGTGTAAAGCTCACCGCCATTGGTCTCTGGAGCAGTGGAAATGCGTTCTCTGGAGTGATGAATCACGCTCCATCACGCTTCACGAATCTGGGTTTGGCAGATGCCAGGAGAACGCCACCTGCCCGAATGCATAGTGCCAAATGTAAAGTTTGGTGGAGGAGGAATAATGGTCTGGGGCTGTTTTTCATGGTTCAGTCTCCTTAGTTCCAGTGAAGGGAAATCTTAATGCTACAGCATTTAATGACATTCTAGACGATTCTGTGCTTCCAACTTTGTGGCAACAGTTTGGGGAATTCCTGTTTCAGCATGACAATGCCCCCGTGCACAATGCGAGGTCCATACAGAAATGGCTTGTCGAGAGCGGTGTGGAAGAACTTGACTGGCCTGCACAGAGCCCTGACCTCAACCCCTTCGAACACCTTTGGGATGAATTGGAACGCCGACTGTGAGCCAGGCCTAATCGCCCAACATCAGTGCCCGACCTCACTAATGCTCTTGTGGCTGAATGGAAGAAAGTCCCTGCAGCAAGGTTCCAACATCTAGTGGAAAGCCTTCCCAGAAGAGTGGAGGCTGTTATAGCAGCAAACGGGGGACCAACTCCATATTAATGCCCATGATTTTGGAATGAGATGTTCGATGAGCAGGTGTCCACACACAATTGGTCATGCGAGTGTACGTGTGTTATTCTCATTTTATCACAAACTGTGGTGTTTCTGTTACTGTTATGAACAGCATTATCAACAGCCCTACTTCCCCTTCAGCTTAATGGCTCTAAAAGACTGAACCCTTCCTCACGACACTCACCCAAATGTGATGATACGCTAGAATGCTTCCATGTGTAACCCCTGCTTTGAGACTGTGGGAGACTGGGAGGCTTGGGGAAAGTGAGAGAGATAAGCTTAAACGCAGGATAACAATCTCTCTCCAGTGATATAAAATTGGCTTTTGGCACCAGAAAGCTGTGTTGCCAGACTGCTAAGTTAATGGATAGCATTCTTTGAAGCAGAAATCACCACTGTGGGTAATTATGCAGAACACACACGACTGTGGAAACTCAAGTGAACACAGAGGGCTACAGTACCGACACAACACAATTCTTGCTAACCCATTAAAAGTGTGCTTTACAGTCTGTTATCACTCTTTCATGTCTGTCTGGCAATCATTTTCTTTCCACAGATACAATTTGTTCTCCTCTCAAGTCCATTCTAAAAACAATTTATACTCTAATTCAGAACAAAATGGACTTAGCCTGGGTTCAAGTCTGATTCTGCTTCAGTCATCTTGTCACAGTGTGGTTTGGCAAGGCAACCATGTGGCATTACTGATTAGAGAAACAGTCAGACACCCAGGCTAAAAGTCTCTGGACTCCCCATCATTGGGACTCTCGCTTCTAGGACCTCAACTGATTTTCCATCAGGCAAGATCAAAGACTACCCTTCACTGTGCCTCTTAGGACCATTACATTTTCGTCATTTAGCAGACACTCTTATCCAGAGCAACTTACAGTTAGTGAATGCATACATACTGGCCCCCCGTGGGAAACAAACCCACATCCCTGCCGGCCAAACCCTCCCATACCTTGGACGACGCTGGACCAATTGTGCGCCGCCCATGGGTCTCCCGGTCGCGGCTGGCTGCGACAGAGCCTGGACTCGAACCAGGATCTCTAGTGGCACAGCTAGCACTGCGATGCAGTGCCTTACACCACTGCGCCACTCGCCACTTGATTTATGAGGTCATTTTTTGAGGGCACTCTCAAATATCAAAATGTAGTGCCACTATGACTCAAAAGCCAGCGTGTGTTTTTAACATTTCCAATGATACATAAAACATAACTTGGCGATGTCATTAAAAATACATAAAAGGCATAACATGACGATGAGTTAGAGTTACTGTACTCTACTCATTACAGAGTCACGGGTCTCTCTTTCTGGCAGCACGTCCCACTCTATGCGGTCTCTAAGGAGCGAAAAATGTCACACTTTCTCCCTTGGATACACCCTTCCCTTCCACTGGGGGAGCCGTTGCCAGACTACAGGAGGAGGACAGAAATAGCAACACTTCCCCTTTCCACTCCTTCCCTCCTTTCCATCCCCTCATCATCGCCCTGATGTCATCATGGGCCCAGCTCTCCCGTGTTTTTTCGCTTGGTTTGTTTGGGCTGGGCTGGCCTTAGCTGGGCTGGGCTGACTGTGTGGGCCCATAAGAGTAGTAATGTTCACTATTGGACCTGAGCCTGGTTAATGGACCGAGAATCACTGAACACATGAGCAAAACAACGTCCCATGGCAGCGTTCACACAGCTGCTTTGTAATGAGAGGGTTAGGATCTCCAGTCTGCAGAATGGATGGCTGTAGGTTGGGGGAGGCTGGGGTAAGGGTTAGGCTGCAGGCTGGAGGGTTGTGGATGAAGGAGAACTGGGGATGGAGCAGGCTAGGGATAGAGGAGGCTGGGGATGGAGGAAGCTGGGGATGGAGGAGGTTGGGGGATAGAGGAAGCTGGGGATGGAGGAGGCTGGGGATGGAGGAAGCCGGGGATGGAGGAAGCCGGGGATGGAGGAGGCTGGGTATGGAGGAGGCTGGGGATGGAGGAGGCTAGGGATGGAGGAGGCTTGGGATGGAGGAAGCTGGGGATGAAGGATGGAGGAGACTGGGGATGGAGGAGGCTAGGGATGAAGGAGGCCGGGGATGGAGGAGGCTGGGGATGGAGGAGGCTGGGGATGGAGGAGGCTGGGGATGGAGGAGGCTAGGGATGGAGGAGGCTTGGGATAGAGGAAGCAGGGAATGTGGGATGCTGGGGATGTAGGAGGCTGGGGATGGAGGAGGCTGGGGATGGAGAAGGCTGGGGCTGGATAAGGCCGGGGGTGGAGGAGGCCGGGGATGGAGGAGGCCTGGGATGGAGGAGGCCGGGGCTGGAGGAGGCCAGGGCTGGAGGAGGCCGGGGATGGAGGAGGCTGGGGATGGAGGAGGCTGGGGATGGAGGAGGCTGGGGTTTAGGGTTAGGCTGCAGGCTGGACAGTTAGTGATAGGCTGGGGGGTTTGGGGTTAGGCTGCAGGCTGCAGGCTGGACAGTTAGTGATAGGCTGGGGATGGAGGAGGCTGGGGATGGAGGGAAACTCAGCTGAATAGAGATGGGCCAGAATGGCTGTCAGTCTGCGCTTTAACTCATGCTTAACCAGACTGTCTGCAACACTCACACACATACCTTTCACCAATATATCAGCAGATTTCTCTGTGACTCATAGACAGTAAGTCGACAGGGAAAAACAGCACACCTGCTGTAACCATACTGTACTGTCAAAGCACCTCTGGGCTTGGTTTTATAGTAATATCACAGTACACACTTGAAAAACCCCTAAGTGCAACCCTGGGGCAGTGTGAGTGAAAGGTTTATCTAGGTGGACGTCTTTACAGCCTTCACAGGACAGGATAGTACTAATAATGACATGTAAATTCTCACTGAGATGATGGCTGTTGTCTTAAGGAAGCCCTGGGTTTATGTGAAAATTAGAGCATATCCCCTCTCTTTGGCTAGATACTGTGTGGATGATTGAGGAGGCGATAGAGCGACAGTTTTACAGCCTCCTCCAGACTACGGCAAGCGGGGACGGAGAGAGAGTCGGACGGGGGTCCTATTTTTACAGGACACAATGAGGAGCCAGCAGTGGGATCTGACAGGTTGGCACCAGACACACATACACACAAGCACACACACACACACACACACACACACACATACACACACACACACACAAACACACACACACACAAACACACACATACACACACAAACACATACACACACACAGGGGTGGTGGGTGGGGGGGTTTACTGTAGGGCTGCTGGGGTCCGGTGGTCTCCCTTTTCTCTTAGCACAGAGACGAGACTGTTTGTGCCTGCCTCTGTGTACACAGCTGGAGAGTCCATTTTGACTTCTACCTCCTGCCCCTCCCCCCTTCCCTCTCTCCCTCCATCCCTCGCTCCACTCCTTTTCAGGAAATGTCCACCGCACTCCACAAATAAACGTTTTTCTGTCATTCCAAGGGCGCTTTATTTATTGCCAGATGTCTGCGAGGCTCCCCTCTCCCCCAGTGTTGTGTTTTCCAAGAAAACAAGACCCAAGTTGCTTAGGGGGGATGGGGGAGAGCAGAGGGGAGAGAGCAGGTGGGAGAGCAGGGGGGAGGGGGAGAGCAGGGGGAGGCCAGGGGGGAAAGCAGGGGGGAGGCCAGGGGGGAGAGCAGGGGAGAGAGCAGGGGGGAGGCCAGGGGGAGGCCAGGTGGGAGAGCAGGAGGGAGGCCAGTGGAGAGCGCAGGGGGGAGAGCAGGGAGGAGGCCAGGGGGGAGGCCAGGGGGAACAGCAGGGAGAGGCCAGGGGGGAAAGCAGGGGAGAGAGCAGGGAGGAGGCCAGGGGGGAGAGCAGGGGGGAGTCCAGGGGGGAGGCCAGGGGGGAGAGCAGGGGAGAGAGCAGGGGGAGGCCAGGAGGGAGAGCAGGGGAGAAAATCACAGATAATTTTCCATGA
This sequence comes from Coregonus lavaretus, assembly GCF_964263955.1. NCBI lineage: Eukaryota > Metazoa > Chordata > Actinopteri > Salmoniformes > Salmonidae > Coregonus > Coregonus lavaretus. The sequence goes on from NC_139998.1 coordinate 43,085,945, forward strand.
GGACCTTTCGACTCATGAATTGGAATTGCAGTTCACCTCCAGAATTAACTGTATTTAAATGGCATTGACCCAAACCATACTGAGACATAGTCCCACTGAGACACAGCCCCTCCTCTCGGCTCTTGCCTCCCCCTAACCATTCATCTCAGCTGTAGCCTCCACAGGAGGGAGTCCACTATCCACAACACTACACAACCAGATTACAGTCCCTGGCTAAGCCTTGGGAGACAGACCCCCACGTGTCTGTCTGTATGTACTTACTGTATGAAGTCATACTACGGTCACACTATGTCTAGACTTAAATGAAGTTAATATATGCTTTAAAAGGACATTTCTCGACTCCCCATCATTGGTACATGGAGGGGACTTTCGCTTCTAGGACCTCTACTGATTTTCCATCAGGCAAGATCAAAGGCTATCCTTCACTGTTCCTCTTATCTAGACTGATATGAAGTTAATATATAGACAGTAGATCAAAGCCTCTAAAGTTCCTGGCACACGATCTTCCACAGCACTGGTTGGTGTGTGGTGATAAAGGTGGGTGTAGTGACATGGTCTGTGTCACCACATGATTGTGTGGCGTCTCTCAGTCAGAGCCCCGGGCACTGTTGTGATAATGTGTCTGTCTGTAAGAGGTTTTCAACAACTCTTGAAGAACCAATGGAAGTTGATAGAAGAAGGCTTCTTCAGTGTTCAAAACCAAATAATTTTGACTATAGTATTTAGTAAAAAAACAGAGTATTTTGGCTACAGCCTTCAACCATACACTTCATACACGTTGGTTTTTAACAATAAATATCAAGAAACATTCCTGTGTCAACTTCCATTTATCCTCCAAGAGTTGTCGAATACCTCTGGCATCTCCTGTCTGTTCCTCAGTTGATAATGTCTGTGAGCAGAAACAGGGGTTATGGGATGAACCAGGTTCCTGTGTAGATAATGTAGCCGCCTATGAGCAGACCCATGGGTTTACAGTACGAGTGAAGTGGAAATGCTGGGAAGGCTCTTACCTCTCTCGCACTGCGGGCCAGTGAAGCCATAGACACAGGCACATCTGTTGGGCCCAATACAGCGCCCTCCGTTCTGGCAACCATTCTCACACACAGCTGCAGAGAAGAGAGAGGAAGAGGTGTGTTAGGGTTCTGATACAAGTGGACAGAAACACACACACATGCACAAACACACACACATGCGCCACACATACACACACTAGCCGGGGGAGTGCTGAGTGAGGTACTCACGCTGTCCACAGTGATTGCCGGTGTAGCCCTTCTGACAGGAGCAGGAGTCTTCCTGGCAGCTGCCTCCATTCATACACCTGACGTTACAGCTCTGCACTGTGGGACACACACACACAGGGGTCAACAGATGCAGCCGGAACAACTTGCCTGTGCTAGCCGAGAACCTCAACTCAACCAGCTGGTGGTCACATACACAAGCAATGACCTCCAAAGGGAACTTCAACCCCCAGGTGCTTGGTTTAACTTGGAACACCATTACAGTTCAACTCCATATTAGTGTAAAAATGTTGTACAGCTAGGTCTAGTATCAGACGTGTGCCAAGACTAACAGTTAGTCCAATGGAAGTGACACTTGGGTACTGACTGTCTTTTACATACTGGTATTTGGGCTCTAAAAGCATTTCAGTTCAACTCAACTATATCAACACTCACTTTTTACTATAACATTTGTAGAGCACTCTTACTGCAATTCTGGGCTGTATTTGTGTAGACTTAATTGTATTAGTATATTGTAGAGCACTTTACTGCCAAACAAGGCCCAGGCAGGCCCCACTCCAGCTACAGCATAATCAAACAGACTGTGGAGGCTATAAGTTGAGCCAGCTGTCTCCTATAGATAGGAATGTGCTGAGAGCTGAAAACCTTCATCCTGGAGGAGCAGCATACTTAGAACTCAAAGCAGCGAGCTTTCGATAGACTGACAGACAGAGCCTGCCTGAGACAGACAGACAGACAGGCAGAGCCTGCCCGAGACAGATAGACAGTCAGGCAGGCAGGCAGACAGATACACAGACAGGCTTGACAGGCAGACAGTCAGGCAGGCAGGCTGACAGACAGACAGACCGACAGACAGACAGACAGTATGTTCGGGGGGATGTGTGGGGATGTAAAACAGGATCCCCCACTGCTCTGCTCTATCCAACCAGATCTGGCAGAGAGCAGCCATCCCAGAGCAGAGTGAGAGTGCTTAAGGCGTCAGTGTGCTTCAGTTCGGCTGGCATCTAGCCGAACCGAACGAGTGTGCTCGCATACTCCCTTAAAAGACCTTCACTTGAAAAACAAGAAAAAAGCAATAGTACTGTTTGTCCATTTTGAGACGCGGTAGCCAGTATACACTTCCTCAAAATAGTCTGAATTAAATCTAAGATAACTCAAGAAATCTGTCATTAATTGTGACGTTTTTGCCGACATCTTAGTCATGCAATTCCACATCTAACTAAGATGTTTGGTGCAGTATTTCTCAATGAAAAAATGAAAACGAGTAGTCTCTCGTTGAATGACAACAAAGACTTTATTGAAGAATCCCTACTGTTGACCAATCACCAACGAAGGTGCGTAGACTTTAGTTCCGAACTTCGGCTTGCCTCCAGAAAAGTCCAAAACGAACAAAAACATCACAAAATGTTGTCATAATATATGCACAAACTCTTCCGAACTGTTTCGGCTGGGAAGCATGCGGACGCCTTTAGTCAGTCTCTCTAAACACATTTCATAATACTACTTCTACAGTAATTGGCCCTGGAAGATGCCCGTGTTTCTACTCAGCCTGGGTAGAACGGTACATGATGCCCATGCAAGCCTTTGATTGGAAGTTGGAACACCCTTCTCACTCTCTCTTTCTCTATCTTGCTGCCATCTTTAATTACTGTAATTGATCCCTATTTCTCTTTCTGTCTTTACAGGCTGTGATTCATGAGGTGGTGAGGGGATTCAGCATGACTGAATTTCCCGGAACCCTTCTTCACCTACACAGTTTCTCTAGAACTTCCAGTTACTGTAAATGACCCAGTAGTAGTGTTCTGACTAACTGTACACAGCTGGTCCAGCTAACGACCATTCTGACTCCAGGCCTGGCTAGCGTCTCGTGCAGACACTTGGTGATGGATTAGTGTGAATGCCTTTGGACTACAGGTTTATGGTTTTGTGTACAGGTCTATTCTCACCAGACTCAACCTCAGCTCAACCCAGAGCTCCAGGACAGAGGGCCATATTGTTTAACTCCCACAGCATTCAGCCTAATCTCTTCTCAGCCCAACAGGGAAATGAAACATGAAATATGACTCTATTGACTGAGGATACAATTCCAGCATGATGTAATCATGCAAACGTTTAATCAAAGCAGAGTAAATTTTTCAAATGTCTGATCAAAAGTGATTCTAGGTCACAAAGAGGGGGGATAGGAAGAACATCAGACAGACTCTAAGTTTATAGAACCTTTGTGTTACAAACCATTCAGGGGTTGGAGGGGTTCATGTGTTTTCTCTGTAATGGGGGGTTGGTGGAAGTGGGGAGGGGGGAGGGGGGAGAGATGGCCCGTTCCTGTGACCCGTGCCTAAAGCGCCACACATGCAGAACAACAGGTAGGAGGTTGGGGTCCCACAGACCCAGGGAACCACAATGTACCTCTGTGTGGATGCACTGTGGGTCGGCCTGCGTCCTCCACATCTGTGTGATTTTTACGGGGGGTTGAGAGAGCACAGGAAACTAGTGGTCGTGGGGCTGAACACTGAAGCACTTTATGGCTGTGTTCTGTTCTGTATAGGCTACTGGGAATAGTGACATGTCAACGTCAAGTTCACTATGGAGATGTCATGTTGTCAAATACAAGTGCTCATGCTGAGATGTTGAGAAACTGTGTCTGAAACGATTCACAGCATGAAGGTTTTCAGTTTGCAAATCAATTTGTTTTTATGTAATAATGTAGTCTGGTGAGTTTGGCTGAATCACATTTCCATCTTTCAGTTTAGGACTTCAGTAATCACAACTTCATCTGATTAGTAAAGTTAATCAAATAGGGCTGGTTTACAGGACACAGACTATTCTTAGTCCTAGAATAAAATGTGCGCTCAATGGAGAATCTCCATTAAAATACATTTTCTGACCAGGACCAGGCTTAATCTGTGGCCCATAGTGTTTAAATTAACTATGGAAGTGATTTGGATTTCCAAGAACGGAAGTCATAGGTCTTAAGAAAGCTTTTTTTCTGGGGCTCTTCTGTCTGTGTAATACAGTGCCTTGCAAAAGTATTCATCCCCCTATTTTGTTGCTTTACAACCTGTAATTTAAATGGATTTCTATTTGGATTTCATTTAATGGACATACACAAAATAGTCCAAATTGATGAAGTGAAATGAAAAAAATAACTTATTTCAAAATATTCTAAAAAATAAATAACGGAAAAGTGGTGCGTTCATATGTATTCACCCCCTTTGCTATGAAGCCCCTAAATAAGATCTGGTGCAACCAATTACCTTCAGATGTCACATAATTAGTTAAATAAAGTCCACCTGTGTGCAATCTAAGTGTCACATGATCTGTCACATGATCTCAGTATATATACACCTGTTCTGAAAGGCCCCAGAGTCTGCAACACCACTAAGCAAGGGGCACCACCAAGCAAGTGGCACCATGAATACCAAGGAGCTCTCCAAACAGGTCAGGGACAAAGTACAGATCAGGGTTGGGTTATAAAAAAATATCCGAAACTTTGAACATCCCACGGAGCACCATTAAATCCTTTATTAAAAAATGGAAAGAATATGGCACCACAACAAACCTGCCAAGACAGGGCCACCCACCAAAACTCATTAACTAGGCAAGGAGGGCATTAATCAGAGAGGCAATTGGAGTATCTGTCCATAGGACCACTTTATGCCGTACACTCCACAGAGCTGGGCTTTACAGAATAGTGGCCAGAAAAAAAGCCATTGCTTAAAGAAAAAAATGAACAAAAACATTTGGTGTTCGCCAAAAGCCATGTGGGAGACTCCCCAAACATATGGGAGAAGGTACTCTGGTCAGATGAGACTAAAATGTAGCTTTTTGGCCATCAAGGAAAATGCTATGTCTGGTGCAAACCCAACACCTCTCATCACCCCGAAAACACCATCCCCACAGTGAAGCATGGTGGTGGCAGCATCATGCTGTGGGGATGTTTTTCATCGGCAGGGACTGGGATACTGGTCCGAATTGAAGGAATGATGGATGGCGCTAAATATAGGGAAATTCTTGAGGGAAATCTGTTTTCAGTCTTCCAGAGATTTGAGACTGGGACGGAGGTTCACCTTCCAGCAGGACAATGACCCTAAGCATACTGCTAAAGCAACACTCAAGTGGTTTAAGGGGAAACATTGCAATGTCTTGGAATGGCCTAGTCAAAGCCCAGACATTTACATTACATTTACATTTTAGTCATTTAGCAGACGCTCTTATCCAGAGCGACTTACAGTTAGTGAATACATATATATATATATATATATATATATATATTTTTTTTTTATACTGGCCCCCCGTGGGAATCCAATTGAGAATCTGTGGTATGACTTAAAGATTGTGGAACCCATCCAACTTGAAGGATCTGGAGCAGTTTCGTCTTGAAGAATGGGCAAAAATCCCAGTGGCTAGATGTGCCAAGCTTATAGAGACATACCCCAAGAGACTTGCAGCTGTAATTGCTGCAAAAGGTGGCTCTACAAAGTATTGACTTTGGGGGAGTGAATTGTTATGCACGCTGAAGTTTTCTGTTTTTTTTGTCTTATTTCTTGTTTGTTTCACACAAAAAAAATTTGCATCTTCAAAGTGATAGGCATGTTGTGTAAATCAAATGATACAAACCCCCCAAAAAATCCATTTTAATTACAGGTTGTAAGGCAACAAAATAGGAAAAATGCCAAGGGGGGTGAATACTTTCGCAAGCCACTGTAGATCTATATAATACCACTTCCCCAAAGTTGAGCTGTGCTGAGGCTGTTTGGACCATGTTAGTTGACAGTTGTTTCTGAGGGACTGTGAGGTAACGTTCATGGTCTTTCAAGGGTATTATAGTTATGGGAAGAAGTCTGACATGACTGGACCAATCCAGAACACAACTGCTCCACTGGAGACTAGATTATGGTCAACAGATATTTATATTGTCTACATTCATTTATTTGTCAGGCATCATGTTGTAACAAAGTCAACGTTAATCAACAAATCTCCCTTAGGACAGGTCTCCCTTAAATATGAGATGGGCAATCTCAATGGGTGTCACGGTTTCGGCCGAGGCTGCTCCTTCTCCTTGTTCGGGCAGGCTTCGGCGGTCGTCGTCTCCGGAGTACTAGCTGCCACCGTTCTTTGTTTTCGATGTTTGTTTGGTTTGGTCTGTTTGGTACACCTGTTCTCGTTTAGTGTTGATTATGTGTCCTTTAAGTTCTCGTTGTTTCTGTCATGTGTTTGTGTGTAGTTGTTCTTTTGTCAGCTGGAGCAGTCCGTACATTTTTCTCTATTTGTTTTGTTTATAGAGAGTCCGCACTTGTTGTGCGCGTTTGTTGCATTCAGCTCGTTTACGCAGTGTGCGTAATTTTCTCGTGCCTCCGGCTCTGTTTTGTAGCCGTGTCATTTTGTCTTTACTAAAGACTTTTGGACTAAGCCTCTGTGTCCTGCGATTGATTCCTACACCACATCCACGCCTTCTGACAATGGGATGAACTTTATCAATAAATTATAAATAAATACAATTTATTTGCATCTGTGATGTCTGGAAATGAACACACAGCCATATAACTATGGCACGTGTATGGATTAAGATAGATATAAACAGCTTGATCGAAAGCATGTTGCTGAAGAACATGTCGTTCTTTAGTTACGACCTCTACATTCCAGATGTGGCCTCTGAGCCATAAAAGTACTATCAATAACCTGACCAATGACTACGGTGTCAGAGACCGGATGTAATTAAAAGGAAGGGAAATGCACAGTATTTACCAACAACTCTATATAGCTTCTCTTAGTCTGAATTACCCAAAGCAGTATTGCAACATAGGAAGGCCTGAAGTTTCTGTAACGTGTCAAAGTGCTTTGCTTTCCTACTAAAATCAAGCACTGAGATGCATAGTGAAAACTGAACACAACAGTGAAATAGAACCACAGGTCAACCTACAGTTTCAAAACATACGGAGGATTGATTTAGACAGAGCAGGTTTTTATGAAGTATCAAATATAGCTTTGTTGGACAGAAACTCCCCAGCGCTATACTGCTGACCTGTATGAAACCTGTATGAAACAGAGGCCAGATGCCACGCTTTGACAGAGCCATTTCCCAGCACTGGCCGATGGGTGTATTTATGCCATCAGCAGTCATAAACCTGCATGACCCTTGACCCCATAAAATCTTCCAGAAGGCCAGAGAGAGAGAACCGTCTTTAATGATACACACAACTCACAGTGTTGAATTACAACATTTCTGGTCCCTTTGCCAAAAATCAGACAAAACAAACTCCAGACCTACTATTCCTGTCTTAGTTTATCTGGAAAAGCCCAATACTGTAAGGCAGGTCTGTAAACAGCCCATACATCCCGTGTATGAGAGCAGAAGCAGTGAGTGTGACAATCAGTTCCTGCCTCTATGTCCTCTCTCTCTCTCTGAGGGAAATTACTTCATACTGTTTCATACCATTTCCCATCACTTTACTTGGGCTCTGCTGGAGGCCTGGAGGCCTGTCCTGTCTATGGGGGGACGTTAGCCACTCATACTCTGGTTTTGGGAACTGTTTTCCCAGCACATAAAGCTGGTGTCGGGCCTCTCTGGGGCGTCCAACCAGTGTGGACTGTGGAGTCAATCCTGTTTTACACCTCAGGGTCAGACGGGGAGGCCCGCACTCAGGGCTCAGAGCTCAGTGTGTGTGTACAAGGGCCTGAAGGGGCTAGGCGTGACTGACGAGACTGCCCGGGCCCAGCCGAGCATGCAACACACACTCAGTAAGTGTTGTAAAAGTGCTTCTCCAAAGGCTAGGAGCCCCAGCCATGTGCATTAATCCTCCCAAACTCGGTGGCCTGGAGGCTGCAGTCTGAAGCGGCTGAAAGCTTTCAGGCAAAGAAATGGGCTGAAACCGTGATGCATCATGGATAAATTGTTACTGATCTACAAATAATATTAAGTAGTTATTTATGATGCAAAGTGATTTGTAGATCAGTCAGTCTCGACTCGCCTTTAAAGTCGGCTGCAATGTCGAACGCGCCCATGAATACACAGAGATACCTAGGCAAACTCAGTTTGAGATTTAGCAAATTGGAATGGTGATATTGTCATGGAACAGTTGGTGGTACCAACATGGATTGCTGTACTTTCCTGTATCTATAGATGTGGTGGTCCATTGTGTGTGTTAGGTTGTCTTGGGTGGTGTTGGGGTGTATTGGGTGGTTGCTGGTAAATTGGTGGGGGTGTAGGGTGCTAGTTGTTGTGACTCACCTCCGGCTCCGGCCCCACAGCTGGGGGAGAGATGGCCGCTGCCGCAGGTGCACATGTTGGGTCTGGAGCAGAAGCCATCACCACACGAGTTACGGCAGATCGCTGGGAGGAGACACAGACACAATGCCATAGAGATGTCAAAGCAACCTCTACACAGCCACCCAAAAGAGGATGGGCTCCCCTCTTGGCCAACTCTTCGGCGGGGTTTTGGCACTTCATTTGTGTGAAACCGCTATACAAATACAATAGGCTTCCATTTGATTTATTGGACTACCAATGGAAAGGCAACCCACAATGACTCAAGTTATTTAGTCATCAACGGATTGATATAATGTAATATAACTTCTTAGTACTTACGGACGATACACTGATTCCCTGCAGGCAGAGTCTTCCAGCCAGGGCAACAGTAGGAGTGGAAGCGAGAGCCACACACATTGGGCCTTCAAAAGATAAGACAGGGAAAACAAACTCAGTACTCAACAGAGCCCCGATATAATTTAGGCAAAGCCCTCAACAAATACACATGTGCATGATTATTTTCCAAGTGCTCAGAGACCCGCTTTCACTCTAAACGGGCTCAAAGGTGATACGAAGCCTCCAAGAATGGTAGGCATTTTTGAATGGGGCTTACACAAAAAGACCAGTTTGTTTTCAGTCATACTCAATGTAAACTTCCCAAGAAACAGGAGATATTTATAAACACCTTTCTCTAAGCCTCCCTGGTCTCTGGTCTTCTGGCATCCTGCCCGGTAACGTCCCTCCTGGAGTCCAGGTTCTGCCTGCTGATTGGTACCGGGAGTTCTTTAAATTTTTTATTATTGGACGGAAGGCTGCCCTGACCCCTGACACATGTAAGAGTCATCACACAGCTCGGAGAGCGGCTGACTGGTCTGCCAGGTTATCCACAACATCCCCCTGAGGAAACGGCCCAGCCATATCTACAGGTCTGTCTCTGGTTTACACATAATGAACCTGGCCTCAAGTACCCTAGCGACCTTACTGAGTTCTCACAAACTCTTAGTCTTCAGAGCCTCTAATGCAGGGGTACTCAACTACTATTTGGTCCGGATGGATATCGTCCTTTATCGGCGCTGTGGTACAGCATAGTAACAAACATAATCGTCTACGACTTAGGAAACATGTTATATAAAATGTACATTAAATGAGACAAAAAAATTGAATTAATTACAACTGCTTACGAATGTAAACATGTGCATCATTGCATCAACATTGCTGAAGAACAAAAGTGGTTGCATAATTGTCTATGCAAAAAGTGCACTGTGAACCAAAGTATTCATGGGCCTTGATTTTTTTAACAAATAAAAGAAAGTGCATGTTTTCAGGAGAACAAAGGAGAGTTGAACAAAAATAATCATCTGAATGCACAGAACATCACTGTGGGCCATGCAATATTCATGTATAAGTCCCTCTGGGCCTTGCCCTGCATTAATGACAGAAATTACACTTTCTGTCTCCTGCCAATGCTTTGAACTTTGGCACAAATGGTGTGAAAGCAACTCTGAGACACTGGTGCAGGTGTTCATTGGTGAGCCTGGTGCGGTATTTATTTTTAATAAAGTTAATTGTGGAGAAGGTTGATTCACAGCTTTATGTGGAGCCAAAAACACATGGTCAGGATGTCTAGTGCCAGTTTCTTGAGCACAGGGACATCAGCTGCAGGCACCATCTTTCCCCAGAAACTGACAGGGTCACAATCACCAGCCTGCTCCTTCAAAGACACATTTTCTTGCAGCTCAATCAACTCCATTTGCAGTGATGCAACATCTACCCATCTGAAGATCTGTTTTGCTTCTTCTGACAACTTTGTCACATTTGTGACCAAGAAGGGGTTCTGGATGAGCAGCAGCAGTTCTCTTCCAACAGTGAAGTCATCAAAGCGAGCCTTGAAGTTATCCATCAGCTTCTGGATGAAATCAACATGGTTGGGAACATCTTTTTCTCCCTGCGTCTACACCAGAAGATTGGGAAAGTGGACAAGTTCTCCCTGGAGATCATTCTTGAAAAGCTCAAATTTATTCTGGAAATCCGAGACTGCTGTTATCATATCACACACTGTGTTGTCCCGTCTGTTAAAAATGCAACTGTTTCCATCTTCTCCTCATCTTCCAAAAACGGAGAAAACTGAGTTGCCTCAGCAAAGGCAGGGTTTTGGAACTGAGTTTTGCTCTGATAAGAAAGCTTTGATTTCCTCCTGAATGGCCCAAAAGCATTCCAAAACCCTGCCTTTGCTGAGCCATCTGACATTGTTGTGCAGTAGTAAGTCATCAAAACTGGCATTGGCCTCTGTCAGAATGCCTCGTAGCAGGTGGTGTTGTAGGGATGATGTTGCTCTCAAAAAGTTGATCAGTTTCATCATCGTAGTCATAACCTCAGAATACTCTTTTCCCAGACTAGCACACAGGACAGATTGATGGATGATGCAGTGATATGATGTCAGGTCAGGGTGGTCCTCTTTCAAACGCAACTAGTCCCCTCCCTCTTCCTATCATGGCTGGAGCTCTATCTGTGGTGATGGAGACCACTGACTTCAGATCTATCCCCCTTTTTGTCAGCATCCCTTTGATGGCCTCATGGATATCCTCTCCCCATGTGTGTGCTTCTAGATTTGTTAAGCCCAACAGCTCCTCACATAATTCTTTCTTTGTTTCGTTATCAAATCTGCCAGAAGCAGGGCATTATCAGTGTTATCTGTTGATTCATCCACAGCTTCTGAAATGCATGGTGCATTCTGAATGGCCTCATCAAGTTGTGAAGTTAAATCTTCATCTAATATTTCAGTTCTCCTCATTGCTGTGGAATCTGACAGTGGGATCTGTTTGATATTTTCCCTGAGCTCCTCTTTTTGTTTACCTTCAAGCAAGGTGTCAGCAACTTCACACATCCATTATTTTACCATCTCAGTGACTGAAAATTGATTTTTATGTTTTCCCAAAACCCAAGCTATCCTCAGTGAACACTCCATTGCATGTTGTTGGGCTGTCAGGGAATTGACAAGGACTTTGGTGGACCTCTCATATTGGGATTTGAGTTGGATAATCTTGTTTGTTCTCACCTCCGTGTTCAGGGGATACATCTGATCAAATGTACTATGCCTGGTGTCATAATGGCGCTTAACATTGGCACTTTTCACGAGAGCTACGGACTCACTGCATATCAGGCATATTGGTTTTGTGCTAGTTTAATTAATAAATACTGTTCCGTCCACTCGTCTTTGAATATACGGTTTTCAGAGTCAACTTTTATTTTCTTTGAACAAGCCATATTAACAAAGATACTGGTAACTAAGCTCTTTCTATCTGTGATATTTACAGTTGAACCGTGGTCAAATCTTTCTGTTTCTTCCTGCCTGCTTGTCCCAAGGTTCCGCTGAGGATATTTGGATTAATGTGATTGGGTAAGATTTTTTGAGAGAATAGTCAAATTAACTGGTAACTGACACAGACATTGTGGCGTAGCAGGACAATCTGAATGCCGTGAACCAAGAGGTTGTGAGTTCAATTCCCAAGTGAGGACATGTTGAATAATATTTACTGTATAAATGAACATGCGTAATGTAATAATTTGTGTCAAATGAGTAAATTGTAAACACTGTATGTTAAAAACACTGTGTGTGTCTTTAACCCTAACCTTGCCATCAGACAAAAAGAGCTGTGAATGGATCAGTGGTTCACCATTCAGTGTCTTGATTGCCTTGGCAACACACAAATGTTCTTGCAACAGTCCCATGAAACGTGTCTACAACATAAATATCGTATATTCTGAGAACATGGCAACCATGTTCTGTGTTTGTTTGGTGGAACGTTGATGGAATATTTTCCTAACCCACAGAAAACCGGGCACGAATGTTCTTGCAACGTTTCTAGAACAGTAATATCTTAACTTCTAAGAACATGGTAACCACGTTCTGGGTAAGTTCTATTTGACATTAAGGGAATGGTATCTTGGAAGCTTTCTTTGCACATCCCGGTAATATTCCTATGAAACCGTTAGTTAATGACCTAATGAGACTCTTAAGGGAACATTCTCGAAAGTTGTGGGAACGTTTGTTGTTAGCTGGGTATGGTATAGAACTGGAAGGGTTGCTGTCGATGAGGTCAAACAGGGGCTTTGTTTAAGCCTAGTGGCATACTTTCATTGCCCCACTGTAAGGAAAATACTTTTAACCTGGTGAAAGGACTAGAGCTCAAAGGCTTTCAGAAGAAACACCTAATTGCTCCTTTTCTCTCCAGGGCCCGGTTTCCCGATAGTGATGGCACTTAAAGTCTCTGCATTGTAAATCCGACTTCTGCAGTAGCTGTACAGCATTTACTGCGATACGGCTTTTGCAGAATTCAGGGCATTTATACTTCTTGCGCTTCGCTGAGCAGAGCAGAGCTGTTGTGAAGGAAGTTGTCAAGGAAGTAAGTTTGTGTTTATACTGGACCTCCCGCCCCCACCTACCGTGAACCAATCATGTCAGTGTGGAGCTATACAGAGCCCTCCGCATTGTTACAATATGTGGCCTCTGCAGGCCTCCGGTGGCTCTGTAATTGCGTCACACCCTCATACCACATTTTCGGATCAAGCATAAATTGGCTTTTAGGCTTATGAGTGTTTTAACAATGGATCTTTCCTAAAACGTCCGAAGATGTAACATGCGTTTCCCAAAACAACATGCAGAGAGAACGTTCGCTAAGTTACTGATAGGATCAAAAGAAAGAGAGTGCTGCTCTCTTATCAGCATTCTACATTCAAATCTTACCTTAACATTATATTTATTTCACAATACTGACGATGGATCAGCTCCTAGAGAGATATTACCACCCACGGCTGCAAATATTGACACACCTTATTCTAATGCTTACCCAATAAAATGCACTAAATCACAGATTTGGCACATCATTGCGCACATGTCAGGCTACACATTACAGACAGTAGCCTACAAGTAGCAAAATATAACTAAATTGATTGAACATTAAATGTATTCCAATATGATTGAAATAGGCCTACAGCCTATACTGTATATATTTTAATGCAGTCGTCTCGGTTTTCATTTGAAGCATCTTTATACATCGCTTGTTTGTATGAATTGCAAAGACATTGGCAACTTTGTCCTGAGGTGGTCACAGAGAGACAGATGAACCATGTGTTTCTATGTTTAGTGGAGATCTTCTGTGTATAAAGTGACACAGGAGGGCAAAAAAGCATCTAATGACGCACTTAGCTGTTCTACGAGTGGTCTGACGCAGGCGTTAGATTACAAACATTTTAAAGTGCAACGTTAATAACTATGGTTTTGGGAAACAGCTCTGAGATTTAATGATGCTCCTACGAAGGTTCTAACGATGAACTTAGCTTTAAGACGCTTTTGGAAAACCGGGCCCAGGTCACTGTCAACAACATATGTCGTCAGCTATCAGATCTTCTGGCTTTTTCTCAGTCCTTTGATCTTACAGACCAATATATATGATAGAGGCCTTCTGGGGGCCACATGCTCCTGGCTTGAAGGTGCAAACTCAACAGTTATGAGACAGAGTGTCGGAGGCTCTTCACATGGAGGATTCCAGAGGGACAGAAGTTCAGAGCCAGACAGTTCAGAGGCAGAGCAGGAGCCACGGAGGGACTGCTGGGAAATAAAGTGGGTGGATGGGGGGCTGTAAAGACCACAGGCTGGCTTTCTATGAAGAGACAGAGCAGGCCAGCAGCTCCCAGCCAGGCCAGGACAACTGTAGGTCAGATGGAGGAGGTAATCCTACTGGGGTGGGAGACTACAACCCCTCTTAATGGTCAGAGGTCAGTTCACTGGAATTTGACCCCCAGTCAGTAGATTGTTACCTTTTTCTGCCCTAAGCGATTGGGGCCTGCTGCTATGTCAGATCGTGAGCGGATAGGATAAGCTGAGTTCATCTTTATCTTCATGACTCTGGGAAGGTTGTTCATTCAAAAAAAACACAGAGAGGGGTTTTTTTCTGAGCTAAAGTTGGCCTGATTCTCTCCCTTGACTAATTTGAACCCTGAGCTCATACTGTAGTGGTCTAGATGGAGGCTGAGGTACTGTACATCCTTCTCACTCTGGGTTAGTGGGTTTAGAGGGAGTAGGACGAAGGAGGGGGGTCTACATCATGGGCCAAACTATTACACAAGTCCCAATGGGCATACGTGTTCTCAGTAAGAATAACCATCAAGTTTTTCATTGTTTTTTTATGAGGCCCATGTGATTTATGGCCCAACTTACAATGTTTGTGATAAACTACATTATAACGATAAGCAGAGTTTTAGAGAAACATGAATCAATCCCGTCAACACCAAAAACAAAGAACCCATACATATGTGTCCTAGGGCAGATGGAGCAGATAGATTTCTTGTTGCGTCTCTGTCTTCGAGGGTGACAGAAAATCTAAACCACATTAGCTCGACCACATGCCACATGAACCCCCTGAAACAGAGGTTCTGTCGTTTAGGTCTAGCCTAAATGTATACCTAAAATGCAGACACATAAAACATGAAAAGAACACTAATCCATATAAAACACAGGGAAACGGGCCATCCTTGATACATCCCAAATGCTCCTCTCAGACTTTGCGAGCTGCCCTTCTGGCTTCTTCCCCTATTCAATCAAAATACCAGCTGATGTATCTATAGATTTATGGGAGAGAATGATCAGGACCTTCAAGAATATGGGAATTATTTTCTTATGGGTCAGGCATGTGCCAGGGCAACCTCTGGGGAGTGTGATGACCCCGTCCAGGCGAGTGGAGTGTAATTGACATTACCTTTGAAGGAACCTGAGAGTCTGAATGAACTTCTCTGCTTTGAGGAAGACTACCAAGTGAACAACCTTCCAAAGCATCTCCCCTGAGCTGAGTGCTGGCTGCCCAAAATCCACAGTCTGTTTTCAATACCCTATCGCATACAGGAGACCTTATTAGGCTGGTTATTAGCCACAAGAACTCAGTGCTAGCTGTGCCACTAGAGATCCTGGTTCGAATCCAGGCTCTGCTGTAGCCGGCCGCAACCGGGAGACCAATGGGGCGGCGCGCAATTGGCCCAGGGTAGGGGAGGGAATGGCCGGCAGGGAGGTAGAGCATGGCGTTTGCAACGCCAGGGTTGTGGGTTCGATTCCCACGGGGGGCCAGTATGAAAATAAAAAAGAATAATGTATGCACTAACTGTAAGTCGCTCTGGATAAGAGCGTCTGCTAAATAATGTAAATGTACAGTATAGTATCAAGGTACAGTGGGGGAAAAAAGTATTTAGTCAGCCACTAATTGTGCAAGTTCTCCCACTTAAAAAGATGAGAGAGGCCTGTAATTTTCATCATAGGTACACGTCAACTATGACAGACAAATTGAGAAAAGAAAATCCAGAAAATCACATTGTAGGATTTTTAATGAATTTATTTGCAAATTATGGTGGAAAATAAGTATTTGGTCACCTACAAACAAGCAAGATTTCTGGCTCTCACAGACCTGTAACTTCTTCTTTAAGAGGCTCCTCTGTCCTCCACTCGTTACCTGTATTAATGGCACCTGTTTGAACTTGTTATCAGTATAAAAGACACCTGTCCACAACCTCAAACAGTCACACTCCAAACTCCACTATGGCCAAGACCAAAGAGCTGTCAAAGGACACCAGAAACAAAATTGTAGACCTGCACCAGGCTGGGAAGACTGAATCTGCAATAGGTAAGCAGCTTGGTTTGAAGAAATCAACTGTGGGAGCAATTATTAGGAAATGGAAGACATACGAGACCACTGATAATCTCCCTCGATCTGGGGCTCCACGCAAGATCTCACCCCGTGGGGTCAAAATGATCACAAGAACGGTGAGCAAAAATCCCAGAACCACACGGGGGGACCTAGTGAATGACCTGCAGAGAGCTGGGACCAAAGTAACAAAGCCTACCATCAGTAACACACTACGCCGCCAGGGACTCAAATCCTGCAGTGCCAGACGTGTCCCCCTGCTTAAGCCAGTACATGTCCAGGCCCGTCTGAAGTTTGCTAGAGTGCATTTGGATGATCCAGAAGAGGATTGGGAGAATGTCATATGGTCAGATGAAACCAAAATAGAACTTTTTGGTAAAAACTCAACTTGTCGTGTTTGGAGGACAAAGAATGCTGAGTTGCATCCAAAGAACACCATACCTACTGTGAAGCATGGGGGTGGAAACACCTAGGTGTCTGGTTAGACTGTAAACTCAACTTCCAGACTCACATAAAGAATCTCCAATCCAAAGTTAAATCTAGAATCGGCTTCCTATTTCGCAACAAAGCCTCCTTCACTCATGCTGCCAAACATGCCCTCGTAAAACTGACTATCCTACCGATCCTTGACTTCGGCGATGTCATTTACAAAATAGCCTCCAACACTCTACTCAGCAAATTGGATGTAGTCTATCACAGTGCCATCCGTTTTGTCTCCAAAGCCCCATACACTACCCACCACTGTGACCTGTACGCTCTTGTTGGCTGGTCCTCACTACATGTTCGTCGTCAAACCCACTGGCTCCAGGCCATCTATAAATCACTGCTAGGCAAATCCCCGCCTTATCTTAGCTCATTGGTCACCATAGCAGCACCCACCCATAGTCTGCGCTCCAGCAGGTATATCTCACTGGTCATTCCCAAAGCCAACACCTCCTTTGGCCGCCATTCCTTCCAGTTCTCTGCTGCCAATGACTGGAACGAATTGCAAAAATCTCTGAAGCTGGAGACTCTTATCTCCCTCAATAACTTTAAGCATCAGTTGTCAGAGCACCTTACCGATCACTGCACCTGTACACAGCCCATCTGAAATTAGCCCACCCAACTACCTCATCCCTATATTGTTATTTATTTTGCTCTTTTGCACCCCAGTATCTCTATTTGCACATAATCTCTTGCACATCTAGCATTCCAGTGTTAATACTATTGTAATTATTCTGCACTATAGCCTATTTATTGCCTTACCTCCATAACTTGCTACATTTGCACACACTGTATATATATTTTCTGTTGTATTTTTGACTTTATGTTTTTTTACCCCATATGTAACTCTGTGTTGTTTTTATTGCACTGCTTTGCTTTATCTTGGCCAGGTCGCAGTTGTAAATGAGAACCTGTTCTCAACTGGTTTACCTGGTTAAATAAAGGTGAAATAAAATAAAAAATAAAATGCTTTGGGGCTGTTTTTCTGCAAAGGGACCAGGACGACTGATCCGTGTAAAGGAAAGAATGAATGGGGCCATGTATCGTGAGATTTTGAGTGAAAACCTCCTTCCATCAGCAAGGGCATTGAAGATGAAACGTGGCTGGGTCTTTCAGCATGACAATGATCCCAAACACACCGCCCGGGCAACAAAGGAGTGGCTTCGTAAGAAGCATTTCAAGGTCCTGGAGTGGCCTAGCCAGTCTCCAGATCTCAACCCCATAGAAAATCTTTGGAGGGAGTTGAAAGTCCGTGTTGCCCAGCGACAGCCCCAAAACATCACTGCTCTAGAGGAGATCTGCATGGAGGAATGGGCCAAAATACCAGCAACAGTGTGTGAAAACCTTGTGAAGACTTACAGAAAACGTTTGACCTGTGTCATTGCCAACAAAGGGTATATAACAAAGTATTGAGAAACTTTTGTTATTGACCAAATACTTATTTTCCACCATAATTTGCAAATAAATTCATTAAAAATCCTACAATGTGATTTTCTGGAATTTTTTTATCTCATTTTGTCTGCCATAGTTGAAGTGTACCTATGATGAAAATTACAGGCCTCTCTCATATTTTTAAGTGGGAGAACATGCACAATTGGTGGCTGACTAAATACTTTTTCCCCCACTGTAATTGAGGAGGTCCCAGGACCCAGGCCATGGTCTGATCAGATTCCACCCTTATGTAGACGCCAAATTGCACTCTGCCAAGGGAGCCAATAAATCAGACTAGCTCAACATCAGCAGGTCCAGCAACAGACCAGCAACAGTAAAGTCTGAAACCCTGGGAAGTGGAGCATTTAGCCAGCAGATAAACACTGTTCACACAACAAAGACCAATGTAATGACCACCATTAAAATAATCTCTCCCCCACAGAGGGAATCTGTGACTCTGATTCTGTACATAATGTGTAATGGAAGACTTTCCAATTTCATGTCATGGCAATGTCATTATGTAGTGAGGGGAGGTGGGGGCTATCAACTTGGATAATCTGTATATGTTGTGTGCTAATATAGTCCTCCTATAAAGAATTGTGTTGTAGAACTTAAAAGTTATGGAAAAAGTCCACAGGCTTTGTTACTTGACATGAAAAGGCTGCTGGCTTCCCCCGGCCATTCAGTTTCGGAATTGTTGCATTATTATTTTATATCTAATCTAATCTTGACGCCATGCAACACGGTTCTGCTTCACTGTGCAGATCAGAGGATAAGATTGCCAGACCAGAGCAGCCCACCACGTGTGTCTGAGTCAACCACTGAGTGAATGTGACACAGGTCAGGCCTGAAGCGGCCTTGTGTCTAGCTGGCTGTCACATGAAATGGCTCCAATGTGACTTGTTTGGCTCTCCAATATACAGGGAATTAATTTATGTCAGGCAGAGTGGTCCAATGGCTGCTGAATTAATCACACTGACTGACAACGCAGACACGTCTGCTTATTTTGTGGGACGTGAATCATTATTGAACATGTTATTTAAGAAAACAGCAAGTTAGTCTTATGTGTGCTTTACCCCCCCCCCCCCCCAATAGAACATGTTTTGTTGTCATTTACAGTGCATTCGGAAAGTATTCAGACCCCTTCCCTTTTTTCACATTTTGTTACGTTACAGCCTTATTCTACAATGGATTAAATAGTTTTTTCCACCTCATCAATCTACACACAATACCCCATAATGACAAAGCAAAAACCGGTTTTTAGACATTTTTGCAAATGTATTACAAATAAAAACCGTAAATATTAAATTTACATAAGTATTCAGACCCTTTACTCAGTACTTTGTTGAAGCACCTTTGGCAGTGATTACAGCCTCGAGTCTTCTTGGGTATGAAGTCACAAGCTTGGCACACCTGTATTTGGGGAGTTTCTCCCATTTTTCTCTACAGATCCTCTCAACCTCTGTCAGGTTGGGTGGGGAGTGTTGCTGCACAGCTATTTTCAGGTCTCTCCAGAGATGATCGATCAGGTTCAAGTCCGGGCTCTGGCTAGGCCACTCAAAGACATTCAGAGACATGTCCCGAAGCCACACCTACGTTGTCTTGGCTGTGTGCTTAGGATCGCTGTCCTGTTGGAAGGTGAACCTTCGCCCCAGTCTGAGGTCCTGAGCACTCTGGAGCAGGTTTTCATCAAGGATCTCTCTGTACTTTGCTCCGTTCATCTTTCCCTCGATCCTGACTAGTCTCCCAGTCCCTGCTGCTGAAAAACATCCCCACAGCATGATACTGCCACCACCATGCTTCACTGTAGGGATGGTGCCAGGTTTCCTCCAGACGTGACACTTGGCATTCAGGCCAAAGAGTTCAATCTTGGTTTCATCAGACCAGAGAATCTTGTTTCTCATGGTCTGAGAGTCCTTTAGATGCCTTTTGGCAAACTGCAAGGGGGTTGTCATGTGCCTTTTACAGAGGAGTGGCTTCCGTCTGGCCACTCTACCATAAAGGCCTGATTGGTGGAGTGCTGCAGAGATGGTTGTCCTTCTGGAAGGTTATCCCATCTCCACAAAGGAACTCTGGAGCTCTGTCAGTGACCATCGGGTTCTTGGTCACCTCCCTGACCAAGGCCCTTCTCCCCTGATTGCTCAGTTTGGCCGGGCGGCCAGCTCTAGGAAGACTCTTGGTGGTTCCAAACTTCTTCCATTTAAGAATGATGGAGGCCACTGTGTTTTGGGGGACCTTCAATGCTGCAGAAATGTTTTGGTACCCTTCCACAGATCTGTGCCTTGACACAATCCTGTCTCGGAGCTCTACGGACAAATCCTTCGACCTCATGGCTTGGTTTTTGCTCTGACATGCACTGTCAACTGTGGGACCTTATATAGACAGCTGCGTACCTTTCCAGATCATGTCCAATCAATTGAATTTACCACAGGTGGACTCCAATCAAGTTGTAGAAACATCTCAAGGATGATCAATGGAAACAGGATGCACCTGAGCTCAATTTCGAGTCTCATAGCAAAGGGTCTGAATACTTATGTAAATAAGGTATTTCTGTTTTTAATTTTTAATGAATTTGCAATAATGTCTAAAAACCAGTTTTCGCTTTGTCATTATGGGGTATTGTGTGTAGATTGATGAGATTCTTTTTTCTAAAATTCATTTTAGAATAAGGCTGTAACGTGACAAAATGTGTAAAAAGTCAAGGGGTCTGAATACTTTCCGAATAAACTGTACACCGGATAGGTGCAGTGAAATGTGTTGTTTTTTACAGGGTCAGCCATTATAGTACAGCACCCCTGGAGCAAATTAGGGTTAAGAGCCTTGCTCAAGGACCCATCTACAGATTTTTCCCCTCGATGGCTTGGGTTTTCAAACCAGCAACCTTTCGGTTACTGGCCCAATGCTCTAACCACTAGGCTACCTGTCACCCCATGTCTGCACTGTAACTGAATACTATTTCATTCCATGGAGGCCTAGCTTTCGCTCTCTCCCTCCTCTCTCTCTTTCTCTGCTGCCATGCGTTCTGTTGCTTTGTCACCTGCGGCAGTGAAACAAATGTCCCTTGTCGTGCCCCCAGAGTAATCGGAATACCTCATTTCCTGCGTTGGGGTGCAGGGGAGCCATAAGCAGGGACAGATGAGAGACTGATTGGAATAACTGATGCTGACATTCAAGACTAGTCCCAACAAAACATCCTTTGTTTTTCCGAAAGGGGGCAATATACAGTAAAAGCTTTGCCTTGCTCCATTGACATACATCCCACCCAGTCCCAGGGGAGATCGTGGGGGGTGATATGAAGGAGGGAGGAGGGGGGTTCTGTGGTTTCTATGATCCACCCCACTGGAAAACTTGAACAGACCCCCCTTCGCAAATTCCCAATTGACTGCCCTTTTACCCCCACTTTGAGTGATTACCTCCGCTCAAAACATTCTTGCCAATAAACTTTCCCCTGCTGTCTTCATCTATGTGTTCTCCAGCTAATACGCTTAACAGAATGCCTACTTGCTTAGATTTGGGTCAACAAACTTTTATTTATGGTCCTCCCCCTTTACCTAGACTCTCACATGAAAATGCCAATTTTCTGCAAATACTCAAGGATCTCTCAGTTTTGCAAGCAACCTTTTAGCTTCGAACATGTGCTGTCTTTGGGAGAACAATGATGTATTCAGCATTATTTGGTTGTACTAAGGCTATGTTGGCTTTCGTCCAGGAAGCACAGCAGTGGAAGAGAGAGTTGCCAAGACAGCTCAATGGGGAAAGCCATCCAAATTGTCCAACAGTCCACATTCTAAGCCAAATCTATTTCCTAATCATATGACCATGTTTCAGTGGATAAACTCAAAGACAGACAACCCCACAAGTGCACATCCTTTCTTCATAATCAATCAAAATAAAGAAGTTGCTGTCCTGGCTTTAATACTCAGCAAACAGAGAAGCCTAGAAGCCAAACTCCTTACCCTCTGAGTGTCTCCTGTCCTCTCCGTCGAACCCTCTGCACCTCCCTCTCGTCCACCTTCCCCGTGAAGCGGCTGGCTTGGTACCCTCCGTCTCCCGCACCCGCCTGGCCGTACGCCGTGTGGACTGAAGCCCAGTACACGGCCGCCCATCCCAGCAGCACCCGGGCCAGCTTCCCTGCTCCCATTGGCTGCTTTGTGTGGCTCTGCGTAGCCCTGCTGCTGAAGACAACTGGATGATGTCACTTCCTCTTACTCTTCGTTGACGTCACCTGGGGCGAGCTACACACACACGTCTATGTGGACCTGTCCAAGTCCCTGTGTGCACTTCAGGGTGGGGGGCTGGTGGGGGGCAGACACATGAACATACATCAGGGCTTTTGGCCTCCAGCAGACATGTGCAAGTTAACCATCTCAACACAAGAGTATGGGCTACAAGTGATACAGTAGGTAATTAGGGTGGAATGTGTGCTTGCAGAAAAAGTAATGGGTTGCTGTGCCAAATGACAGTGAAATGTGTTTTTAAATGCATTTAACATGCACTTTCACCGGTATCTGGATTTCAAAATCTAATTCATTTCTAATTACTTACCTGCAAGTCTACTTTTACAAGTCGGTTCTGACTGCATTATAGCATATTACGTTGAAAAGCGTTCAAGTCTAACTGGACAGCCATTGGTTTTATTATTTCTTCCTCTCATTAAAAGTCAGCTTTAAGACTAAATGATGGGCCCTCAGTGATATATAATCACAGTTTAAACCACATCAGGGGGTTACAGAGGAAGGAAATATTGGCAATTTTCTCCTCAATAGTGGGAGACGGTTATTATGTAAAACATGGGGAAGAAAAATAGCCTCCATCAATGACTCTAATCAAATGTAATGGAAGATGAGTGATACATGACTGGTAACTAAACTCTGCCTTCCCTCACTCCACCCTGCTCTCTTTCTTTTGCTCTGTCTTTCTCTCTCTCCCACTTACAGACACACGCGCGCGCACGCACGCACGCACACACAAACACACACACACACACTTTAAATTGCTTTACACTGAAATATAATGTTAAAATGTCGATGCAAGAAGTTATTTAAATTAAAGACCTTAGGCATGTTATTATCATAATTTGTTATTGTATGTGTCATCATACATACATAGCAGGCCTATTCTGATTTTTTTTCTCTTTCACAAACGTGATAGGCTACAACGACACCCTCAGTGGTAAAACGTTTAGTGGCTTCATTTACAGTAGATAATGCATTTACAGTAGATAATGCATTTACAGTAGATAATGCGAGGGAGTTAATGTGTGTGGGATCAATCCGCGAGACCAAACAAAGAAATGCCTGATCAATTACAGTGCCTATTGCAGAATAGCCTTTTTCTCCACTCAAATGTCAAATGACCGGTAAGCTATTTACATTGCAAAACAGACAAATGCAAAACTTAAATCAGCTAAAATGTATATTCAACTTCTCTTGCCTTTGCCTTACCTCTGAAAAACGTTTCATTAAACGACAAGATACAATTACATAGAACAGTGAAATGAATGAAATTCTAAATATCTGAGGGGCAAAACATTTGGGCACTATCATGCAGACATTTTGTCAGTAACTTTTTGAATGGGGCAAAAATCGCAACATGATATCGAAGTGGACCACAAAGGTATCGTCTCTTGAAGCAAAGTAACAAACTAACCACCTTGATAATAACCAATCACACAGCATTATAATTATATTCCCAAAGCATACAGCGAACCACGGCTCCTAGGTAGGCTACTGAATAACGTTACTTATCAGCCACGGGAAAAATGCCGGCAAAACAGATGTTGCAGCCTTGCCTAAAATAATCCTCACCGAAACAGTTTTGACAACAGTTTTGACAATTCCTTTCAACCGTTCACCACTGAATAGTAAATGCACATTACTTTTGTTTTATAACACAAGTAAGACATTCTCAACTCGGGTAAAAAAAAAAGTCCTATGACAATAGTGAATAATTGATAACCAGTGTCATAAATCAATAATAGCACAATACCTTACAATTGTTGCAGTGCCTTGAAGTCGAGGAGCCGCGAGTCCGAATTTGAAATGCGATATGTGCCCCAGAATGGGATATTGAACTATAGCCTTTTGAGAAAATTTTAAAAGTTAGGGAATTGCCCTGATTGGAAGAGGGGAGGTGCTTTTTTAAGACACACAGAGAGGGGGTTACTAACGGACCACAGGACAAACCCACATTCCATAAGACTCCACTGTTATAAAAGGGGCAAGTATTCAGACAGACCTTTAACATGAACACATTTCCAGCTACTTTCCTTTATACCTGTGTAATGAATACGGGTCTAATTAAGTAAATGATCAGTTAGACTAAAGCAATTAGTCAACTAATAATCCTCAATCGATGGAAATGTGTAAGACAAACTAACCTTGCCAATAGGCTAGAATTCCATCATTACAGCCCCAAAAGGTTGTTATAGTTCTATGGTTTTTGACTATTATCACATGGAAGTGATTTGTGAACCTTTCCAATCATATTGAATAAGATCTTTTGTCTTTAAAGTTTGGTCAGTGGACACACCTTGTCATTTATCACAGGCAATTTAGTATGTTTATGTTAAAACCAAACTTAAAGGACATGTTATTGCTATATTGTGTGTGTATTGTATGAAAGGTTTACGCATGCTATTTAGATAGCTCCTATATTTATTGCAGTAGCCTACAGGGCAGGGGTGGAACTTTCACTGGGGACGGGGGGACATGTCCCCCCCCACATTCTGAAATTGCATTTTTGTGTATTGTTGTTAATGTTGATAGGAAGTAGATCAAATTAACTGGTGGCCTTGCCATCTGGGTGGTATATTGATAAGCTGAGCACATCCCAAATGTTGGGGCCTACAGAGTTGACTGATACCCCCTGTTTGTCTAAGGAAACAGGTTTGGAAAACACATCACGCAGTGTTTGTCAAGACTGCCCTCAAATAGTCTCCTCGCCACTCACAATTCGTAAGGTAGTTGTAAATACTGTCTTTTTACAACAATGCACGAAAATGCTGAAAATTTACATAATATTGTAATTAGGGTGTACAACTTCAATGGAGTTATGAGTTTTGAGAATAAGGACTTGGTTATAAAATGAGTGGGAAGGTCAAATGTCAGTACTCCTGATATACAAATCATGTATATTTCCTTTTGTTCTGTTGGGATCGTTGACATTTAGATTGTGGGTGTTTCCCTACTCACTAGATTAATGAAGACTTCCAAGCCTTCATAGAGAAATCAGTGTTCAGGCCAGCTGGCATGGGCATGCTCTAAAGGTAATAAAACTAATTAGGGAAATTTGTATGAAATCATGTTCCAGCACTCTCTCTCACACACTCACACACTTTCGCAGACACGCACGCACGCGCACATACACACACACTTTCGCATACGCACACACGCTTACACACACACAGATCTCCATGTTTAAGCCAATTTTCATGGCACTCCATTCTCACATGGAATAACACACCCAAACAGGCTTAGCCTTGAACGTGCAGCAGTGGAGTGACTGGGATGATTTGTGATGTGCTTAGTTTGGAGTCCTCTTGGGTCTTCCATTGACTATCTTTCACAGTGTGTGATGGGAAGAAAGACTGAACACCTCCAATGACTGTCTTCCAGCCCCCTCCACCCTTACAGAAAAACCACATGAATTTCACGTGATCACATGTGAAGTGTTCCAAAAACACTTGATCACGTGATCTTATGTGAAGTTAAT
This sequence comes from Coregonus lavaretus, assembly GCF_964263955.1. Taxonomy (NCBI): domain Eukaryota; kingdom Metazoa; phylum Chordata; class Actinopteri; order Salmoniformes; family Salmonidae; genus Coregonus; species Coregonus lavaretus. The sequence continues at coordinate 43,111,744 of NC_139998.1, forward strand.
GTGATAACATGTGACAACATCTAAAGCAACATGTGATAACATGAAACCACATGTGATCACGTTAAATATTCCAAAAACATGTTTTCATATGATTTCACATGACATTTTACGTGAAATCATGTGATTTTTCTGTAAAGGCACCCCCTCAATCCACTAAACAGAACCACATTTCCCCATGTAATCAGGGGCCGAGTGAAAGAACCACTGTCTGTATGGATTGTACAGCAGGAACCCAGGAAAATACTTTAACTAGCCCCCCTACCTCTTTCTCTTTCTCCCCTTCGCTCACTACTCTCAACACACTCATTGCTGGGCGTATGTCTACACATGGAGAATACATAACTCTCACAGAACACGCTACCGGCCTGCCGCAAACCACCCAGGTACAGAATGGTGATGACATCACTGCTATGATCCAGATAGACCAGGTTATTAAAGTAGTGGAACAGTGGATGTTTTGTTCATCTGGTGTTCTACATACATAGTAGTGCTTTAGATACAGTATGGTCATATGGTGTGTGCACTGAGTTGTGATAGATGCATTAATATCCTGCCACAGGGCACATTTTTATGGGTTGTGCATGGTCGGCATTAAATATTGTTATTGCATGTTTAAGTATGCTTTTAGAAGCCCTGCATGTCAGTCTTAAAAGGGCTCTTGTGAGATGCCATGCCCCATTTGGATTTTAAAAAAATCTATTTGTCCAACATCGTCCAGACTAAAAGATTACACATGCGTCGTCTTGCAAAGAGCAGGAATACAGCCGGGGGTGTAGTAGAGTGAGCGTTGGGACTGGGGTTCTTCCCAGAGATCTCTGTATATGAGGAATGACAAGTGGTACAGAACCCAGACAAGGACCTAGTTGGTGCCCATATGGGCCCAGCCAGTCCCATCTTGGCACTCCCATCCAGCTCCTCATGAGAAGACTTCTGGGGATGTCACTTTTCATTCCCTGTGTTCTGTGCCAGCAGGGGCGGACTGGCCATCTGGCATTTCGGGCAAATGCCAGATGGGCTGGTCCATCTTTTGCCCAGTGGGCCTGTCTAACTTTGTTTTTTTGTGCAAAATTATCATTATCTGGCTAATAATGGGGGCCTGAAGGAAAAACATAGTCCAGTGTGAGGGCCTCAAGGAAGGAAATGGGCCGGTGTGTTAGAAATGCCAGGGCAGATTTTTGGTCCCAGTCCGTCCTCGGAGAGGAGAGGGACGGGGGTAGAGGGGTTTTAGGAATGACGATAGGGGACAGATTCTTGGTCACATGCCCAGTTTGTTCCCTCCTGGTGCTGCCTGAACCTTGTGAGAACACCAGGGGCCTGGATCTTAGAGGACGGGCCCTGGAACGAGGAGATACATCACTCAGACAAACCAGCTCACTGACAGGCCCACAGCAGGGATAAACAGCCCACATTACTCATCCTGCTCATAGTAATGAATCAAAATGTCACATCCTATATGGGCCAGACAATGTTTGGATAGAAATGTCTGGAAAAATCCATAGTTTGGTTTGGGGGTTAAAAGACGAACAGTAGAAGCCCTGTTTTTTTTTATTAGGATCCCCATTAGCCGACGCCAATGGCGATAGCTAGCCTTACTGGGGTCCAACACAATGAAAAAGAAATTAGAGACAAAAACTTTACAATTTACATACATTTACGTGTGTGTAGAGTGTGTGGGTGTGTGCGTGCGTAGAGTAGGCCAGAAGGCTAAACTGAAAAACCTAACCTCTATCAAATAAAACGATGGCGGAGCCGCAAAAGTACTTCTGTGCAAGGGTGTTTATTTACATCGTAATTCCGGAAGAAAAACAGTACTGCCACCAAAAGTATACATTATGGAACAGCTAAAACAGTGCTGCCTCATCAACAGCTCAATCAAAACGGTCCCCCTCTTGAACTGAAAGAGAGGCTCCTTTTTTAGGGGAAGCCCCTCCCATCAGAACATACCAAACTCTTTAATTAATTAAGCAATTACCAACATCAATGCCTACATTTTCCGCTCAGCTAAACATATCATGAGTTATATTCATTGAACCTTTGCAATCGGTTTATCATAATACAATATAACACAGTATAACACATTTACAGAGTCCCATCACTACTGACATGGTGCCTTCCAATACACCCATTCACATGAACACGCCATTCGGGACAGGCACTACTAAGCCAGCCCGATTGCTGTAGCTCGGGTCCTTATTACACCATACCCGGAAGTTACAGAGAGGGAGAGAGAGGAACAGAAACAAACAAACAGCACACTCATCCATAACATTGATAAGTACAATAAACGTCACTTAAATTAAACATGAAAGCTTGTCTGTATATTCCTTATACCAGACCAAACTGTTACTGACGGGAGGTAAGAATAATGTGTGTGATGTCTGCACTGAGATCGCTAAGTTAACTTGTGTGTTGACCCACATTGCTAACGTAGCTGAAAACGGAGCAGGGAGGGGGAGATGAGTGTGTGTGTTAGTTTACCAAATGCTGCCCGCGGCCAGTGACGGACTTCTCCGTCACAATCAGTTACACATACATATCAGTACATACACACAAGTAGGTCACATGGGGGAGAGGCGTTGTGCCGTGAGGTGTTGCTTTATTTGTTTATTTATTTTTTGAAAACAGGTTTGCTGTTCATTTGAGCAATATGAGATGGAAAGGAGTTCCATGCAATCATGTCTCTGTATAATACTGTACGTTTCCTTGAATTTGTTCTGGACCTGTGGACTGTGAAAAGACCCCTGGTGGCATGTCTGGTGGGGTAAGTGTGTGAGTCAGTGCTGTGTGTAAGTTGACTATGCAAACAACTTTTAATTTTCAACACATTAATGTTTCTTATAAAAACAAGTAGCAATGAAGTCAGTCTCTCCTCAACTTTTGGCCAAGACAGACTGGCATGCATAATATTGATATTACCCCTCTGATTACAATGAAGAGCAAAACGTGCCTCTCTGTTCTATGCCAGCTGCAGCTTAACTAGGTCCTTATTTGCAGCACCTACCATATGACTGGACAATAATCAAGATAAGATAAAACTAGAGCCTGCAGGACTTGCTTTGTGAAGTGTGATGTCAAAAAAGCAGAGCATCTCTTTATCACGGACAGACCTCTCCCCATCTTTACAACTAATGAATCTATGTTTTGACCATGACAGTTTACAATCTTAGGTAATGCCAAGTAATTTAGTCTCCTCAACTTGGTTTACAGCCACACTATTCATTACCAGATTCAGCTGAGGTCTAGAACTTACCAAATGCTGTGACAAAGACAATGCTCTTAGTTTTAGAGATGTTCAGGACCAGTTTATTACTGGCCATCCATTCCAAAACTGACTGCAACTCTTTGTTTAGGGTTGCAGTGATTTCACTTGCTGTGGTTGCTGACGCGTATAGGGTTGAATCATCAGCATACATAGACACACAGGCTTTGTTTAATGCCAGTGGCAGGTCATTGGTAAAAATAGAAAAGAGTAGAAGGCCAAGAGAGCTTCCCTGCGGTATACCACACTTTACATTAGAGAAGCTTACATTAAAGAAAACCCTCTGTGTTCTGTTAGATAGAAAGCTCTGAATCCCCAATATGACAGAGGTTGAAAAGCCATAACAGATAAACAATTTTAACGACAAGTTATGGCCAATAATATCAAAGGCTGCACTGAAATCTAAAAGTACAGCTCCCACAATCTTCTTATTATCCATTTCTTTCAACCAATCATTAGTAATTTGTGTCAGTGCAGTACATGTTGAGTGCCCTTCTCTATAAGCATACTGAAAGTCTGTTGTTAATTTGTTTATAGAGAAATAGCATTGTATCTGATCAAACCATTTTTTTCTCCAAAAGTTTGCTGAGTCGGCAGCAAGCTGATTGGTCGGCTGTTAGAACTAGTAAAGGGTGCTTTACTATTTTTGGGTAGTGGAATGACTTTGGCTTCCCACCAGGTCTGAGGACAAACATTTTTGTCCAGACTCAGATTAAAGATATGACAAATAGGAGTGGCAATATAGTCCACTACCATCCTCAGTAGCTTTCCATCTATGTTGTGTCAATACCGGGTGGTTTCTCATTATTGATGAACAACAATACTTTTTCTACCTTACCCACACTAACTTTACAAAATTCTAAATTACAATGTTTTCCTTTCATTATTAGGTATTTTATACATGAATATGATGGCTCAAAGTTTGTTTTTGGCATTTAATGCCTCATTTGCTTACGTTGCCAGTGAAATAATCATTAAAGTAATTGGCAACATCAAAAGGTTTTGTGATAAATGAGCCATCTGATTCAATGAAAGATGAAGTTGAATTAGTCTTTCTGCCCATAATTTCATTTTTCCAAAGCTTTTTTCCATCATACTTTATGTAATTTATCTTGGTTTCATAATACCATTTATTCTTCTTTTTGTTCAGTTTAGTCAAATACTTTGTCAATTTACAGTGAGTTTGCCAATCAGATGTGCAGCCAGACTTATTAGCCACTCATCTTGCCCCATCTCTTTCAACCATACAGCTTTTCAATTACTCATCAATCCACAGAGCCTTAACAGTTCTAACAGTCAGTTTCTTAATAGGTGAATGCTTATCAATAACTTTGCACAGCATTGTGTATCGCTCAAGGTGCTGGTCGCGACAAAAACAACAGAATATATGTCACGACTTCCTCCGAAGCTGCCTCCTCTCCTTGTTCGGGCAGGCTTTGGCATTCATCGTCACCGGCCTTCTAGCCACTGCCGCTCCTCATCTCATCATTCCATTTGTTTTGTCTTGTTTATTACACACACCTGGTTCATATCCCCTCATCAGTACCTGTTAAGTGTTCCCTCTGCCCCCTTGTCTTTGTGTGTGATTGTTTATTGTGGAGGATAGAGAAGCTCGGTGGAGCTCCGTGTATTTTGTATCACTGGGATATTTCCCTGTGTGCCTTGTATTTTCCAGTGCGCAAAACAGCTGTTTTGCGCACTGGAGTGTTTTGACCCATTACTGCGTAACTCTGTGTTCTTCTGAATAAATCCTGTTATTCTGTGATTTACCCTCCTGCGCCTGACTCCTTCGAAATCACCTCATCACAGAATCACACACCAAGACATGGAGTCAGCAGGAGAGGAGCACATGCCTGGAGTGGTGGCGCGTGTCCGGGAGCATTTGACGATGCTAGCCAGCTTGGGAGAAGCGATGGATTGGGTTCTCCAGGTCGTCCAACGCCTGGAGAGGAGAGGACCCGATCTTTCGAGACCAGCTGAGCGACCGGATCCAGCCACCCACACCCCAGCACCCAGAGGGATTCATATATCCCAACCAAGGGAGTTTGACGGGACAGCTGCCCGCTGCCAGGGATTCCTCCTGCAACTGGATCTATACTTCTCGACCATCAGCCCGGTTCCATCGGAGCGGGAGAAGGTGTCCGCCCTCATCTCCTGCCTCTTGGGGAAAGCCCTGGAGTGGGCCAACGCGGTCTGGAGTGAAGGAGGAGCCACGTTGGACAACTACGGGGAGTTTGCTCGCCCGTCTTCGATCACCCGCCCGAAGGTAGAGCGGCTGGTCCACCTGAGACAGGGGACGAGGACCGCGCAGGACTTTGCCCTGGAGTTTTGTACTCTAGCGGCTGGGTCCGGGTAGAACGAGCGTGCCCTCATCGACCACTTCCGGTGCCACCTGTGAGAGGACGTCCGAAGGGAGCTAGCCTGCCGGGACACCACGTTATCATTTAATCAACTGGTGGACATGGCCATCCGGTTGGACAACCTGCTGGCTTCTAGAGGACATCCTGGAAGTGGCCTGCCCGTTTCTGGTAACTTTATGGACAGGTCGTTAGCACATTGTGTAGGTATTACATTGGTTCCTCTATCCATTCCACTCCCCATCAGAGCACTTGACAGTCGACCATTAGGGTCTGGGTTCGTTAGGGAAGTTACAGCACCGGTCACTATGGTTACGCATGAGTCCCATAGAGAGCAAGTCACTTTTTTTTATTATTGAGTCTCCTGACGCTGTGCCTCCCAGGAGTCATGTGTATCCCCTGTCGCAGACAGAAACGGAGGCGATGGAGACATATGTCTCCGAGTCCCTGCGCCAGGGGTTCATACGTCCCTCCACTTCGCCCGCCTCCTCGAGTCTCTTTTTTGTGAAGAAGAAAGACGGAGGTCTGCACCCTTGCATTGATTACGGAGCACTGAACAAGGGGTCAATACGTTATAGTTATCCTCTACCCCTCATTCCATCTGTGATCAAGTCAATGTATGGGGCGCGCTTCTTCACAAAATTAGATCTCCGGAGTGCGTACAACCTGGTGCGTGTCCGAGAGGGGGACGAGTGGAAGACTGCATTCAGCACAACCACAGGGAATTACGAATACCTGGTGATGCCTTACGGTTTGATGAATGCTCCATCGGTCTTCCAGTCCTTTGTGAACGAGGTGTTTCGGGACATGCTTGGTTGCAGTGTAGTGGTCTACATCGATGACATTCTGGTGTATTCCGCTACATGCGCCGAGCATGTGTCCCTGGTTCGCAAAGTGCTGGCCCGACTGTTGGAACATGACCTTTATGCCAAGGCAGAAAAGTGTCTGTTTTTCCAGCAGTCCGTCTCCATCCTCAGATACCGCATTACCACCTCAGGTGTAATTGGCCGACTCTAACCGCAGTCAAGGAGGTGCAGCACTTTATTGGCTTTGCCAACTACTATGAGGTTTATCTGGGGCTTTGGCAAGGTCGTAGCTCCCATCACATCTCTGTTGAGCCGTCCCGGCTCCGCTGGTCTGCTGAGGCTGACAGAGCCTTCAGTAACCTGAGGGTTCTGTTCACCTCAGCCCCGGTACTGGCCCATCCCGATCCATCACTACCGTTCGTAGTAGAGGTGGATGCGTCCGAGGTAGGGATAGGCGCTGTCCTATCTCAACGCTCGGGCACGCCACCCAAGCTCCGCCCCTGCTCCGCCCCTGTGCCTTCTTCTCCAAGAAGCTCAGCCCGGCGGAGCAGAACTACGATGTTGGTGAACGGGAGCTTTTGGCTGTTATCCGAGCCCTGACCGTGTGGAGGCACTGGCTCGAAGAGCGAAACACCCTTTCCTCGGACCACCGTAACATGGAGTACATCTGGGCAGCGAGGAGGCTGAACCCTCGCCAGGCCAGGTGGGCCCTATTCTTCACTCGGTTTGATTTTACACTATCTTACATCCCGGGTAGGAAGAACGTGAAGGCAGACGCACTGTCACTTCTGTACGACACAGAGGAGAGGCCCATAGACAACACCCCCATACTCCCGGCCTCCTGCATTGTGGCGCCGGTAGTGTGGGCGATGGACGCGGACATAGAGCGGGCGTTACGCACAGAGCCAACTCCACCTCAGTGACCAGCTGGGCTGCAGTACGTGCCGTGTCTTGTCCGTGACCGTCTGATCTATTGGGCACACACATCCCCCTCCTCTGGTCACCCAGGTATCGGTCGTACAGTGCGCTGCCTGACCGGAAAGTACTGGTGGCCTACCTTGGCTAAGGACGTGAGGGTGTATGTCTCCTCCTGCTCTGTGTGCGCCCAGAGTAAGGCACCTAGGCACCTCCCAGTGGATAAGTTACAGCCCTTACCAGTTCCACAACGGCCATGGTCCCACCTCTGTATTGACTTTCTCACTGATCTTCCCCTCTCTCAGGGTAACACCACCATCCTGGTCGATGTGGACCGCTTTTCAAAAGCCTGCCGCCTCCTTCCTCTGCCCGGTCTCCCCACGGCCCTGCAGACTGCGGAGGCCCTGTTTACTCACGTCTTCCGGCACTACGGGGTGCCAGAGGACATAGTGTCTGACTGGGGTCCCCAGTTTACATCCAAGGTCTGGAAGGCGTTCAATGTGTTTTCGGTTATCAGCCGGTTCAGGCAACGTGGCATCGGAGCCAGACCGAATCTCCTGCAGTGGATGACTGGTTTCGGCGCGCAGAGGAGACGTGGAACGCTGCTCACGTCCACCTCTAGCGCGCTGTGCGTCGCCAGAAGGCCAACGCTGACCGCCACCGCAGTGAGGCCCCGGTCTCGGTACCGGGTGATCGGGTCTGGCTCTCGACCTGGAATCTGCCCCTCCGCCTGCCCTGCCGGAAGCTGAGCCCGCGGTTTGTGGGGCCGTTCAAAGTCCTGAGGAGGATAAACGAGGTTACATATAGGTTATTACTCCCTCCAGATTACCGTATTAACCCCTCGTTCCATGTGTCTCTCCTCAGGCCGGTGGTGGCTGGTCCGCTCCAGGAGTCTGAGGTGCGGGAGGTTCCTCCGCCCCCTCTGGACATCGAGGGGGCCCCGGTGTACTCTGTCCGTTCCATCCTGGATTTGAGGCATCGGGTGGGGGGCCTTCAGTACCTCGTGGAGTGGGAGGGGTACGGTCCGGTGGAGCAGTGCGGGGTTCCGGTGAGGGATATCCTCGATCCATCCGTATTGCGGGATTTCCACCGTCGCCATCCGGCTCGCCCTGCTCCGCGTCCTCCTGGCCATCCCCGAGGCCGGTGTCGTCGCGCTGCTGGAGCTGCGCATCAAAGGGGGGGGGGGACTGTCACGACTTCCTCCGAAGCTGCCTCCTCTCCTTGTTATGGCAGGCTTTGGCGTTCGTCGTCACCGGCCTTCTAGCCCCAGCCGCTCCTCATCTCATCATTCCATTTGTTTTGTCTTCTTTATTACACACACCTGGTTCATATCCCCTCATCAGTACCTGTTAAGTGTTCCCTCTGCCCACTTGTCTTTGTGTGTGATTGTTTATTGTGGAGGATAGAGAAGCTTGGTGGAGCTCCGTGTATTTTGTATCGCCGGGATATTTCCCCGTGTGCCTTGTATTTTCCAGTGCGCCTGTTTTGCGCACTGGAGTGTTTTGACCCATTACTGCGTAACTCTGTGTTCTTCTGAATAAATCTGGTTATTCTGTGATTTACCCTCCTGCGCCTGACTCCTTCGAAATCACCTCATCACAATTTGTCTTTGATCTAAGGCTATCAACGTTCTCTTAGGCACTGCATAAATGTCAGAAAGGTTCGGTGAAGATTTCCTTTGAAATGTGATAGCTCTATACGCCCTGATGTTTCAGCAGAGCAAGTGTTGGATTTATGTTGAATAAAATCTTTATGGGAGAGCTCAGTCATCAGTCGGTCTTTCAGTATAACTACTCTGTAATTTATTATCATACAGTCTGGCTCCCGAGTGGGCTCCTGAGTGGCGCAGCGGTCTAAGGCACTGCATCTCAGTGCTAGAGGCGTCACTACAGACCCTGGTTTGAGTCCAGGCTGTATCACAATCCATCCATGGTTGGGAGTCCCATGGGGCGGAGCACAATTGGCCCAGCCTTTTCTGGGTTTGGCCGGGGTACGCCGTCATTGTAAATAAGAATTTGTTCTTAACTGACTTGCCTAGTTAAATACAAAAAAATTAAAGATGGGAGACACATGGAAAGCTCTGGATATTTCTCCCGTTCTGTGTGTGTGAGAGCAAGCGACATATGGAAGTCTTTGAGGACAATTCATTATTTTCTCCCAAAGTAGGACAAAGAAGTCAAAGAAAGACAAGATATTCTTCATTGATGACCCTGAAAGCCTCAAGATTTGTGCGTCTCAAAACAAAAACTAAACTAAAGAGCACCATTTCTCCATCCTCCATTGAATGACACAGATTCACAAGTTTCCACTCTGCACTCCATCATTACACCCCGTGTATAATGTAACACTCATGTTAAGGGGTGGTGTTAAGGTCAGGGATGTGATGAGGTGGGGCTGAACGGAGGTTTGTAAGTGTCGTCATCCTTTGTGGTCACGCCCGTGGGGTCTGGGTGGAGCGTGGCTGAGCGTGGAGACGCTCCCAGCTGGGAATCCTGTGGTCTGGTGGTTTAGGGCCCGGGAGGATTAAAATAGGGTCTTCCCTCCTCACAGGAAAAAAAATGGAAGGAAAACCACCCTGAAAAAACAGCGGCCATCTTTAATTGAGGCCCTCTGAGGCCCTGTCAGTAGGACTGTGGTCGGAGAGAAGCGGGGTCGGAGCCATTGGGGTCAGCACAGGAAATTCAGAGAGATAATTAAAGAGGGTTGCTGGGTACTATGTGGTGAGGAAAAGGGGGCCATTTTGTGGCGAGAGGCGGAAGTTGGCTACACCAGACTTTCCCATAAATCCCTTTGACCAACAACACTCCGTCTTTCTATTGTGATTTGTTTCAGCGTGTTCTTTAAAACATCTGAGTGGCGGCCATATGAGTGAGTGAGCTTCGGGCTGGGGTTATTTTTGGTACCCCCTCCACCTTACATAATCGGAATCACAGCTCTTACCTAGCTCTGTCTGTTCGAAGTTCTTTGAGCTTTGAGCGAATTAAAAGTCTTCACCAGCTCTTCATGTGTGATGCTGCTCCAACTCCCCACTTCTCCCTGCCTCCACCCATCCTCCTTCAGAAAGAGACTAACCTAACTAGGCTCACCTAACCTAGATTTCCATTCCTCTGCCCCCAGAAGCCAGCTGCACAGCCCCAGTGATGCAGTGTCAGAAGAATGCAGCACTTCAAAGAAGATGACTAGAGACAAAGGGGAACAGTGTTCAGGGATGAGAATGTGTCATCTCATAAAAAGCATACAAACACACTGATCCACTTGTGCTGGGGCGGACTGGCCTCACATGTCTTCAGTGAGGTCCGTGAGAATGCGAGTGAGGCTCCCTCACTGATAGGACGCATTGCGCGTAGCCTCTTGGCCATGCTTCACTGCCTCTTTAAAACGTACAGTGGAGGGGAGACAGAGAGAGGGAGAGGGGGATGGAGACAGAGAAAGCAGGGGAGAGAGAGCAGGGTCTGTTATATGGGTGATGTTTAGAGAGCTTTGGAATCAGTGGGGCATGCAATAAGACTTCCTGGAAAAGGACTCAGAAATTCCATGATCCTTGTAACTGTGAAAAGACAGAAGTGAAAAAAGGAAAGAAATGAAAACAAAGGGAGAGAAAGAAATGTAGCAAGATTCCAAGAAAGCGGAAATAATACTCCGCTTGCTAACAGTTCCCTGGACTAATGGTTCTCAGATGTGAGAAGAACGTCTTTCATTTTCAAAAGCACATAAAACATTCCATCTCAGGGGAATCCAAAATAATGGCAGGAATTTACTGCATGAAAATCACAACTGGACTCGACATTATGACTGTACCTCTCCAAGTCTGATCGAGGGGACTGATGCCTCATTGAGGGAAAATGAAGAGGGCGAAAAATGAACCCTGAGGCTCCTCCTCCCAGGATGGGGGGTGCATTGGGGGAACAAATCTGCAATGCAGAGCTCCAACTGTAACAACTTGGAAAACTCTTTCTCACACACAGCTCCCCCCACCGAAATGTTTGCACTTAAGCGTATCATAAACATGTCGTGTCCGTTCGGCGAGGCACTAACTCATGGCCTGGCTGGAATACATACAGTATGTATTCAATTCCACCCTCACGTTTTAACTGACTGCCATTGCTAATGATTTAAGAGCCCTGGCCTTATTCATGGAATAGTATCTTATATTCGATTGTCTTATAGTGCCTTAGCGTTTATAGCTATTCCCCTTCCTCCATTTGGGGGTGTTTGACGCTCAGCACAGGGTAAGGGCTTAAGCAAAGGCAGCTTGGGCAGAGGGAAATTGCAAAAGCAAAGCTCAAGTTTCACCAGCGCTTCGTGGTCTGGTGGGATGAGATCGTTTTCTCTTTTTTGAGGGAAGGAGAGAAAGCGAGAGTCTGCTTTTGTTTTGTCTCGGTGAACGCCAGGGATCTAGTCCACACAGTGACATTGACCATGCAAACACAGTCAAGGCCTTTTCATCCCCATCCATTTCACTTTCCACACAGTGGACCTCCAGATCAGATCAGATTCACACAGCTCTTCAGGGACCATGCCAGAAACTCAGACCTCAGAACTAAGTGGAGCATTTCTGTAAACATCAAATCTATCCCCTCAATGTCTGTCTGTCTGTCTGTCTGTCTGTCTGTCTGTCTGTCTGTCTGTCTGTCTGTCTGTCTGTCTGTCTGTCTGTCTGTCTGTCTGTCTGTCTGTCTGTCTGTCTGTCTGTCTGTCTGTCTGTCTGTCTGTCTGTCTGTCTGTCTGTCTGTCTGTCTGTCTGTCTGTCTGTCTGTCTGTCTGTCTGTCTGTCTGTCTGTCTGTCTGTCTGTCTGTCTGTCTGTCTGTCTGTCTGTCTGTCTGTCTGTCTGTCTGTCTGTCTGTCTGTCTGTCTGTCTGTCTGTCTGTCTGTCTGTCTGTCTGTCTGTCTGTCTGTCTGTCTGTCTGTCTGTCTGTCTGTCTGTCTGTCTGTCTGTCTGTCTGTCTGTCTGTCTGTCTGTCTGTCTGTCTGTCTGTCTGTCTGTCTGTCTGTCTGTCTGTCTGTCTGTCTGTCTGTCTGTCTGTCTGTCTGTCTGTCTGTCTGTCTGTCTGTCTGTCTGTCTGTCTGTCTGTCTGTCTGTCTGTCTGTCTGTCTGTCTGTCTGTCTGTCTGTCTGTCTGTCTGTCTGTCTGTCTGTCTGTCTGTCTGTCTGTCTGTCTGTCTGTCTGTCTGTCTGTCTGTCTGTCTGTCTGTCTGTCTGTCTGTCTGTCTGTCTGTCTGTCTGTCTGTCTGTCTGTCTGTCTGTCTGTCTGTCTGTCTGTCTGTAGCCTACTTTATAAATATGTATCTCTACCTCTCTATCTGCACCTCTCTGACCGAGATGCTGTGAGAGTTAGATTAGTGAAGTGGTGAACAGGAAGCTGCTTCTCAGTGAATGTATCTTAGAGAAACACCATCTACCACCATGATAATAAACCTTAGGGCCTTGTCCAGCCCTCAGTATGATCTGTGCTTGTTTGAACAGCAGGACCTCATCTCAGTCATTCTTCCTCCAATTATTTACACTGAAACTCGACCGTCTGAGCTAGATCACTCAGTCCACTGAAACCAGATCCACCTCCCTAGCTCCCTGGCTGGCTGCAGAATGGCAAAGTATCATCATACAGACCTGGACAAAGAAGAAACATTTTTCTATCAGATTCTGTTTGTCTTCCAAAAGTCACTGAATAAGCCTATCTCACATATACCATCTCTCACATATACTGTAGCCATGGGATTTATTTAAGATACACTTTGAATAGGTAGAGTTTCAGACGTTTTCGGAAGATGGGCAGGGACTCCGCTGTCCTGACGTTAGGGGGAAGTTTGTTCCACCATTGGGGTGCCAGGACAGAGAAGTGCCTTGACTGGGCTGAGCGGGAGCTGACCCCCGGTAGGGGTTGAAGGGCCAAGAGACCAGAGGTGGTAGAACGGAGTGCTCGGGTTGGGGTGTAGGGTTTGAGCATAGCCTGAAGGTAGGGAGGGGCAGTTCCCCTTACAGGGGGCAGTTCATTCACCAAGGTCTTGAAGCGGATGTGAGCTTCAACTTGAAGCCAGTGGAGTGTGCGGAGGAGCGGGGTGACATGGGAGAACTTGGGGAGGTTGAAAACCAGGCAGGCTGTGGCATTCTGGATAAGTTGCAGGGGTTAGATGGCACAAGCGGGGAGCCCAGCCAACAGGGAGTTGCAGTAGTCTAGACGAGAGATGACAAGTGCCTGGATTAGGACCTGCGCCGCTTCCTATGTGAGGTAAAGTTGTACTCTACGGATGTTGTAGAGCATGAACCTACAGGAGCGAGTCACTGCTTTGATGTTTGCAGAGAACTACAGGGTGTTGTCCAGGGTCACGCCAAGGTTCTTTGTACTCTGGGAGGGGGACACTGTGGCGTTGTCAACCGTGATGGAGAGGTTGAAATGACACCATGCCCTGCAAGCTCAAAATCTGCCCGGCCACAACAACACCTCATCAGTCTGGCCTGCCTGTATGAGCAGTGGAAAAGCCACAAAAGCATTTTATGAGTGTGAAACTCCAGTAAAGCAAGTGTACCCTGGATAAATGGATGGACAGCCTGCACGATCATTAGGGGTTTAAACAACAGATGCTAAGATTCTTCATTGCAGAGTGCCCTACCTACCTGCATCCCACGTCTCACACACTTCCTGCAGCTGTTTTTACAGTGCCTCCCAAGACAGATGAATATGAAGGAGAGGCTCTATCAGCATTTTGTGTGAGTGTGAGTGTGAGTGTGAGTGTGAGTGTGAGTGTGAGTGTGTGTGTGTGTGTGTGTGTGTGTGTGTGTGTGTGTGTGTGTGTGTGTGTGTGTGTGTGTGTGTGTGTGTGTGTGTGTGTGTGTGTGTGTGTGTGTGTGTGTGTGTGTGTGTGTGTGTGTTTGTGTCAGTGTATGTACGTCTATGTGTGTTCAGTATTTAAATTAAGTGGGTGATGACAATTTGTTTGTCCGACAAAAACAAAAAAACACAACTACTTAATGGAAAGATTACTTAAGATTAATAGAATACTGGTATGTTGTTGCGAATCCAGCCACATTCCCTGAAACTGTGACACTTTGTTTAAGGTCGAGTTCTATTCCTGTAACACATGCTCTGTGCCTATTGAACTGTATCAATGGACCACCCAGGAGTTTTACACAAACCAAAAGGGCGGAGGGTTTAGTCTAGCAACACAGGACTGCACGTAGTGACACTGGAGAAGATCTGAAAAGACAATCAGTCAATCTTCACACTTAGAACTGCTAACATACAGACACCCCCACGGTACCAGTTTAGGTTGAGGGCATCAGGTGGCCAGCTGTATTTGCTGTCTCCTGATAGTGGGACTGGGGAGCCAATTAACACACACACACACATCCTGTTCATCCTCTCTACTAGGTCACAGCAATGTTAAATCAGTACACATCGTAAAACAAAGCTGACAAGCACAGCAGTATTACTGTTACTGTATTGTACACATTCAGTTATTTTGTGCCCCCATGTAGTCTGTGGAGTGGGGTTGGAAAGCCCTCCATGACAGTTGGTGTGTGACACTGGCGGCCTCTCCAGTGGACTGGAGGTGTTTTTCAGGGGGTCCAGTAAGAAGTTATTCCTCACACTTCAACTCAAACGTCTGTTTCCTCGGCATTAACAAGTGTGATCCTGTTAGCCTGTGCTGCGGCTGGTCACCCCACTGGAACTCCCAGGCGGAGGCTTTGAAGTGTCCCACCGCCCCCCAGACATGAGGGGGCTGTGTGGGATGGAGTAGGGGGTCGGAGTGGGGTGGGCCTCCATGGAAGGTGGGACAGGAGCGGCCCAGCTGTTAGCCCAGCAAGCGAAGTGGCGAGGCGGAAACAGGATTCCCCAGAGTCAATATTTGTCACTACACCAGTGTTCAGAAAGAGTAAGAGTCTATATCAACTTTGAGGTACTGTTTGAGGTGGCGGTTAACCCTAAAAGCGGCAACATATTTTTTGAATTTGACCCCAAATTCATAATGATTACAGAGACACTGTCTGTCAAGCAGTAATTCATTTTATTTTATTAACCTTTTGTAAAACAAGTAAATTGCTTAAATTCCTCAAAATAAGCATATATTTCATAGTCAAATCTGATATTTCAAAATATGTTTTTGTATGTTTTTCATGTTTTGAACAGATATTTTAATATATTTCATCCATAGCAACTTGTTATGAACATATGTCTGTTATTCATTCAATTTGTTGTGTTTCTGTGATACTCAGAGGCTGAGAAATTGTTGATTTAGCTAATCTGACATACCTAAGATGGCCACCGATATGGGCAATATAGGCGATATGGGCGCCGGTGCCATCAGACTTTTAGCTCTAACTCTGGAACGCTATGGGCTATCAACTCAGTTCCAATTGCATCTGAAAGATGAGACTCTTGACTTGGTATAGATACATTGCTTTTTAGTGGCTGCCCCAGGGGGCAAATCTGGGGTGGCTCCAAATCTATATATTTTCAGAGTACATACATCTACCTCGGTGGCAAATCTGGTGCTTTTATCACAGCGTTTTCTATTGAGTCCACATTTTCAGTTTAGTATACAAAAGAGAGATTATTTTTAATTTCTCCATACTAACACAGAAGTCATGGTAAATTGTGTTTTTAGGTCGGTAACCAGTTGCTTGACAAAGTCCTAAAATTTCAGAAAGATTTTTGACCCCTTGGAGTCAAAATTTACCCCTGTTGGTGCTTCTAGGGTTAACTGTTTATTAGATAGTTAAGGAGAGTAAACAAGCAAAAAAGTCATTTTAAAAGTGTGTGGTCTCGCTAAGGAAATGTAGGCTATACGCCTCTCTTGAACATGGTTTCCAGCATCTGTTACTTGTTGAGGCTTGGCTGTTTGATTTCGCTCTGTAGTCTGTGCGCCACAGCAATGTCAATGCAGCATGCGACTTGATTAGCAAGGAAGGCTGGATATAGCCAAGCTCTCCACATGTGCACTGTTGCCTCTGAACAGCTGCAGATGTCATATCTTAATTTGACCCGTTTCTCACAGCAGGAAAATAATCCAGGACATGTGAATTATTATGTGGACTATAACTAATGGACATCTTTGTAGGGATTGATATATTTTTTGTTAGGATAAATCAAGTCTGACATGTAAAGTGGAAATTACAAAGTTTAGAAGCCTTTGTAAACCTCAAATACACTACAATTTGCATTTCCTTTGCACAGGAAAATTCTCTGTTACAACAGTGATCAAATTAAGATAGGACATCTGTACAAAAAGTGGTGGCCATTTCTATACAGTTGTAAACAGCAGGGCTTCCCTATGGCCGCCCCTACAATCTTGTTAGCCAGAATAGTTCCGACCTGTAGGTCGTGTCTCTCTATAGGTTTGAACGCTTGGCTGCCCTAATCAGGGCAGCGGGGAGCTGTCACGGGATATGGCTTGAAAATGTACCTCAATCCAGAGATGAAAGATGTCGCTGTACTCCTAATTATCCCATTATTTCCACTGACAAATTGAGAAGATTGAAAATTGATAGTTTTGGATTAAACTGCCTTTTTCGTCCTCATGCTAGGTATCAGAAGCCACAGCAGGCAGCAGGCATTTTGGAACGGCTTGTAAAACGTTGTGTGGAACAGCAAAGGAGCCTGATTGGTTGTTCTACGTGCCATTCCAAAATGGTTACTGTGGCTTCTGCTACCTAGCAACTTGACTTCATTTTTAAAATAGTCCTTGCAAGATTTTTGCCTTTTGGAGCCCTACAAGAAAACAATAACCCTAAACTTAAATTCCTGTTGCCACGGCTCCCTCCTTCCACTCCACCAACATATTCTAGCCGCCAGTGCCATCCTTTCAAGACTGAGGCCCTGGGTCTCTTTTATACACCAGGTGACATTCAACCATTATGCCGCACACACCTACTCCTCTACAGAGACACACACGCACACACACACACACACACACACACACACACACACACACACACACACACACACACACACACACACACACACACACACACACACACACACTCAAATACTCACAAACAGTTTAGATTGACACAAACAGTTTATATGTACATACAATGCTATACATGCATGCACACACACGCAAACACATTGTTTTACAGTGGGGAAAAAAAGTTTTTAGTCAGCCACCAATTGTGCAAGTTCTCCCACTTAAAAAGATAAGAGAGGCCTGTAATTTTCATCATAGGTACACGTCAACTATGACAGACAAATTGAGAAAAAAAATCCAGAAAGTCACATTGTAGGATTTTTTATGAATTTATTTGCAAATTATGGTGGAAAATAAGTATTTGGTCACCTACAAACAAGCAAGATTTCTGGCTCTCACAGACCTGTAACTTCTTCTTTAAGAGGCTCCTCTGTCCTCCACTCGTTACCTGTATTAATGGCACCTGTTTGAACTTGTTATCAGTATAAAAGACACCTGTCCACAACCTCAAACAGTCACACTCCAAACTCCACTATGGCCAAGACCAAAGAGCTGTCAAAGGACACCAGAAACAAAATTGTAGACCTGCACCAGGCTGGGAAGACTGAATCTGCAATAGGTAAGCAGCTTGGTTTGAAGAAATCAACTGTGGGAGCAATTATTAGGAAATGGAAGACATACAAGACCACTGATATTCTCCCTCGATCTGGGGCTCCACGCAAGATCTCACCCCGTGGGGTCAAAATTATCACAAGAACGGTGAGCAAAAATCCCAGAACCACACGGGGGGACCTAGTGAATGACCTGCAGAGAGCTGGGACCAAAGTAACAAAGTCTACCATCAGTAACACACTACGCCGCCAGGGACTCAAATCCTGCAGTGCGAGATGTGTCCCCCTGCTTAAGCCAGTACATGTCCAGGCCCGTCTGAAGTTTGCTAGAGTGCATTTGGATGATCCAGAAGAGGATTGGGAGAATGTCATATGGTCAGATGAAACCAAAATATAACTTTTTGGTAAAAACTCAACTCGTCGTGTTTGGAGGACAAAGAATGCTGAGTTGCATCCAAAGAACACCATACCTACTGTGAAGCATGGGGGTGGAAACATCATGCTTTGGGGCTGTTTTTCTGCAAAGGGACCAGGACGACTGATCCGTGTAAAGGAAAGAATGAATGGGGCCATGTATTATGAGATTTTGAGTGAAAACCTCCTTCCATCAGCAAGGGCATTGAAGATGAAACGTGGCTGGGTCTTTCAGCATGACAATGATCCCAAACACACTGCCCGGGCAACGAAGGAGTGGCTTCGTATGAAGCACATTAAGGTCCTGGAGTGGCCTAGCCAGTCTCCAGATCTCAACCACATAGAAAATCTTTGGAGGGAGTTGAAAGTCCGTGTTGCCCAGCGACAGCCCCAAAACATCACTGCTCTAGAGGAGATCTGCATGGAGGAATGGGCCAAAATACCAGCAACAGTGTGTGAAAACCTTGTGAAGACTTACAGAAAACGTTTGACCTGTGTCATTGCCAACAAAGGGTATATAACAAAGTATTGAGAAACTTTTGTTATTGACCAAATACTTATTTTCCACCATAATTTGCAAATAAATTCATTAAAAATCCTACAATGTGATTTTCTGGAATTTTTTTCTCAATTTGTCTGTCATAGTTGACGTGTACCTATGATGAAAATTACAGGCCTCTCTCATCTTTTTAAGTGGGAGAACTTGCACAATTGGTGGCTGACTAAATACTTTTTTCCCTCACTGTATACATTGACACATGTGTGTGTTTGTGTGTGTAAGCGTGTGTGTAAGTGAGCTGTAAACAAGTTAGACTAGAGGAATGCAGCCTCCACTGCCACCCTTCTCCTCCTCAGCCCATCCATCTTCATTAACAGCTGTTACCACATACTGGTCATGTGATTTACAGCTCCTGCTCTCGACAGAGATGTAGGGCAAATTCCTCACCTTGATCAGTCAAGTTACACACACAGCGGGAGCAAGGCCCCACTAATGGGCCAAGCAGTAGAGCAGTATTTCCCAAACTCCAGTCCTCCAGTACCTCCAACAGTACACATTTGTGTTGTAGCCCCAGAAAAGCACACCTTATTCAACTTGTCAACTAATCATCAAGCTCCTCAATTAGTTGCATCAGGTGTTTTTGTCAAGGGCTACAACAAACATGTGTGCTGTTTGGGGGTACTGGAGTTGGGAAACACTGCTGTAGGGGATACAAGATGGGCCCGTCATTGATCCCCTATTCAGCACTGTACGGGTAGTCAGGTACATCTAGGTAGTCTAAAGTTGTTTCCTTTCCACAGGCTAGGTGAAAACAACATGGTGGATGCCTACTGGGAAGCAGCATTCACCATTTCATATCATTAAATTGAAGAGGAGCTGAGGAGAGGAAGCCTCTTTAGACTATAGAGATGAGATGTACCCTGTGCCTGTGGTACAAGGGATCAGGGAGGTTTAAAACACCCATTTGTTGTCCTGCTGCAGGAGTGGCTCAGTTCAGTCCTGGAGGGTCTGGTGTGGCCTGGTGTCACTCTACATGCCTAACGAGGAACTGATTTACACCTCTGGCAACAGGTGGGATGGCTCTTTATTAAAATAATGATGATTAGGGGCCTTTTTCTATCTCATTCACTCACTCACTCACTCACTCTCTGTGGTGTGAGATGTTAAGGCCTCTACACACTTCAAGCAAACAGAGCGACGGAGCGTCGTATACGGTCCGTTTCAAAATTTGAGCCACACAAAAGTACGTAGAATTACGTGTGAAAATGGCGCTCCGTCGCTGTGTTTGCGTGATGTGTGTAGGGCCCTTTACCATTTCCAGGAGATCACAGGCAGGTGAGGAAACAATAAGCCCTGCCTGGTCTGGGTGACAACCCACCAGATACCACACATTCTTAACTGTCATTAGTGATGCTAGATAAGAGTGGCTTTACTAAAAGTTATTCTAACCATTGTGTTTGGGATTTACTACCTGTTATCTGGCCCTTTGTAAGTGGGTGGGGCCATTATCTACTCAAACAAAGAGCTTTGTGTAAAATAACGTGCAATTACATGTAGACAAAATATTGGAGTAAATGTTAAATACAGTAGTAAATGTTCATCGTAATATATGAAAAGAGGTTTTGAGATTACCTACATCATGAAGACGATTATGAATATGACAGGGATGACATCAGTGCTGATGATGACGGTGTTGATGATAATTTAGTGTCCGATAGAACCTCTTGGCCAGTGGATGATCCAACACACAGCTAGATGCTAATCACCCCAATGTGGTTCCACTTACCTCCCTGTTGTTCTTTCCACCTCCGTCTCGCAACCTGTTTTCACGGCCAAAGGAAACTCGTCAAAAAAGCCAGTGCAGACTTTTAATAGTGGTTGATAATGATACTCATTACAGAAATGATCAAGAAAGATGTCCTCGCCGAGAAATTCTATGACGTCATGCGGAGACAATGAGAGGTCCAGGCAGGCAAGTCAGCTGTGCGTGTTCCGACCTGCAGCCCAGATCTAAAGAAAAGAGATGGGCTAATTGTGTGTGTGTGTGTGTCTGTGTGTGTGTGTGTTTGTGTGTGTGTGTGTGTGTGTGTGTATGAACACGCTCATCAGTAAATGAGCAAACTAAAGACCCCATTGCTTTAGAAGTTCTGAATCTGTCAACTTCATTTCCATTACAGCTAATTTCTCTGACACATACAATAAGCTTCTATGCCTTCAGTTTAAGAATCCCCCAGAGCTACTTCTAAGTCTAAGTTTAACCTCTAAACCTAATTTATGTACCTGCAATAGCTGTGACATAGTTGTAAGCAATAAGTGCATGTATACCGTTAGGTGGTAAGAGGATACTGGACAAAAATTGCATTTTATTGCTGGCCTCACCTGGTTTTGCTTTAAAGCAGAGTAGGGGCCCATACAGGGGCCAGGTAGGTATTTACGATGGCTCTTCTGCCTCAGGCTCTTTCCGAGAAATCTGTCCATTAGCCATTTGCGCTCAGTGGTCCAGTCATAGAGGCTTAGAAAGCTTTAGAATGATTGGTTCACAATTGGTGAATAGAGCTAGATAGAATAACTTTGCAGGATAGAACTTCTTGCAGGATGCATATATTGTATGAGACATGATCTTATGATCATGAATCGAAATGCTATGAAATCGATGGTTTGGTTGGCAAAGGGTCTGCTGCTTTTATGTCTGGGCAGCTCTTCATTCATTTTTGAATGACTGAAATAAACTTTATTGATGTAATGATGTAATGTGTGACAAATGATGATGTTTTGTTTTACAGACTTGTTTTGGATGATAGATATAATCTGCACCACACCATTTCCATGCGCAAACTTGCTATTCTAGTTCAGTAATGAGTGCTATGACGTTTCAAATAGCAAAAAGATCCAAAATGCCATTTCCAATATAAAAAGATCTTAAATAAACATGGACTGGAGTTTGCCATTGTTGTCATTACGTCTCTGTATGGTTGTTTGATTACTCAGAAAACTTATTTCTCTGTGAATCTGTTTTGTGATTGGCCAAGCACTCCCTGTTCTCTGATCTCACAGCAGATACAATAGAATAACTAGAACACAAGTGGGTCCTATAAACTTCAGGGCATCCTGACCGTGGTTTAGGGGTTATGGGTTACCGTTATGGCTATGGGCGAGTAGTCTCAAATATTTTGGCCCGATTCCGACGTAGGAAATTACACCTTTCTTACTCACGCCTTTCCTACGCACTTCTCAGTAGTTGGTATTCAGACTTGCCTTATGAAGGTGCATAACGGGCTTTGCAGGCGTGGTTCCCTTGCGCGTGCTGAATAAATGTAATTCAACTGCTGAAAACCCTCACACTTGCTAGCCAAAAGATTTTCTTGTAGAGTTTTGAATACGAAGTAACTTTTAGGTAGAATTTTGTCGACAGACTCAATAGAATACTGTGCGTTCGGAAGGTATTCAGACCCCTTCACTTTTTCCACATTTTGTTACATTACAGCCCTATGCTAAAATGGTTAAATATATTTTTTGCCTCATTGATCTACACACAATACCCCATAATGACAAAGTGAAAACAGGTTTTTAGAGATGTTTGCAAATTTATCAAAAGTAAAAAACAGAAATACCTTATTTACCTAAGTATTCAGAACCTTTGCTATGAGACTCGAAATTGAGCTCAGGTGCATCCTGTTTCCATTGATCATCCTTGAGATGTTTCTACAACTTGATTGGAGTCCACCTGTGATAAATTCAATTGATTGTACATGATTTGGAAAGGCACACACCTGTCTATATAAGGTCCCACAGTTGACAGTGTATGTCAGAGCAAAAACCAAGCCATGAGGTTGAAGGAATTGTCCGTAGTGGTCCGAGACTGGATTGTGTCGAGGCACAGATCTGGGGAAGGGTACCAAAACATTTCTGCAGCATTGAAGGTCCACAAGAACACAGTGGCCTCCATCATTCTTAAATAGAAGAAGTTTGGCACCACCAAGACTCTTCCTAGAGCTGGCCGCCGGCCAAACTGAGCAATTGGGGGAGAAGGGCATTGGTCAGGGAGGTGACCAAGAACCCAATGGTCACAGAGCTCCAGAGTTCCTCTGTGGAGATGGGAGAACCTTCCAGAAGGACAACCATCTCTGCAGCACTCCACCAATCAGGCCTTTATGGTAGAGTGGCCAGACGGAAGCCACTCCTCAGTAAAAGGCACATGACAGCCTGCTTTGAGTTTGCCAAAAGGCACCTAAAGGACTCTCAGACCATGAGAAACAAGATTCTCTGGTCTGATGAAACCAAGATTGAACTCTTTGGCCTGAATGCCAAGCGTCACGTCTGGAGGAAACCTGGCACCATCCCTACAGTGGAGCATGGTGGTGGCAGCATCATGCTGTGGGGATGTTTTTCAGCGGCAGGGACTGGGAGACTAGTCAGGATTGAGGGAAAGATGAACGGAGCAAAGTACAGAGAGATCCTTGATGAAAACCTGCTCCAGAGTGCTCAGGACCTCATACTGGGGCGAAGGTTCACCTTCCAACAGGACAACGACCCTAAGCACACAGCCAAGACAACACAGGAGTGGCTTCGGGACAAGTCTCTGAATGTCCTTTGAGTGGCCCAGGCAGAACCCGGACTTGAACCTGATCCAGTGGTGTACAGTTACTAAAGTAAAAATACTTTAAAGTACTACTTAAGTCGTTTTTTTGGGTATCGGTACTTTACTTTACTAATTTATATTTCTGACTAGTTTTACTTTTACTTCACTACATTCCTAAAGAAAATTATGTACTTTTTACTCCATACATTTTCCCTGACACCCAAAAGTACTCGTTGTATTTTGAATGCTTAGCAGGACAGTAAAATGGTCTGATTCACACACTTATCAAGAGAACATCCCTGGTTATCCTTACTGACTCTGATCTGGTGGACTCACTAAACACATGCTTTGTTTGTACAGTTGAAGTCGGAAGTTTACATACACCTTAGCCAAATACATTTAAACTCAGTTTTTCACAATTCCTGACATTTAATCCTAATAAAAATTCCCTGTCTTAGGTCAGTTACGATCACCACTTTATTTTAAGAATGTGAAATGTCAGAATAATAGTAGAGAGAATGATTTATTTCAGCTTTTATTTATTTCAGTACATTCCCAGTGGGTCAGAAGTTACATACACTCAATTAGTATTTGGTAGTATTGCCTTTAAATTGTTTAACTTGGGTCAAACGTTTCTGGTAGCCTTCCACAAGCTTCCCACAATAAGTTGGGTGAATTTTGGCCCATTCCTCCTGACAGAGCTGGAGTAACTGAGTAAGGTTTGTAGGCCTCCTTGCTCGCACAAGCTTTTTCAGTTCTGCCCACACATTTTCTATAGGATTGAGGTCAGGGCTTTGTGATGGCCTGGACTTTGTTGTCCTTAAGCCATTTTGACACAACTTTGGAAGTATGCTTGGGGTCATTGTCCATTTGGAAAACCCAATTGTGACCAAGCTTTAACTTCCTGACTGATGTCTTGAGATGTTGCTTCAATATATCCACATCATTTTCCTTCCTCATGATGCCATCTATTTTGTGAAGTGCACCAGTCCCTCCTGCAGCAAAGCACCCCCACAGAATGATGCTGCCACCCCCGTGCTTCACGGTTGGGATGGTGTTCTTCGGCTTGCAAGCCACCCCCTTTTTCCTCCAAACATAACAATGGTCATTATAGCCAAACAGTTCTATATTTTGTTTCATCAGACCAGAGGACATTTCTCCAAAAAGTATGATCTTTGTCCCCATGTGCAGTTGCAAACCGTAGTCTGGCTTTTTTATGGCGGTTTTGGAGCAGTGGCTTCTTCCTTGCTGAGCGGCCTTTCAGGTTATGTCGATATAGGACTCGTTTTACTGTGGATATAGATACTTTTGTACCTGTTACCTCCAGCATCTTCACAAGGTCCTTTGCTGTTGTTCTGGGATTGATTTGCACTTTTCCCACCAAAGTACGTTCATATCTAGGAGACAGAACGCGTCTCCTTCCTCAGTGGAATGAGGGCTGCGTGGTCCCATGGTGTTTATACTTGCGTACTATTGTTTATACAGATGAACATGGTACCTTCAGGCATTTGGAAATTGCTCCCAAGGATGAACCAGACTTGTGGAGGTCTACCATTTTTTTCTGAGGTCTTGGCTGATTTATTTTGATTTTCCCATGATGTCAAGCAAAGAGGCTCTGAGTTTGAAGGTAGGCCTTGAAATACATCCACAGGTACACCTCAAATTGACTCAAATGATGTCAATTAGCCTATCAGAACTTCTAAAGCCAGGACATCATTTTCTGGAATTTTCCAAGCTGTTTAAAGGCACAGTCAACTTAGTGTATGTAAACGTCTGACCCACTGGAATTGTGATACAGTGAATTATAAGTGAAATAATCTGTCTGTAAACAATTGTTGGAAAATGTACTTGTGTCATGCACAAAGTACATGTCCTAACCGACTTGCCAAAACTACAGTTTGTTACCAAGAAATTTGTGTAGTGGTTGAGAAACGAGTTTTAATGACTCCAACCTAAGTGTATGTAAACTTCCGACTTCAACTGTAAATGATGTCTGGATGTTGGAGTGTGCCCCAGGCTATCCAAAAATGAACAAAACAAGAAAATGGTGCTGAGTTGTTTGCTTAATATAAGGAATTTGAAATTATTTATACTTTTACTTTTGATACTTAAGTATATTTTAGCAATTACATTTACTTTTGATACTTAAGTATATTTAAAACCAAATACTTTTAGACTTTTACTCAAGTAGCATTTTACTGGGTGACTTTCACTTTTACTTGAGTCATTTTCTATTAAGGTATCTTTACTTTTACCACAACTGACCTGATCGAACATCTCTGGAGAGACCTGAAAATAGCTGTTCAGCGATGCTCCCCATCCAACCTGACAGAGCTTGAGAGGATCTGCAGAGAAGAATGGGAGAAACTCTCCAAATACAGGTGTGCCAAGCTTGTAGCGTCATACCCAAGAAGACTCAAGGCTTTAATCGCTGACAAAGGTGCTTCAACAAAGTACTGAGTAAAGGGTCTGAATACTTATGTAAATTTTATATTTTCGTTTTGTATTTTTTATAAATTTGCAAAAATTTATAAAAACCTGTTTTTGCTTTGTCATTATGGGGTAATGTGTGTAGATTGATGAGGAAAAAAACTATTTATTCCATTTTAACATAAGGCAATTTCAAAAAAGTCAAGGGGTCTGAATATTAGGGATCAATAAAAGAAAGCCATCTAAATACTGTATATCCATTTTCTTCTCCGTTTCAGCAACAATTGGTGGATTTAAAAATACTCTGCTTTTGTAGATTATTTAGAGTTAGGAAAGTATTTATGAATTATAAAAAACTGGTTTGGAGACCTTTTACGCACGAAAGAAAGAAAACTGTGGTTTGATTCATACAGAAAATTGCCACATTCAGTGCTTTAACCCATGATAATGTCGGAAGATTAGTGTACATAGAATTATAATACGGAGAATAGTGTACAATAGTAGGCTATAACCTCGTCTATTGCCTACACTATCCATGGAACTGTGTGATGACACAGCCAAATATTGCGCCATGCGTCGGGTTCAAACTGTTAAGGCTTGGTCTGCGCTCCACTCCATAACTATTTAATTAGTCGACATGTCTTTTTTTTATATTAACAACTTTTAATAATGATCCTCAGCGACAACCACATGGCCGTGACGGCGTTTACAGAGGAAGCAAATGAAGGTAAACGAAACTGAGTGAGATGGACAGTAAAGAGTGACCCCTGGTCTTTGAAGTACCCTTCATTGGACTTGGCGTATGCCTGCTAATTAAGGCTATAAACAGGTGGATGAGACAGGCTTTGTAGCTTTGCCTTACTTGATAAACACAGCCAGACCATGACTTTATACTTGATAGTCAAGACACTCTCTGAGTTTACCTTTCCACCTCCTCTCGAGATGGGAAAGTGCTCAAGTGCTAACATAAAGTCACTCATCAACACACAGGCAGGCCCGCAAACACACGCACACACACACGCACACTCACACACACACTCACACACACGCACGCACGCACGCACAAACGCACGCACGCACGCACGCACACACACACAAACAAACACACAAACACACACACACACCAAACCAGAAGGATAAACAGCTGGATGTAAGATGTATCCTGAAGTTTCAGTGACAGTGGGAGGAGTCAGACCTATTTTCCTCATTTCCTCCTGACAAAGGGTTAAATCTCTGTGACAAAATGCCCACTTATGTTGAAGATGACAACTAGGAAGTTCATCTAATTGTTTCTGCACTATACTCCCTCTTAACAGTTCATACAGACAATCAGTTAGAGCGTTTACTGACAAGTGACAATTTAGTGAAATTCATTATAACTACTGTAATTCCTGTAAACCCATCCATATCTGACCTAAGTGGAAATCCTGACTGACTGGAAACACTGATACCGGCCCTCTGAGTTGGGATCCTGGCCTGGGTGAGATACAGAACCAGGCATGTGACAGACACAGGACCTGGGGTGGAAGGAGATCTGTCAGGAAAGCTGAGAGCGAAGAGAGACGGGTGAGAGGGAGAGATGGTTGAGAGAGGTCGAGAGCGTGCAAAGAGAGAGCAGAGAGAGGGAAAGAGGGAGAGAGAGAGGGGATCCAAGGAGCCAGACAGAGGAGAGGAAAATATTACTCCAGCTCTCTGGGAAAACCATCTGAGGAGTGAAAGGAGAGATAGAGAAACAAAACAGAGGAGTCAGAGAATGGGATATGATTAAT
Organism: Coregonus lavaretus; assembly: GCF_964263955.1. Taxonomy (NCBI): domain Eukaryota; kingdom Metazoa; phylum Chordata; class Actinopteri; order Salmoniformes; family Salmonidae; genus Coregonus; species Coregonus lavaretus. Next base: position 43,139,289 of record NC_139998.1, read on the forward strand.
TTATATGGCGTCAAGGGATATTACCTAAAGATGTCCATCAATTGGAACTATTCACCATTTAGTACTCCTTTGTGAAAAGGATATTGTTGTTTTGGGATTCCTTCCCAAACCACTTAATTAAAAAAATGTGATGACCATTAGACCTTTATTAAAGGTTAATTTGAATTAAAGGTTTTATGGTGAAAGCCTTGGAAAAAAGTTCAGTGGCCTCATTTATCAATATTGCGTAGAAACTATTCTAAAACACCACTTACGAACGGAATTTGGAATGATATGCATAGAAAAATTGTGATTTATCAAACAATCCTACGAGCGTCATACGCACACCGGTAGGAGATAACCATTGATAAATACCAATCGTTCTCAGCCTCAATGCTCGTGCACGACCATGGCTATTTGTATTTCGAAACAGCGCTAATTAACCACATATGGTCAAAATCATCCCTTTAAAGCCTGTGAGGAACACCTTCCTAATATTGAGTTGCACCCCCTTTTGGCTTCAGAACAGCCTCAATTCGTCAGGGCATGGACTCTACAAGGTGTCGAAAGCGTTCCACAGGGATGCTGGCCCATGTTGACTCCAATGCTTCCCACAGTTGTGTCAAGTTGGCTGGATGTCCTTTGGGTGGTGGACCTTTCTTGATGCACACGGGAAACTGTTGAGCGTGAAAAACCCAGCAGCATTGCAGTTCTTGACACAAACCTGTGCGGTTTAAATATTTTGTCTTGCCCAATCACCCTCTGAATGGCACACAAGCACAATCCATGTCTCAATTGTCTCAAGGCTTAAAAATCCTTCTTTAACCTGTCTCCTCCCCTTCATCTACACTGATTGAAGTGGATTTAATAAGTGACATCAATAAGGAATCATAGCTTTCACCTGGATTCACCTGGTCAGTCTGTGTCATGGAAAGAGCAGGTGTTCTTAATGTTTTGTATACTCAGTGTACAATGCTGTACCATGAAATGCAACCTGGTCTCACAGCATTTCATATTATTCTGTAAGTAAATCCGAGACACTCCACTTAGTACGGTATCAAATCACATCACATTTTATTGGTCACATAAACATATTTAGCAGATGTTATTGCGGGTGTAACAAAATGCTTGTGTTCCTAGCTCCAACAGTGCAGTAGTATCTAACAATTCACAATAATACATACAAATCTCAAAGTAAAATAATGGTATTAAGAAATATATAAATATTAGGACGAGCAATGTCGGAGTGGCATTGACTAGAATACAGTTGAATACAGTATATACATATGAAATGAGTATAACAGTATGTAAACATTATTAAAGTCCCCAGTGATTCCATGTCTATAGGGCAGCAGCCCCTAAGGTGCAGGGTTGGTAGCCGGCTATTGACAGTGACTAAGTTCATGGCAGGGTACTGGGTGGAGGCCGGCTAGTGAAGGCTTTTTAACAGCCTGATGGCCTTGAGATATAAGCTGTTTTTCAGTCTCTCTGTCCCAGCTTTGATACAACTGTACTGACCTCGCCTTCTGGATGATAGCGGGGTGAACAGGCCGTTGCTCGGGTGGTAGATGTCCTTGATTATCTTTTTGGCCTTCCTGTGACATCGGGTGCTGTAGGTGTCCTGGAGGGCAGGCAGTGTGCCCCCGGTGATGCGTTGGGCAGACTTCACCACCCTCTGGAGATCCCTGCGGTTGCGGGCGGTGCAGTTGCCGTACCAGGCGGTGATACAGCCCGACAGGATGCTCTCAATGGTACATCTGTAAAAGTTTGTGAGGGTCTTAGGGGCCAAGCCAAATTACTTCAGCCTCCACAATGTCTGTGTGGGTGGACCATTTCAGATTGTCAGTGATGTGTACGCCAAGGAACTTGAAGTTTTCACCTTCTCCTCTGCGTCGATGTGGATAGGGGCGTGCTCCCTGCTGTTTCCTGAAGTACACGATCAGCTCCTTCATATTGTTGACGTTGAAGAGAGGTTATTTTCCTGCCACCACGGTGCCAGGGCCCTCACCTCCTCCCTGGAGGCTGTCTCGTCATTGTTGGTAATCAGGCTATCCTTAAATAAAAATTAAAAAACAAGAAAATTGTGCCATATGGTTTGCTTAATATAATGAATGTGAAATGATTTATACTTTTACTTTTGTTACTTAAGTATATTTTAGTAATTACATTTACTTTTTATATTTAAGTATATTTAAAACCAAATACTTTTAGACTTTTACTCAACTAGTATTTTAGTATTTTACTGGGTTTCACTTTTACTTGGGTAATTTTCTGTCAAGTCCTCCTCTTGTTCACCATCCAAAGGACACAGGGACAACTCAAATTTCTGACTCAATCTTTTTTATTTTTAGTTTGCTTTCAGTTGATTGGTCTGTTCAGTAAATTAGCCAGTAAATTAGCCAGTAAATTAGGTTGTAAACCTTAAAGACAGAACAAAAAGTTACCATTTTAATTAAACATTTTAATGAACTTAAATTAGTTTAAACATTTAAATAAACATTCTAAATAACTTCAATGAATTAACCATTTACCATTGGCGTCTTTGGACTGAACCTGTGAGTGAACTTGGAGTCTTCTCTCTGAAGTTTGTTCTTCTGAATGACTGAGCCCTGCCATGCCTTCACAGGTGCTCCAAATCAGTGAAAATGACTGATCAGGTGACAAGCAGCCGGTTTGCTGCTGTACTCTGGGAAGTGTAGTTCTTTGACTCACTCCTGAGATTCAGCTCAACATTTTCTATTAAGGTATCTTTACTTTTACTCAAGTATAACAATTGGGTACTTTTTCCACCACTGAATTTATATGGATTATTATCATAACAAATGCACTGATGTGGTCAAATGATATATAGCCTGTCAAGATATGTTGCATGAATTCACAATGGAAATACAATTAAATCGAACAATTATTTATGTATTACTCTCACAATTTCACACATTTTCAACATATATTTCCCCCATCCTACACTTTACAAGCAGTTCCCTTATTCCACCACTTGGCAGTGCATACCCATGGTTAATGCTCTGTGCACACTATCAAGCAAACGTTCATATAGATAAATCTCACACTTTGCGTGGACATTATCCCATGCATAGTTTGCGCACAGATTTGTGCCTACACGTGATTGATATAATGAGGCCCCTGGCATTTAGATAAGGTTTTGGAAAAGCAGAGCCACCTACTGGCCAGTCAGCTAACTACACTACTTTGGGTAACTTGGCTTTGGCTTTGTAGAACCTTGAAACAATATGAACAATATGTGCAAAGAATTTGATTCTGTACATGATGCGTAAAAACATAGCATACCTCGTGAATTCCCGGTATAGAGTACATTTTTTAAAATAGTCAAAATACATATAATAATACCTAACTTTAACATTTTGGGTGTGGCGTCTTTTTAATTTGCAATTTATATCACCATTGAACCCTTGACACAATAATATAGAAAATGTACAAGAATACAGATTAAACTCACATTTATATTTGCATTCCAAACAGATGACATACAATGTCTCCATTGTGCTTTCTGCCTCACAGGGAGGGTTTTCTGTTATCTCCACTGAATTCCACTATGGAGACACACAGAGAGATGATAGGACAGACAGACCTCTTGGGCTCAATTCAATCAAACCCACACTGCACTGTTTACACAGTAATGAATAAACAAATTTTTTCTCCCTTGTCAAAATCAAATTGCTAAATGGGTTTGGTTGCAAAAATAGCAGGCACAAAGGTCTGAATAAAAATGTACAAGCAACCAAAAACATTTCAATGCATTGTTTTTGACTGGAAGAGGCACCGGAAGAGGCACCTGTTTTCTGGTTTCTTATAAATGTTTATTTAGACTTTTTTGGAAGTACATACCGGGCGTAACGGCAGTAAATTACGATAGTTGCAGGCAGGGCAGCCATATTAGGTGAGTAACGAATGTATTTTGACATTATAAAGCTTGCAGAGCTGGTTAATGGTAGCTTGATTGGTAGCTTTCTGGTTAGAGAAGAGATCTCATCATATTCATCATCTCCTGGGCCCAGATACTGTTTCAACCAGGCCCATGTGCTTACTAACTGATAAGATGATCTGACCACTTAAGCTCAGAGGGGTAGCAGACAGACAGACAGACGGACAGACAGACAGTGGTTGATAAAGACCTGCTGGGGGTCAGGAATCACAGTGGGGCTCCCGAGTGGCGCAGCGGTCTGAGGCACTGCATCTCAATGCTTGAGGCGTCACTACAGACCCCCTGGTTCGATTCCAAGCTATATCACAACCGGCCGTGATTGGGAGTCCCATAGGGCGGCGCACAATTGTAAATAAGAATTTGTTCTTAACTGACTTGCCTAGTTAAATAAAGGTTTTAAAAAATCTCTTCAGCCTCTCCTCTGCCTTGAACCCACCCCTCCAATAAATCCAACCAGGAGAAAGGTTCTGCATTGTTTCAGATTGGAAAAACATGAAACCAGGGTGGAAGTCGATAGAAGACAGATAGATCATTCATTGTATGATGGGAACTGTTTTGGCATTCGTCCAAGTAGTGTTCATTACAGTAATACACCAGTATCAACTCAAGCTCAGGTTAAGTCATGCTTTCTTTTTACCTATACCTTTTTTTTATCTATACCAGAAATTCCTTAGGATATAAAACAACTGCACAGAGCCAAGTTCATAAAATGTTTCTGACAAATGCTATACGGCAGTACAGGATACATTTGGACACATGACATCATTTTGATCCCACTAAATACATTGTAAAAGCAATCCGAAACAGCTATTTCAACAAAGTCCATTCAGAAAGTTATACATAGAAAAGCCAAATGGGTTCATTTCCTATGTAACACAATACAACAATGATACATTTCATCAGCCAAGGAGTTTTGAATAATGTGTTCATTTGGTTTTGTATGTCATTTATCCCAAAGAACTGTTGGGAGCCACAATGCATTGGCCCAAAACTCATACTCATGTGCGCTCTCTGCTGGACGATGGAGTTATAGCAAGACTCATGTAATTCACAATGGAATGAGGTCAGGCTCTGAGCTCTGTCAGTGAGTGAGATTTTCAATTAGCTGGCCCCAGAGCAACATTCATGTCTCCAAGTTGTTGTGTTATCCAATGCCTTGGGAGTGGGTGTGTCTTAAGAGAGGGTTTGTTCTGTTTTCTTTAGAGCTCAGCGTTGCTTTGGGGGTACGAGAGGGTCCACGCCAAAAACAACAGGATGAAAAACAACACAGGGTGGAAGGATTGAGGAGGGGAGGAGGGGGGTCAGGGACAGTAGTGGGTAGAACTTATGAGATTTTTCTCTCTGAGTGAGAAAAGTACCCAGCAATGTTTTATATGCAGGCTGAAACAGTGGTCCTGTTGTGTAGGCAACCGCAGGGAGCAATCCAGACACCTGGCACACACAAACAGAGACATTGCCCAGCTTGCCTGTGTGTGTGTGTGTGTGTGTATGTGTGTGTGTGTGTGTGTGTGTGTGTGTGTGTGTGTGTATGTGTGTGTGTGTGTGTGTGTGTGTGTGTGTGTGTGTGTGTGTGTGTGTGCGTGTGTGTGTGTGTGCGTGTGTGCGTGTGTGTGTGTGTGCGTGCGCTTGTGTGAATGTGTGCGCTTGCGTGTGTGTGTGCTTGCATGTGTGCATACTTGCGTGTGTGTGTGCTTGCATGTGTGCATACTTGCGTGTGTGTGCTTGTGTAGCACATGGAGATGTGTGAACCGTACCCCTCAGCCTTAGGTGTCCATGTTTGCGCGGGTCAATAGCTAGCTTTTGAGTGGCGCGACCGGTAGAGACGCTTGATGGAATACGGTCACTTGTTTTAGTGAAGCAGAGGCCCCGAGTTTGTGCAAGGTTTGTACCGAATCGGGGGGAAGTGGTACTTGCTAAGCAAGCAGCGTGACATCCTTTACAGTGGTGACTTGGATCTACAGTTTCGCTCAGCTCAATGCTGGGGTCTCTGTTGAGTAAGTTTGAGGGGTGAATGCAGCAAATGGAGATGTGTGAAACTTACTCCTCAACCTTAGGTGTCCACGTTTGCACCGTTCAATAGCTAGCCTTTGAGTGGCCCGACCAGTAGAAACGCTTGAGGGAGGACCGTCACGTGTGTTTGTGAAGCAGAGGTCCCGGGTTTGAGCTAGGTATGTGCTGAATCAGGAGGAAGTGGTACTCGCTAAGCAAGCAGTGTGACGTCCTTTACACTTGCGTGTGTTTGCGTGCAGACATTCTTGCCTGTGAACTTGGGTCAGGAGGATCCCGTGGGAAGGCAGAATGTGTTTCCTGCTGGAGGACCTCTCTCTCTGGGAAAATGTGACTCCACTCCGGCCAGGTCTTCAGCAGCTCAGACTCAGCGGTGATGTATTTGTATTTTTTATGGATCCCCATTAGCTGCTGCCAAGGCAGCATCTACTCGTCCTGGGGTCCAGCAAAATTAAGGCAGTTATACATTTAAAAAACATTACAATACATTCATAACAGATTTCACAACATATTAAATGTGTGCCCTCAGGCCTCTACTCCACTACCACATATCTATAACACAAAATCAATATGTACATATGTGTATAGTGCGTATGTTATCGTGTGTTTGTATGCATGTGTCTACGTTTGTGTTGCTTCACAGTATAAGGTGTAGTTTTTTCAGTTTTTTAAATCTAATTTTACTGCTTGCCTGAGTTACTTGATGTGGAATAGAGTTCCATGTAGTCATGGCTCTATGTAGTACTGTGCGCCTCCCATAGTCTGTTCTTGACTTGGGGACTGTGAAGAGACCTCTGGTGGCATGTCTTGTGGGGTATGCATGGGTGTCCGAGCTGTGTACCAGTAGTTCAAACAGACAGCTCGGTTCATTCAACATGTCGATACCTCTCACAAATACATTTACATTTACATTTTAGTCATTTAGCAGACGCTCTTATCCAGAGCGACTTACAGTTAGTGAGTGCATACATTTTCATACTGGCCCCCCGTAGGAAATGAACCCACAACCTTGGCGTTGCAAGCACCATGCTCTACCAACTGAGCTACACAGGGCCTTATTCACATCATATAACATTGTTATTAGCTACATTGTTATTGACATTAACTTATCGTATCATCCATGTCAAGGAAGGAAGTAAGGAAGGAAGGAAGGAAGGAAGGAAGGAAGGAAGGAAGGAAGGAAGGAAGGAAGGAAGGAAGGAAGGAAGGAAGGAAGGAAGGAAGAATATTCTGCATAGTTTTGGTTGCAGGTCAGTACCTATTCAGGTGAGGGCTGTACCTACATGATTACTAGCTAACACTCAAACACAATCCAAATGTTTGTGTGCAGGCAGGGTGTTTCTGAAATCAACCAGCTCATCATAACTCTGCTCTGTAACGTTAGCTAGCTAGCTAGCTAGCAAGCTTACCATATCAGCATCATTATCTTGACTGTAGATCGAAGAACAAAGCACCATCCCATTAGAAAAAGGGAAGCTGATAATAATGTAGGTTAAATTCTAGTCGATAAGAAAAACCCAAGCCACTTGTGAGTGACTCACTCAAATACACGTAGTGATGAAGTGAATCTCTCCTCCACTTTGATTCAGGAGAGATTGACATGCATATTATTAATGTTAGCTCTCTGTGTACATCCAAGGGCCAGCCTTGCTGCCCTGTTCTGAGCCAATTGCAATTTTCCTAAGTCCCTCTTTGTGGCACCTGACCACACGACTGAACAGTATTCCAGGTGCGACAAAACTAGGGCCTGTAGGACCTGCGTTGTTGATAGTGCTGTTAAGAATGCAGAGCAGCGCTTTATTATCGACAGACTTCTCCCCATCCTAGCTACTATTGTATCAATATGTTTTGACCATGACAGTTTACAATCCAGGGATGTGAAATATTGGTTTCCTGTTCACATTCCCTACCTCCCCGGCTGTGTTATTGTTGGCCCTGAGAGAGGTACCAGGCTGGAGGCTGGGAGTCTGCAGTCGAGCGGTCAACCACCCCTCTGCCCCTCGGGACTGCCTGCCTGTGTTATTGCTTAACCCACAGACTCTTGGCAGCCAGTTAGGTCCACTTTATTTTATCTGCACCCTTTCACCGTGTTTCACACCCTCTCTGTCTGTTTAAATGTTGTTTCCTCTCTGTGGCTGAGGCTGGGGCTGTCTGTGTCTAAGCTGGATCCATGTGAAGTCCAGCCAGAGAAGAACAGCTTTGATCACTGGCAGACTACAGATGTCTACTCCATTAACCAAGGCTAAGAGAGGACAAGAGCTATGGTCAGCTTAACCTTCCATTTTTCAGCCAGCATCACACCATCATTCGTAACAGTCGGAAAACATTATTCAGAAACCTCTTATTACAAAATAAACTACAGTATACTTTTTTTACAGTAATTGAGAGGTTCAGCAGGGTTTACACAATCCACCAACCCTTCATTACCACATCATAATTTGTAAACAGCATTCCTGTGAAAACTCTTGTCCCTGAATGAACTACAGTAGATATCAATAGGAAGGGATTTCACTGTCTACAAGACAACACACTGAAGTTAGGGAAAACAGCGAACTGTGTTGAAATGTTCCGGATCGTTTCTGTACTGTATTTCAGCTCAGCTTTGTAATGGCTGGTATTGATGTCTTTGAACCTTGAAGCATGAAGCATGCATTATTCATGTCAATGTGTTGCTCTGCAGGTTGGTTGACTCTTTGTTTTCATTTCTCTACTAAAGATCAGACAGTCTGTCTGAAACAGGTTCACTTTGTACACTTATATTAGTCATTTTGATCACCTTGGTTACTTTTAACAGGATATGAGCTCATTAGCACAGGCCTAATATGTTTGGACAACTGTCACTGGTCCCTGTCGGTGGTAACAGGCATCTAACAGGTACACACACACACACGCACACACACACACACACAACCCTCCGAATGACACACTGTTTTCACAAAAGTCATTGGCCCTGTTGATCATGAGAAAGCCGCACTATAAAACGTTCTCTGGCCTCAGGTCAAGACCAACACCGAGCAGAGTTTTCCTCCTCTCCCTACAACGTTTCAAGAAGTTACAACCTCCAGGCTTGGTGGGGGGAAATGTCCATCTGTCCTTCTCAGGTTGTTTATTTTCCCCCTCTGCCCCTGTCTGTGTGTAATGACTCAGGCCTTCAGAGGGCACTTTGATAATTTTTTCCCTGATGCTGTCTGCAGGCCGGCTGGTTGGCTGGCTGCCGAAGGAGGCTGCCTGAACACCCCAGTCCCAGTCATACTACATTCCAGCGTGGGTCCAATAACCCCATTACTTCTCACAGATTCATTGATTGCTTTAAGGGTATAAATCACATTGCTGCAGCCAGGGCTCTATAGCAAACATGCCCTGTGACAGCTTAACCATCGGACTGACGGCCCAGAGTGATAGCAGTGTGAAAAGTGAAAACACAGGAGGGGGTGTGTGCATGTGTGTGTCAACTTTATGCCTGCGTGCATGTGTGTGTGCGTGTGTGTTTGAGTAGGCTACCCAGCATGGGAGAATGAAAAAGCCAGGGGCGCAACTTTGGTTTTAGAAGTGGGGGGGACATAACTTTTTTTATTCAGTTGGATAAACACTCCAAACAGCCTACCCGACCGCTCGGAGGTGGCCGAATGGTCCTAAAGCACACCGTTGCCTCGTTTTGTATCACATTCCAATGATAAAACTGGAGGGGGGGGGGGGGGGGGCAAAAATGCAATTTCAGAATGTTGGGGGGGGACATGTCATTTGGAATCTGATAGGAGTATACATATGCCTTGACAATCAGGTGTTCAAAGAGAAGACAGTAGACACACATGCTGTATCCCCATCTCAAGTGCCTCGACTCTATTCACACCCTGAATTCCTGAGGAAAGACAGAGTGGAACATCTTTACAGGGGGGAGGGGGAATACCTTCAACAGCAGGTTATATACAGACAGAGCCATGGTGTTCCTCTAGGGAAACTCTGGAGACCCCCTTCCCTTCAGAAGACTGTTGGTTTTGGCCTAAAGCCACCAATAGCCTAGCAGCATGGAAAAAAGAGATGGTTGCCAGATTGGCTAGGTTATGAACAGTACAGCGCCCTCAGGGAGATGCTGCATCTCTAGGGTGGTGGGATTAGTTTTGATTAGGTCTGGATTTTGAGTTTCGGAAAGAGGGGATGCATGTGGTTTAGACTGATTAGTAAAGCGAAGTCATGCAAGGGCCAGGAGTTTTCCTGACCACATTACCTGACCAGGACAAACCTCAGTAATAGCTTATAAATAGGACCTAGAGCTGAGAGTTTTCCTGGGAAAACTGTGATACATTGCTGGTGAGTAAGACTCAAAAAGGGAGAGCAGGAAATTGAATGGTGCCAACAAAACCACTCATTTGGTTGTAAAGAGGTCTTCTGTCGATATATGCCCCTAGGTGCTCTTAAGTTTCTCTGACAATTATGATGTAGGCCTAATTAAGCTCATAAAACATGTGTTAACAAGCAAGGTACTCAGATATGAATGACTGATCAAATCAAATCAAATCAAATTTTATTGGTCACATGCGCCGAATACAACAGGTGCAGACATTACAGTGAAATGCTTACTTACAGCCCTTAACCAACAGTGCATTTATTTTAAAAATAAAACAACAACAAAAAAAAAGTGTTGAGAAAAAAAGAGCAGAAGTAAAATAAAGTGACAGTAGGGAGGCTATATATACAGGGGGGTACCGTTGCAGAGTCAATGTGCGGGGGCACCGGCTAGTTGAGGTAGTTGAGGTAATATGTACATGTGGGTAGAGTTAAAGTGACTATGCATAAATACTTAACAGAGTAGCAGCAGCGTAAAAAGGATGGGGTGGGGGGGCAGTCCAAATAGTCCGGGTAGCCATGATTAGCTGTTCAGGAGTCTTATGGCTTGGGGGTAGAAGCTGTTGAGAAGTATTTTGGACCTAGACTTGGCACTCCGGTACCGCTTGCCGTGCGGTAGCAGAGAGAACAGTCTATGACTAGGGTGGCTGGAGTCTTTGACAATTTTGAGGGCCTTCCTCTGACACCGCCTGGTATAGAGGTCCTGGATGGCAGGAAGCTTTGCCCCAGTGATGTACTGGGCCGTACGCACTACCCTCTGTAGTGCCTTGCGGTCGGAGGCCAAGCAGTTGCCATACCAGGCGGTGATGCAACCAGTCAGGATGCTCTCGATGGTGCAGCTGTAGAATTTTTTGAGGATCTGAGGACCCATGCCAAATCTTTTTAGTCTCCTGAGGGGGAATAGGCTTTGTCGTGCCCTCTTCACGACTGTCTTGGTGTGTTTGGACCATGATAGTTCGTTGGTGATGTGGACACCAAGGAACTTGAAGCTCTCAACCTGTTCCACTACAGCCCCGTCGATGAGAATGGGGGCGTGCTCAGTCCTCTTTCTGATCTCACTAGAGTAGGTAGTACTAGTAACTAGATAATATGAAGGCAGGGCGTAACCAGTGTTGCCAACTCCTCAGTAAGGAAAGTAGCTATTGGCTGTCCTAAAAGTCGCTAGATGTCGCTAAATGACGTCATCACCTAGTTTGCATAATTGGCCATGTGCATGTAATTGTGATGGACGCTGTAGGAGAAAGGAATAACGTTGTGGGAGATGTGGGGTTCTATTTTTTCATAATTGGATATGTATGTGATGAATAGCTTAGAAGGAATGCATTAATGATAAGCATAGGTTTATACTATACTGATATAAATTGTTTCACATAACAGGCTGTGATTCATGTGAGGAACGTTAGGGGGTAGGACAGATAAGACTTGTATTTCTTACAGATACGAACACTGCCTCTTTGTTGTCTGTGAACCGTTGTCTGTTAACCGTCCTTGAACTAGGTACTCACAGTACAGTACAGTGGAATGGTGTCTTTTGGGTGCTAACTCCACAGGTGGTTATGATAAAAACTTATGCCTGGCAACAGTGTGCAACAAGTGGAGCGCCAAGAGGCTGGGACCAGCCGGTGCGCCAACGGATTGGCTGAGTAAGTCTAAACCACGCTCAGTCTCTACTCTGATTGGCCAGCAGGGAGTGGGAAATATCTCTGTCAGAGTATTTGAAGAAGAACCAGTAACAATGGATTAGTTCTCTGTCTGCCCTGCGTGGTATTTCAGTGAGCCCGTTTACGAACCAACATACTTATCATACATACATTTTGCATATAATAAATTTAGCTTGGATTGAAGATCTCTTGAATCTTATTCCAATACCAGATTTGAATTACGCAATTTCTAACAGAGAGACAAAAAAATAGTAAAAAACACCCTACATTTACATCCCGTCCTGAATGTTGTAAGCCAGGGCGGGATCAGCCAGCGGCGGCTTCCCACATGCGTGTTTCATTTGCAGTCTGGACGCGGAGGGGTGAACATCTCCTGCTCTGACTGCAGCTGGGAGGGACTGCTGCGTGAGGACTGGGCCGCCTGTGAGTGCTTTGGGACGGGGGTGGGGCCCACGGCAGCACCCGCTGCTCGTTGAGAAGAGTAAGAACGATACGTGCTTTCACGTCAGAGTCTCCAAAAGTCTCCAATAACACCAGAAAAAGGCGCTAGATTTGTCGCTAGTCGCTTTTTTGAAAATGTGTCGCTAAAGGGGTCTGAAAACTCGCTAAATATAGCGACAAAGTCGCTAAATTGGCAACACTGGGTGTAGCTGAAGGTTAATCCTAGGACAATAAATCTAAATATTATTCACTGTTAGCAAAGGGAAGCTCCCTAATATACAGTACATATATATATACACTACCGGTCAAACATTTGGACACACCTACTCATTCAAGGGTTTTTCTTTACATTCTTTACATTGTAGAATAATAGTAAAGATATCAAAACTATGAAATAACACATATGGAATCATGTAGTAACCAAACAAAAGTTAAACAAATCAAAATATATTTTATATTTGAGATAGCCACCCTTTGCCTTGATGACAGCTTTGCACACTCTTGGCATTCTCTCAACCAGCTTCACCTGGAATGCTTTTCCAACAGTCTTGAAGGAGTTCCCACATATACTTAGCACTTGTTGGCTGCTTTTCCTTCACTCTGCGGTCCGACTCATCCCAAACCATCTCAATTGGGTTGAGGTTGGAAGATTGTGGAGGCCAGGTCATCTGATGCAGCACTCCATCACTCTCCTTCTTGGTAAAATAGCCCTTACACAGCCTGGAGGTGTGTTGAGTCATTGTCCTGTTGAAAACAAATGATAGTCCCACTAAACTCAAACCAGATGGGATGGCGTATCGCTGCAGAATGCTGTGGTAGCCATGCTGGTTAAGTGTGTCTTGAATTCTAAATTAATCACAGAGTGTCACCAGCAAAGCACTCCCACACCATAACACCTTGTCAAAGTTGCGTCAATTCAAATCTGGCATTAGGAACAAAAGAGGTCAACACAACTTCTAAGATATACTAGTTATTTTAATTAATGCAAAAACCTTCAATGGTAAATATGATGTTTCGTATATACGGGCTCCCCGATATGCCTCGCAGGGCACTCAGAGAACTAAATCCATTGTTTCAGATTGTTCTTCAAATACTCTTACAGAGAGAGAGTTCCCACCTCTCTGCTGGCCAATCAGAGTAGACGCTTGAGCGTGGTTTAGACTTACTCAGCCAATCCGTTGGAGCACAGGCTAGTCCCCCGCCTCTTAGCGCATCCCTGTTTCCAGGCATACGTTTATCATAACAACCTGTCATAGTGAGAAGAGCCAGCTCCCTTAGACACCATTCCTACGTCCAAGGATGGTTCACAGATCACAAAGGGGCAGTGTTCGTATCTGTGAGAAATACAAGTCTTATCTCATCCTAGCCCCTAACGTTCCTTACATGAATCACAGCCTGTTATGTGAAACAATTTATATCAGTATAGTACAAACCTATGTTTATCATTAATGCATTCCTTCTAAGCTATTCATCCCATCAATTAGGAGAATAATAAATCCCCCATAACCTCCTCCTCCATGCTTTACGGTGGGAAATACACATGGGGAGATCATCCGTTCACCCACACCGCGTCTCACAAAGACACGGCGGTTGGAACCAAAAATCTCCAATATGGACTCCAGAACAAAGGACAAATTTCCACCTGTCTAATTAATATCCATTGCTCGTGTTTCTTGGCCCAAGCAGGTCTCTTCTTCTTATTGGTGTACTTTAGTAGTGGTTTCTTTACAGCAATTTGACCATAAAGGCCTGATTCACACAGTCCCCACTGAACAGTTGATGTTGAGATGTGTCTGTGACTTGAACTCTGTGAAGCATTTATTTGGGCTGTAATTTCTGAGGCTGGTAACTCTAATGAGCTTATCCACTGCATTAGAGGTAATTCCTGTGGTGGTCCTCATGAGAGCCAGTTTCATCATAGCGCTTGATGTTTTTTGCGACTGCACTTGAATAAACTTTTAAAGTTCTAGAGATTTTCCGTATTGACTGACCTTCATGTCTTAAAGTAATGATGGACTTTCGTTTCTCTTTGCTTATTTGAGCTGTTCTTGCCATAATATGGACTTGGTCTTTTACCATATAGGGCTATCTTCTGTATAGAAAAACCCTTGAATGAGTATGTGTGTCCTAACTTTTGACTGGTACTGTATATAACTGGTTTGTATGTATGGGGCTTTAGCTGAGATTGTTCTTTACAGAGTCAAGTATATGTGTCCAGGATCAATTGGAAAGGGAAAGGGGGATACCTAGTCAGTTGCACAAGTGAATACATTCAACTGAAATGTGTCTTCCGCATTTAACCTAATCAGAGACTAGCTGTCTGTAAGGGTTGGTGTGAGGTGTGACCCAGATGCGGTGCAGGATAGACAGTAGGCAGTAGGCAAAGATGGTGAAACAAGGATCTTTACTGGTGGTCCCAAAGCCAGGATACAAAATAAAGGACTTATCACGAAAAATAGAGGAGCAAATTGGTCTAAAAAAACAGGCTGACAGCAAAAATACGAAATACTAACTATGACTGAAAACAACAATGAAACGGGGAGAACACTTCTCAAGTACCTCTACTTCCGTCTCGTGATCAGACACTGATTCGTACTGCTTGACATCAAGAAACTAGCAGAGAAAACTGAGCAAGGGATCACAGGGAAATGAGGGCATAAATACACAGGTTAACAGATAGACACAGGTGACACCAATAGGATGATGATTAGTCCCGACTGTGAGTGAGGAGGTGCCTAAGCTTGTCGGAGGATGACACCTAGTGGGTCGCTCCGGAACTGCGACCTCCTCCTGTAACTGTGCCCCCCCCCCCCCCCGACGAACGGCCCCAGCTGGCGACGGAATGTTGTTATCAGCCCTGGGTCCAGAATGTCCCTCCTGGGCACCCAGGACCGCTCTTCCAGCCCATAACCCTCCCAGTCCACCAGAAATTGGAGACCCCTCCCCACCCACCGGAAGTCCAGGATCCGGTCCACAGTAAAAGCCGGCTGCCCTCCGACGAGGCGCAGCGGGGGAACAGGACGTGGAGGGGGAGCCAGGGGACAGGTGGCAACGGGCTTGAGGAGGGACACATGGAATGTGGGATGCACCAGCATGGTGGGGGGAAGTTGCAGGCGGTAGGCCACTGGGTTGACTCGCCGGACCACTCTGAATGGCCTGACGAACCGGGGGGACAGCTTCCTGGACTCCACATGGAGGGGAAGATCCCACGTGGAGAGCCACACCCTCTGTCCCGGGCGAAAGACCGGGGCTGGCGACGCCTTCGGTTGGCCTGATGTTGAGACCTGACCAAGGCCCACTTAAGCACCGCCCGTACCTGCCTCCAGGTGCGGCGACAGCGACTGATGTGGGCCTGGACAGACGGGACCGCCACCTCCTCCTCTTGCTCGGGGAATAGGGGGGAGTTGGTGCCCGTATTGGCACCGGAAGGGGGACAGGCCGGTGGACATGCAGAGAAGGGTGTTGTGGGCGTACTCCACCCACACCAGTCGCTGACTCCACGTAGCTGGGTTGCTGGAGTGTAGCACCTCAGCACCCCCTCCAGATCCTGGTTGACGCACTCCGTCTGCCTGTTCGACTGGGGATGGAAGCCAGAAGACAAGCTGATGGAAGCGCCGAGGCAGGTGGCGAACGCCTTCCAGAACCTGGAGGCAAACTGAGGGCCCCGATCCGACACCACATCTTGGGGAAGGCCATGGACAACGTGCTGCACCACCAACTTAGCCGTCTCCCGGGCCGACGGGAGTTTGGGAAGAGGAATGAAGTGGGCAGCCTTCGAGAACCGGTCCACACCGACCAGGATGACTGTGTATCCATCAGAGAGGGGTAGGGCGGAAATGAAATCCAGCGAGATGTGGGACCAGGGGTGTTTGGGGCTAGGCAGGGGTCGGAGCAGCCCTGCCGCGGGCTGATGTGAGCTCTTCGTGCACGCGCACACTGGGCAAGCAGCCACGAAGGCGCGCGTATCCCCCTCAGCAGATGGCCACCAGAACCTCCTACGCAGGAACCCCAACGTCCTGGCACCCCTCGGATGGCTGGTGAGGGCGGACGCGTGCGCCCACTGAGGCAGTCGGGAGCGAGCAGCCTTGGGTACGTACATCGTCCCCGATGGACCTCCGCCCGGATCAGGATTCAGCCGTAGCACTGCTCTGACCAGCCTATCAATTCCCCACAAAACTGGGGCAGCAATCAGGGCGTTGGGGACAATGGGGTCGTCCCTCTTAACCAGGTCCATGGGAGAGCGCGTCAAGCCTGGTGGGAGAGCGCGTCAGGCTTGGTGTTCTTCAACCCCAGACGGTATGAGATGGTGAACCGGAACCTGGTGAAGAACAATGCCCACTTGGCCTGGCGCGAGTTGAGCCTCTTGGCCCCCTGAATGTAGGCTAAGTTCTTGTGGTCAGTCCATACGACGAATGGATGGGCGGCCCCCTCTAGTCAATGCCTCCACTCCCCCAGGGCAAGCTTGACCGCTAGCAGCTCACGGTTCCACACGTCGTAATTCCACTCCACCGGGGACAGCCAACGGGAGAACAACGCGCAGGGGTGAGTCTTACCGTCCGTGAGGAACCGCTGAGACAGGATTGCTCCCACCGCAACGTCTGAAGCATTCACCTCCACAATGAACGGCAGGGACGGATCAGGATGCCCGAGGACCGGGACCGAAGTAAAGCGCCGCTTAAGCGCATCAAATGTGTTCCCCACTTCCGGGGTCCAGGAGAAGGAGCGTACGCTCATCTGGGTGAGGGCTGTGAGGAGATATAAAAATTAGCTACCCTAAAAACCATTGTAGTGATGCGGGCTGGGGCCAATCCAGTACCCCGCTGACCTTGGTTGGGTCCATCCGTAAGTCCCCCTGGGTGACAATGACCCAGGTATGGTGCAGGATAGACAGTAGGCATTAGGCAAAGATGGTGAAACAAGGATCTTTACTGGTGGTCCCAAAGCCAGGATACAAAATAACGGACTTATCACAATAAATAAAGGAGGATCAAATTGGTCTCCAAAAACAGGCTGACAGCAAAAATACTAAATACTAACTATGACTGAAAACAACAATGAAACAGGGAGAACACTTCTCAAGTACCTGTACTTCTGTCTTGTGATCAGACACTGATTCGTACTGGTTGACATAAAAAAACTAGCAGAGAAAACTGAGCAAGGGAACACAGGGAAGTGAGGGCATAAATACACAGGGGAACAGATAGACACAGGTGACACCAATAGGATGATGATTAGTCCTGACTGTGAGTGAGGAGGTGCCTAAGTTTGTCAGAGGATGACACCTAGTGGGTCGCTCCTGAACTGCGACCCCCTCCCTCGATAATTATAATGTTATAACTTCTAATAGTAACTGTATCCATTGGTCAAATGGGAGAGAGTGAGGTGGTGGGAGAGAGTGAGCAGTAACTTTCTCTGATTGATTGAGAGATTCAAGGGGCTATCATAATAGTAACATAATAGATGGAAAGCATTGAATATTTAAATTCATGCACTTCGAAATGAATTTTGCAACTTTGACTGCATGGCACTCTCACATCATATGAAGGAATGTGCCTACCTGATTTAGGGGAAACAGTGAACAGTTAGGAGTTGGGGCCAATTTCATCGTAAAACGTTTCCTTGTTGTTAAATACAGTCTGTGAATAAACTTCAAGTGCATAAATTGATGGTTCAGATTACGGGATGCCAAGGTCATATTTTTCCATATTCTGTTCCAGTTAAAGCGTCACAACCACTTTCTATGTGTGTACATAGCCTCTCAGATTTTTTATGTCAAGCCCTAGACTGCGGAGGCGTTAGGCAACGCTTGCTAAAGGAAAGGGATTTCAAAGATTCAGTTTCAAAGCTTGCCTTGTGAATTGGAGGGGGTGCAATGAGCAAAGTAGAATTCTCCAGTTTCAAGCATGTGCTCCAGGTGTGTGGAATTCTGAATTTTTCTATTTCAGTCGAGGGAGGACCTCCAAACACGGAGCCCCATGTTGTAAATGGTCAGCTTTGTGGACTCAGACCTGGCATGGGCTTGGTGTCTATCTGCTGCTGCTGGGCCTCCTTGGTAACCTTCCCTGACTGACTGATCTCTCCCAGTGCACCGCTGGGGGATGGAGTCTCTCTCTCGCATTTTTGCGGTAATGCTGCAATTATTTGGTTGTAATTTTGGGTAGAGCAGACATTTCCATATGTTTTTGTTAGCTGCATGTGCAACATAACTCCACCAGTCCTACCGATGATATCATTTACGAAGATTATACATTTTTTTTTAAATTTCAAAAAATAAAAGGTTTTTTATCAATTAGTATATTTGAGTTTAACCACAATATTTGTTGCATTATTTGTTCTGTCGTTTCTGGAGGATTACATTGAAATTGCAACCAACTTTCTATGGCTTGTTTTAGAAATAGTGATATTTGGGAGATTATTTCCTTTTCAAATAACTGAAAGTGAGTGGTTGTAATCTGAATAAAGGGAAAAAGGCCATTCTTGAACATTGGGTGAGACAATCTTACTAATTTGCTAGCGAACCAGTTCGGATTTAAGTATAACTTTTGTATGACTGAAACTTTAATATTTAATAATTTCTGTCCTCCTAATTCATATTCATTATATAAATAGGCCCGTTTAATTTTGTCTGGCATGCCGTTCCAAATAAAATGGAATATTTTTTTCTCATATAATTTAAAAAACTGTTTGCTAGGCGTAGGCAAGACCATAAGCAAATAGGTAAACTGGGATAAAGAGTTAATCAGGGTGATTTTTCCACAAATTGACAGGTATTTACCTTTCCATGGTAGCAAGATCTTATCTATTTTTGCTAACTTTCTATTAAGATTTATTGGAGTGAGATCATTTATTTCATTTGGGATATGTATTCTGAGTATATCCACATCACCATCATACCATTTTATTGGTAAACTACATGGTAATGTAAAAATTGTATTTTTTAGTGATCCAATACATAATATAGTACATTTATCATAATTTGGTTGTAATCCAGAGAGGTTAGAAAATGTATCTAGATCCTCTATGAGGCTGTGGAGGGATTCAAGTTGTGGATTTAAAAGAAAACATGAATCATCAGCGTACAATTTACATTTTACATTTTAGTCATTTAGCGGACGCTCTTATCCAGAGCGACTTACAGTTAGTGAGTGCATACATTTTTACACCTTTGTTTTTAAGCCCTGGATTTCTAATCCCTTGATATTATTGTTGGATCTGATTTTAATAGCTAACATCTTGATGGCCATATTAAATAGATACGCCGATAGTGGACAACCTTGTTTCACTCCTCTTGACAGTTTAAAACTTTCTGAGAAATAGCCATTATTTACTATTTTACACCTAGGGTTACTAAACACGATTTTAACCCATTTTATAAGAGATTCTCCAAAATTGAAATGCTCCAGGCATTTATATATAAACCCCAGACGTACTTTATCAAATGCCGTTTCGAAGTCTGCTATGAATAGCAGACCTGGTTTCCCAGATTTTTCATAGTGTTCTATTGTTTCCAGTACTTGCCTTATATTATCTCCAATGTATCTTCCATGTAAAAAACCTGTCTGATTAGAATGAATAATGTCCGACAATACCTTTTTAATTCTATGCACTATACATTTTGCTAGAATTTTTGCATCACAACACTGAAGTGTAAGAAATACAAAATAACTGTCAATCTCCCTCGGCCTGGGGCTCCATGCAAGATCTCACCTCGTGGAGTTGCAATGATCATGAGAACGGTGAGGAATCAGCCCAGAACTACACGGGAGGATATTGCCAATGATATCAAGGCAGCTGGGACCATAGTCACCAAGAAAACAATTGGTAACACACTACACCGTGAATGACTGAAATCCTGCAGCGCCCGCAAGATCCCCCTGCTCAAGAAAGCACATATACAGGGCCGTCTGAAGTTTGCCAATGAACATCTGAATGATTCAGAGGAGAACTGGGTGAAAGTGTTGTGGTCAGATGAGACCAAAATCGAGCTCTTTGGCATCAACTCAACTCGCCGTGTTTGAAGGAGGAGGAATGCTGCCTATGACCCCAAGAACACCATCCCCACCGTCAAACATGGAGGTGGAAACATTATGCTTTGGGGGTGTTTTTCTGCTAAGGGGACAGGCCAACTTCACCACATCAAAGGGACGATGGACGGGGCCATGTACCATCAAATCTTGGGTGAGAACCTCCTTCCCTCAGCCAGGGCATTGAGAATGGGTCGTGGATGGGTATTCCAGCATGACAATGACCCAAAACACACAGCCAAGGCAACAAAGGAGTGGCTCAAGAAGAAGCACATTAAGCTCCTGGAGTGGCCTAGCCAGTCTCCAGACCTTAATCCCATAGAAAATCTGTGGAGGGAGCTGAAGGTTCGAGTTGCCAAACGTCAGCCTTGAAACCTTAATGACTTGGAGAAGATCTGCAAAGAGGAGTGGAACAAAATCACTCCTGAGATGTGTGCAAACCAGGTGGCCAACTACAAGAAACGTCTGACCTCTGTGATTGCCAACAAGGGTTTTGCCACCAAGTACTAAGTCATGTTTTGCAGAGGGGTCAAATACTTATTTCCCTCATTAAAATGCAAATCAATTTATAACATTTTTGACATGCGTTTTTCTGGATTTTTATTGTTGTTATTCTGTCTCTCACTGTTCAAATAAACCTACCATTAAAATTATAGACTGATCATGTCTTTGTCAGTGGGCAAACATACAAAATCAGCAGGGGATCAAATACTTTTTTCCCTCACTGTATGTCGGAAAAAATCAGTTATAAATTCCTCTGTCCTAGTTAAAAACAAGTTATCATCCAATAGGCTTTGATTACATTTCCAATATCCTCGCTCACGTGGAAATTCAGTAAGAGTAATGTATATGCCAATTATATGATGGTCCGCCCGCATTCTGTCCCCTATCAACACTTTTTAAACTTTTGGTGCCAACGAGAATGTAAGAAGAAAGAAGTCAAGACGACTAGCTTGATTGAGTCTCCGCCATGTATATCTCACTAGATCAGGATATTTAAGCCTCCATATATCTACTAGTTCTAATGTATCCATGACATTCACGATTTTCTTAAGAGCATGAGGGTGATTGTTTGTAGTGTGATTTCCTTTACGGTCCATTGAGCTATTTAAAACAGTATTATAATCTCCCACCATAATAATAGAGTGTTGAATTGCTTGCAGGGTTGATCATTTATTATATATATATTGTCAAAGAAGTGTGGATCATCATTATTTGGTCCGTAAAGGTTAATGAGCCATATCTGTTTATGGTCCAATAACATATTTAAAATAATCCATCTACCTTGCGTATCTGTTCGAAATTACAGTTAATTAATATCATCACCCCTTTTGAGTTTCTTTGCCCGTGGGAGAAGTATATATTGTTCTCCACTAATTCCCCCGCTAAAGCCCCTCCCCATCCCAAGTTGGGCCGTCATCCCAGTGATCGGCATACCACCCCCGTCCCTCCGGATCCCTAGGGCCCAGAGAGGCCAGGACCCATCCATCGAAAACAGCACACAGTGCCACCCACAAAACAGAAGCAGGTCAACCGCCAAAAGCATTTCTAATGCTCTCACCTCAATATCTTGCATATCTTATTTTCCATCATTATCAATCAATATGCGTAATAATGTTGGCAGTTCATGCATAGGATTTTAACCTATAACCCGGATTGCCATTGTATTACATTACATTTTTGACAAGCAATTATTATTTTAGCAAACAATTATTGTGGTTCATCCTATATTCTCCCTAACATCCTTACCCCCTTGCAACAGATGTGGGATAAACACACACGCACATACTCTAACACACTCAACCCCTTTCCTCCACAATCAACCATAAAATCAGATGCTCAACGGTTGTTACATCCCAGAGCCCAACTCAAGAAAGGACCTGATTTACGAATGCATACACGAATGCATATACAGTTACAGCTGTTTGAGAAAGCATGCAAGATTGAGCAAAAATTGACAACAATGTGAGATTTTATTAATCTATTTAATCTATGTCAAGTCCTAGGTGATGGAGATCAGATCCACCCTCTTCACCTGAGACACAAACACTCTGGTCCCCCGTTGTAACCATTTTCCCCAAGCATCTCCGTGCAGTCAGACCATTGATTATTTTGTGCCACCTGGGCCACAATGATAAGCCCCCTCTCCGATTGTCCGAGTGTGACCCCCTCCCCATGGGTTACTGCAGCCAGTGTTGCCAGCACTGCCACTACCTGGGTGGGGGTACCCAACCTGAATCCCCACCGGCTAGGTACAAGGTCGTCAAGGTTCTCATTAGCAGCTTTTAGAATTTCCTTGTATATTATGCTCTACCATCAGGGGGCTCTGGCTTTGTAGGACCAACCCTGCCAGGCAGGCTCAGAATCTTGAGGGGGCGGTGCTGCTCAAGTAGGTCTCTGACTGCATTAATTTTTCTGTTTTGGCTGCATATAGGCAACTCACAGCAGGTCCATAAAACAGATGGGGACTTCTCTTTGGTGTATGGGTCGCTCAGGTGGG
This sequence comes from Coregonus lavaretus, assembly GCF_964263955.1. Lineage (NCBI taxonomy): Eukaryota > Metazoa > Chordata > Actinopteri > Salmoniformes > Salmonidae > Coregonus > Coregonus lavaretus. Next base: position 43,162,206 of record NC_139998.1, read on the forward strand.
TGTCTAGGATATAGGGTTGTGGATCGTTCCATCATGATAGAACAATAAAAAAATATATTAGATGTACACTATATTTTAAAATGTATATCCCTCATCTACACAAAATTGAAAGCTCTCTCTCACAACCCCTGCTCACAGACACACATTGGTTCTGGGATATGCAACCATTTCCTTTCTCACTCACTTAACGCCGCACTTATTCAAACACAAAAACGCACACCACACCTTCCATCACAATTCATCCACACATACCCACATACTGTGCCTTCTATGTCTTCTGTTTGCTATGTTTTTATCTCCACTATGTTGATTGAGTACTTGTGTTCTAATTTAGTTGTATTTGAAGATGTATTATTTTGCTTGTTATCTTTTCTTGTAATACCGTCTTATCCCTTTATAAACTACTATACCTACTATAAATGTGCTTTATTATTACAATCCCTACCATGGCTAGTATTGGGTGTTCTATTATTAGACTCCTCTATTAGAACTTTCAGAATAGCCATGGAGTAGTCTTTGTGTCGCGGAACATTTGGTTGTCAATATACAGTTTATGGACAACAAGAGCAACACGCTTCCCTTTTAATCTATTTTCCTTGAAGATTGGGTACAGAACTTTGCGCCGTTCTGCAATCCCCCTCGGGAACTGATCATTCATGCCTATTTTCGTGCCAGCAAGTCTTTTATCCTTAAAAAAAGCAAATTTGGCAACGATTGGATGCTGTCCTCTTTGTCCGAAACGGTGTACACATTCGAGTTGGATTTTGTCGACAGCCTCGAGTGGAATTTGAAGCGCTGTAAGAAAGAAGTCCTTCACAATTTTTTCTGTAATCTGTCCCCCTTTTTCCTGGAGTACTAGATTTTCTCTCATCGATCTAGTTTGTATGTCTAGTAAGGCTTCTCTCAGAAAGTTGTTCTCCTTTTTAAGTTCCTTAACGTCCGTTTCCATCCTAGTGACTGTCCCTTTTAGTTTTTTTGTATCGCTCTCCATTATCGCAGCTTTTCCGTCACTCATTTCAAGACTCGCCTTCAACTCTTTTACATCATTACTGACCAACTCTAGTATGCCCAGTTTGTCATTTATTGACTTCAACAGGTCGCTTTCCACACTTACCAGTCCCAGTGGTGAAAAGCCTAAATCATCTGTATTAGTCGAGGAGTCGCGCTTTCTCTTGGAGATTGATTCTCCTCGTTTATCTTCCGTCATGTTTGGGTGTTGCGTGTTGTTGTAATATTTGTTTTGCCTTATAATTTGTTTTGTGTTATTATCCAGATTGAATGTTATTACCCTCGAATATATGAAATGTTAACATTTAGTCTAACTTACTGATATTGAATATTATGTTTTTATCTTGAGGTGATTTGTACCGCTGTGTATTCAATACGCCATCTTGTATACCTGCCCTCTACCGGAAGCTTGGTGTCTCCTGGCAGTTCTTGCACTCCTGTAGATCTGCTTTAACCCCCTGGTGTTTGTTTTGTTTCTCTCTTTCCCTGCAGCCTGTCGCTGAGGCTCACTACTGGTATTACATCACAGAGCTGAGTTTCTATTGGTCCCTGCTGTTCTGCGTCTCTGTGGATGTAAAGAGGAAGGTAGGTGTCACTCCTGTAACCTCACACACACTCCTGTCCCCTTACACAAACTCTCCTGTCCCCTCACACACACTACTGTTTTCTCACACACACTACTGTGATTTAGCAGATGCTCTTATCCAGAGCGATTTACAATTAGTGCATTCATCTTAAGATTGCTAGATGAAACAACATCAAAGATGTGAACAAATATGTTTTAATGACACAATGATTAATTGTTATCTAAGAGGAGATATGTTTGTTTCTGTATAAATTAAGACAGACATTCTACCATTCATCAGTGTTCAGTCTATTTAGGGAATAATGGATTATGGTCCAAAATGGTCAAAAAGCTCAACAACAACAAATGTGGAATATGATTATAGCTAATGGCATGGCGACAAAGTTGAAAACTGTCTCCACACACACACACACACACACACACACACTCCTGTCTCCATTCACACAGTGATGCAGTCCAAACCGCAGAACAGCCTCAGCTTTCATAGGAAAATCATTACTTTCCCTTCCGGATCACAGATTTCCAGCTTGTTTCCTCAAAGGAACTGCCTGCAGAGGTGGTTGATGTTTTCAATGATAACTACAGTATGAATCTGGACAATGTCCAATGAGGTTTAGTAATTAGACACTAGTCCAGCCCCTCAGGACCCAGATTACCTGATCCCTTCCCCCTCCTCTCCTCAGTCAAATGGGCAACTGAAAGGTCGCTGGTTTGAATCCCCAAGCCAACAAGGTGAAAAAGGAGAGTTGGGGATCTAAAAAAAAACACATTTTCAATTCACACATTAGTATCAATACACACTTGTACATGTGTGAAATAGGAGAAATATAAGCCCCCACCTATTTTTTTTTTTTTTTTTTTACATTTTAGTCATTTAGCAGACGCTCTTATCCAGAGCGACTTACAGTTAGTGAGTGCACATATTTTCATACTGGTCCCCCATGGAATCGAACCCACAACCCTATGATTATTCTCTACCTGTAATCCTTCCACAGATGTTGTCACGTATATATGATTTGTACTGTTTTTTAAATGTATTTTTCTGCATTCTGTACCATTGATAAATCAACCAGTACAGTACACAGCTGAATGATTTACAGCACCAGGAGTGCAGGACTGCTGAAGCCCAGGTTATAGCATCCTCTACAGTTGTGTGGTTTGTGTTTGTTTCCAGGATTTCATCCACCACATCACCACCATTTTCCTCATCGGTTTCTCGTACTGTGCCAACTATGTGCTCGTTGAAACTCTGGTGATGCTAGTTCATGATTCCTCAGACTTCCTCCTGGAGGTAGGAGATCAGTCTCAGCATACAAGTCTCACACAAATCATACAGACACGGGGAACTAAAGGGGGAATCAAATCAAATCAAATCACATTTTGTCGTGCCCTCTTCACGACTGTCTTGGTGTGTTTGGACCATGATAGTTTGTTGGTGATGTGGACACCAAGGAACTTTAAGCTCTCAACCTGTTCCACTACAGCCCCGTCAATGAGAATGGGGGCATGCTCAGTCCTCTTTTTTTTCCTGTAGTCCACAATCATCTCCTTTGTCTTGGTCACGTTGAGGGAGAGGTTGTTATCCTGGCACCACACGGCCAGGTCTCTGAGCTCCTCCCTATAGGCTGTCTCATCGTTGTCTGTGATCAAGCCTACCACTGTTGTGTCGTCGGCAAACTTAATGATGGTGTTGGAGTCGTGCCTGGCCCTGCAGTCATGGGTGAACAGGGAGTACAGGAGGGGACTGAGCACACACCCCTGAGGGGCCCCCGTGTTGAGGATCAGCGTGGCAGATGTGTTGTTACCTACCCTTACCACCTGGGGGCGGCCCGTCAGGAAGTCCAGGATCCAGTTGCAGAGGGAGGTGTTTAGTCCCAGGATCCTTAGCTTAGTGATGAGCTTTGAGGGCACTATGGTGTTGAATGCTGAGCTGTAGTCAATGAATAGCATTCTCACGTAGGTGTTCCTCTTGTCCAGATGGTAAAGGGCAGTGTGGAGTGCAATAGAGATTGCATCATCTGTGGATCTGTTGGGGCGGTATGCAAATTGGAGTGGGTTGAGGGTTTCTGGGATAATGGTGTTGATGTGAGCCATGACCAGCCTTTCAAAGCACTTCATGGCTACAGACGTCAGTGCTACGGGTCGGTAGTCATTTAGGCAGGTTATCTTAGTGTCCTTGGGCACGGGGACTATGGTGGTCCGCTTGAAACATGTTGGTATTACAGACTCAGTCAGGGACATGTTGAAAATGTCGGTGAAGACACTTGCCAGTTGGTCAGCACATGCTCGGAGTACACGTCCTGGTAATCCGTCTGGCCCTGCAGCCTTGTGAATGTTGACCTGCTTAAAAGTCTTACTCACATTGGCTACGGAGAGCGTGATCACATAGTCATCCGGAACAGCTCTCATGCATGCTTCACTGTTGCTTGCCTCGAAGCGAGCATAGAAGTGGTTTAGATCGTCTGGTAGGCTTGTGTCAGTGGGCAGCTCGCGGCTGTGCTTCCCTTTGTAGTCTGTAATAGTTTTCAAGCCCTGCCACATCCGACGAGCGTCAGAGCCGGTGTAGTACGATTCAATCTTAGTCCTGTATTGACTCTTTGCCTGTTTGATGGTTCGTCGGAGGGCATAGCGGGATTTCTTATAAGCGTCCGGGTTAGAGTCCCGCTCCTTGAAAGCGGCAGCTCTACCCTTTAGCGCAGTGCGGATGTTGCCTGTAATCCATGGCTTCTGGTTGGGGTATGTACGTACGGTCACTGTGGGAACGACGTCATCAATGTACTTATTGATGAAGCCAGTGACTGATGTGGTGTACTCCTCAATGCTATCTGAAGAATCCCGGAACATGTTCCAGTCTGTGCTAGCAAAACAGTCCTGTAGCTTAGCACCTGCGTCATCTGACCACTTTTTTATTAACCGAGTCACTGGTGCTTCCTGCTTTAGTTTTTGCTTATAAGCAGGAATCAGGAGGATAGAGTTATGGTCAGATTTGCCAAATGGAGGCGAGGGAGAGCTTTGTATGCGTCTCTGTGTGTGGAGTAAAGGTGGTCTAGAGTTTATTTTCCTCTGGTTGCAAATTTAACATGCTGGTAGAAATGAGGTAGAACGGATTTAAGTTTCCCTGCATTAAAGTCCCCGGCCACTAGGAGCGCTTCCTCTGGATGAGCGTTTTCCTGTTTAGTTATGGCCTTATACAGCTCATTGAGTGCAATGTTAATGCCAGCATTGGTTTGTGGGGGTAAATAGACAGCTATGAAAAATATAGATGAAAACTCTCTTGGTAAATAGTGTGGTCTACAGCTTATCATAAGATACTCTACCTCAGGCGAGCAAAACCTCGAGACTTCCTTAGTATAGGCATAGATGCAATGATTATTCTTATCATACATGTACAGTTGAAGTCGGAAGTTTACATACACTTAGGTTGGAGTCATTAAAACTCGTTTTTCAACCACTCCACAAAGTTCTTGTTAACAAACTATAGTTTTGGGAAGTCATGATGTCATGGCTTTAGAAGCTTCTGATAGGCTAATTGACATAATTTGAGTCAATTGGAGGTGTACCTGTGGATGTATTTCAAGGCCTACCTTCAAACTCAGTGCCTCTTTGCTTGACATCATGGGAAAATCAAAATAAATCAGACAAGACCTCAGAAAAAAAATGGTAGACCTCCACAAGTCTGGTTCATCCTTGGGAGCAATTTCCAAATGCCTGAAGGTACCACGTTCATCTGTACAAACAATAGTATGCAAGTATAAACACCATGGGACCACGCAGCCGTCATACCGCTCAGGAAGGAGACGCTTTCTGTCTCCTAGAGATGAACGTATTTTGGTGCGAAAAATGCAAATCAATCCCAGAACAACAGCAAAGGACCTTGTGAAGATGCTGGAGGTAACAGGTACAAAAGTATCTATATCCACAGTAGTAAAACAAGTCCTATATTGACATAACCTGAAAGGCCGCTCAGCAAGGAAGAAGCCACTGCTCCAAAACCGCCATAAAAAAACCAGACTATGGTTTGTAACTGCACATGGGGACAAAGATCATACTTTTTGGAGAAATGTCCTCTGGTCTGATGAAACAAAAATAGAACTGTTTGGCCATAATGACCATAGTTATGTTTGGAGGAAAAAGGGGGTGCTTGCAAGCCAAAGAACACCATCCCAACTGTGAAGCACGGGGGCGGCAGCATCATGCTGTGGGGGTGCTTTGTTGCAGGAGGGACTGGTGCACTTCACAAAATAGATGGCATCATGAGGAAGGAAAATGATGTGGATATATTGAAGCAACATCTCAAGACATCAGTCAGGAAGTTAAAGCTTGGTCGCAAATGGGTCTTCCAAATGGACAATGACCCCAAGCATACTTCCAAAGTTGTGTCAAAATGGCTTAAAGACAACAAAGTCAAGGTATTGGAGTGGCCATCACAAAGCCCTGACCTCAATCCTATAGAAAATGTGTGGGCAGAACTGAAAAAGCGTGTGCGAGCAAGGAGTCCTACAAACCTGACTCAGTTACACCAGCTCTGTCAGGAGGAATGGGCGAAAATTCACCCAACTTATTGTAGGAAGCTTGTGGAAGGCTCCCGAAACGTTTGACCCAAGTTAAACAATTTAAAGGCAATGCTACCAAATACTAATTGAGTGTATGTAAACTTCTGACCCACTGGGAATGTGATGAAATAAATAAAAGCTGAAATATATCATTCTCTCTACTATTATTCTGACATTTCACATTCTTAAAATAAAGTGGTGATCCTAACTGACCTAAGACTAGGATTAAATGTCAGGAATTGTGAAAAACTGAGTTTACATTTATTTGGCTAAGGTGTATGTAAACTTCCGACTTCAACTGTATGTGGTCAAGCTAATTTGGCAGTACCATTTTCACACACTGTTTTGATGGGTTGTGTGGTTATTTAAGCAAGGTTCTTGGCTAACATGGAGGTCACTGTAAACTTGATTTGAATACAGGGATTGTTTATTCACATAACCTCCTCATATAATTTTGACCGTGAATCACACTATTATCTTCATAGCAATCAAACATATTTAGTTTTAAATAGCAATTTTTTGTGGAAAGTAAAACATGTCTTGGGGGTAAACTTCTCTTACCTCTCCCAAGAGACTTTGAGCTCTGAAATACAACTCCTATCATCACATTTATTCCTAAAACTGTTTTAAAATTAACTCAGTAAAGTCTAGTATTGCCCTGATGTTATCTCACAATAATCATTGTTTTCATCATCTTGGGCCTGATAAAATATGTATGGCTTGTCGTGTGGATCCAGGCATGAAGAATGCCTCCTTTAGAAGCAGTCAATGGGAGACATTGGGTCAGAATGGGACATTGGGTGTCAGGTAGCCTAGCGGTTAAGAGCGTTGGGCCAGTTAGGTTGCTGGTTCGAATCCCCGAGCCGACTAGGTGAAAAATCTGCCGACGTGCCCTTGAGCAAGGCACTTAACCCTAATTACTCATGTAAGTCGCTCTGGATAAGAGTGTAAATAGCTAAAATGTAAATGTGTAATGTATGCTAGAGAAAACAACTACACTTGTCCATCAGAGAGTAGGAACTGGAAGATCATTTAATATGTTAGACAACATCATCACTGTACTGTATATTACTATTTGTTCAACCACTGTGCTATATTAGTAAACCCAGATGATAAGCAATAAGGCCAGAGGGGGTGTGGTATATGGCCAATATACCACGGCTAAGGGCTGTTCTTATGCACGACGCAACGCAGAGTTTAATTACGTTGTTAACCAGTTTATAATAGCAATAAGGCACCTTGGGGGTTTGTGGTATTATGCCAATATACCACGGCTAAGGGCTGTTCTTATGCACAACGCAACGCGGAGTGCCTGGATACAGCCCTTAGCCGTGGTATATTGGCCATATACCGAAAGGTGGTGGTTCGACTACCCGAGCCATCATGTGAAATATATGTTGATGTGTCCTTGAGCAACCCTAATTTGCTCCAGTGGTGCCGTACTACTATGGCTGACCCTGTAAAACAACACATTTCACTGCACCTATCCGGTCTATGTGACAATAAAAACATCTTTATCACATAGGGAATGTTTAAAATGCAAGGCTTGAGGATGGATTAATTTACTGTTTTCTATGCCACTACTTCCTGCCTTTCAGAATAGTCCACAACACCCTGGTTGTTCCCTTGGATTTCTTCCAGCTGTTCTTTGGCTACTACTTCTTCAATGCCCTGCTACTTGTGCTGCAAGCTCTGCACATCTTCTGGGCCTGGTTGATCCTACGCATGGTCTACAAGTTTGTCTTCATGGTCAGTAGACTAAAGTCATCCTCATCCACCTTACTGCCTGGTAGTTATTTCATTGGATAACATGATACAGTAGAATAATAGACATGATGCTCACCCTCAGATTATTTGTCAGAAGTAGTTAGATGCTGAATCCTTGTAGTAAAGCCCATAATGAAAGAAATGGAGAGTGACACTATACTTTATCTTCAGTTATTCATTTATTCTCTGTATGGACGTGTTTTGTCTGAAACGTTCATTACACAGCGGACAAAACGTATCCCTACAGAGAATACATGAATAATTGAAGATTATTATTGTGTACAGTCCATTTCTTTCAATATACACCTGAAAGTGTTCCAGAGCACTACCTTTAGGGCATAGTGTTTGAAAGATGTATTGGCATTATCAATAGTTTCTCTGCTGAACCATCTGGTAATTGTCCGTTATTTTGTAGATTTGCAACCTTACCGTGTCACTTAAATATCTCTTTTGTTTTTAGGTGGAGAAAGAGGAGCGTAGCGATGAGGAAAGCGAGCCTGAGGAGGCGGCAGAGGAGGAAGAGGAGACTAGCTGAGAACTGAGTAAGGGCATTCTTAATTTCAAAACTGTCTTTGCTTCCCAACAACTGTGTTCTGAACAACCTAACCAAATCATAGAAATATGAACAGCAGACTGCTCAAAGCCAGAGAGTACCACTCCCTTTTCTCACAAGGTTAAACTTAGAACGTTTTCCTCTCCTTCCACAGTATATGCTGGTAAGATATAATTCATATATAGTGCATTCGGAAAGTATTCAGACCTTTACTTTTTCCACATTTTGTTACGTTACAGCCTTTTTCTAAAATTGATTAAATTGTTTTTTTCCCCTCATCAATCTACACTCAACACCCCATAATGACAAAGCAAAAATAGGTTCAAGTCCGGGCACTGGCTGGGCCACTCAAGGACATTCAGAGACTTGTCCCGAAGCCACTCCTGCGTTGTCTTGGCTGTGTGCTTAGGGTCATTGTCCTGTTGGAAGGTGAACCTTCACCCCAGTCTGAGGTCCTGAGCACTCTGGAGCAGGTTTTCATCAAGGATCTCTCTGTACTTTGCTCCGTTTATCTTTCCCTCGATCCTGACTAGTCTCCCAGTCCCTGCCGCTGAAAAACATCCCCACAGCATGATGCTGCCACCACCATGCTAGGGATGGTATTGGCTAGGTGATGAGCGGTGCCTGGTTTCCTCCAGACGTGACGCTTGGCATTCTGGCCAAAGAGTTCAATCTTGACGTGACGCTTGGCATTCTGGCCAAAGAGTTCAATCTTGGTTTCATCAGACCAGAGAATCTTGTTTCTCATGGTCTGAGAGGCATTTAGGTGCCTTTTGGCAAACTCCAAGCGGGCTGTCATGTGCCTAGGAAGAGTTTTGGTGGTTCCAAACGTCTTCCATTTAAGAATGATGGAGGCCACTGTGTTCTTGGGGACCTTCAAAGCTGCAGAAACGTTTTGGTACCCTTCTCCAGATCTGTGCCTCGATACAATCCTGTCTCGGAGCTCTATGGACAATTCCTTCAACCTCATGGCTTGGTTTTTGCTCTGACATGCACTGTCAACTGTGGGACCATGTATAGACAGGTGTGTGCCTTTCCAAATCATGTCCAATCAATTGAACTTACCATAGGTGGACTCCAATTAAGTTGTAGAAACATCTCAAGGATGATCAATGGAAACAGGATGCACTGGAGCTCAATTTCGAGTCTCATAGCAAAGGGTCTGAATACTTATGTAAATAAGATATGTTTTTTATATTTAATACATTTGCTAAAATTTATAAAAACCTGTTTTCGCTTTTGTCACGGATGTCGGGAACAGAGGACCAATGTGCAGCGTTGAATGCAAACATATTTATTTAATCTGAAAGATAACACGAACAAAACAACAAAACGATAACGTGACGTCCTTAGCTCAAACACAACCTACTAGGAACACGGAACAAGATCCCACAAACACTGAGGGAAAACAGACTGTTTAAATATGGTTCCCAATCAGAGACAACCAGCAACAGCTGACACTCGTTGCCTCTGATTGGGAACCACTCTGGCCAACATAGAAATACAAGACCTAGAATGGAAAACAAAGAGCACAAAACATAGACTCTACACACCCTGGCTCAACATAAAAGAGTCCCTAGAGCCAGGGCGTGACAGTACCCCCCCCCCAAAGGCGCGGACTCCGACCGCGCCAACAGAACACCACAGGGGAGGGACCGGGTGGGCACTCCGCCTTGGCGGCGGATCCGGCTCTGGGCATGATCCCCACTCCCTCTCTAACCCCCCACAGTACCCCTGGTCCGGTCTGGCCCTGCTGGCCGGAGCTGGACTGAACACTGGTGGAGCGGATTGCTCTAGCTCCGACGTGGAGCAGCTGACCGGTACCGGACCAGGCACCGGTGGAACAGGAACAGGCCGGGCCGGGCTGACGAAGCGCACCACTGACTTGGTGCGGGGAGCAGGAACAGGCCGGACCGGGCTGGCGACGCGCACCATAGGCTTGGTGCGGGGAGCAGGAACAGGCCGGGCCGGACTGGCGACGCCAGAATAATTTTCTCATTCTGACTGACCACCGTAACCTGGAGTACATTCGGGCAGCTAGGAGACTGAATCCTCGCCAGGCTCGGTGGACTATGTTTCTAGCCCGGTTCGTGTTTAAGATCACTTACATCCCTGGGTCCCAGAACGGGAAGGCAGATGCCCTGTCTCGGCGGTATGACACGGAGGAGAGGTCCGTTGAGCCCACTCCCATACTACCTAAGTCTTGTCTGGTTGCACCGGTGGTATGGGAGGTCGATACGGAAATCGAGCGGGCATTACGCACCGACCCTAGCCCTCCACAGTGTCCGGTGGGTCGGACGTACGTCCCGCTCGAGGTCCGGGATTGGCTCATTTATTGGGCTCACACGTCACCCTCCTCTGGGCATCCAGGTATTGACAGTGCACTGCCTTAGCACAAAATACTGGTGGCCAACGTTAGCCAGGGATGTGAGGATTTTATGTCTCCTCCTGCTCGGTGTGTGCCCAGTGTAAGGCGCCCAGACACTTGCCCAGGGGTAAGTTACAACCCCTGCCCGTTCCACAACGACCCTGGTCTATTACAGACCTTCCCTCCTCACAGGGGAATACCACCATCCTGGTCGTTGTGGATCGGTTCTCGAAGGCCTGTCGTCTCCTTCCCATGCCGGGTCTTCCTACTGCCCTACAGACCGCTGAGGCTCTATTTACCCACGTCTTCCGGCATTACGGGGTACCCGAGGATATAGTGTCTGATCGAGGCCCCCAGTTTACCTCCAGAGTCTGGAGAGCGTTTATGGAACGGTTGGGGGTTTCGGTGAGCCTTACCTCGGGTTACCACCCGGAGAGTAATGGGCAGGTCGAACGTGTCAACCAGGATGTGGGTAGGTTTCTGAGGTCATATTGCCAGGGCCGGCCGGAGGAGTGGGCGAGATATGTTCCCTGGGCCGAGATGGCACAGAACTCTCTCCGCCACTCCTCCACTAAACTAACCCCTTTCCAGTGTGTGTTAGGGTACCAGCCGGTTCTGGCACCTTGGCATGAGAGCCAGATCGAGGCCCCTGCGGTGGATGAGTGGGTGCGGCGCTCGGAGGAGACGTGGAACGCTGCACACATCCATCTGCAGCGAGCCATCCGTCGACAGAAGACGAGCACCGATCTCCACCGCAGTGAGGGGCCAGTGTACGCACCTGGAGATCGAGTCTGGCTCTCAACCAGAAACCTGCCCCTCCGCCTGCCCTGCCAGAAGCTGGGTCGGCGGTTTGTGGGGCCTTTTAAAGTCCTGAGGAGATTGAACGAGGTGTGTTACAGGTTACAACTGCCCATTGATTACAAGAATATTAACCCCTCGTTCCATGTGTCTCTCCTCAGGCCGGTGGTAGCTGGTCCACTCCAGGACTATGAGATAGAAGAGACTCCTCCGCCCCCGTTGGACATCGAGGGGGCTCCGGCGTACACTGTTCGGTCCATCCTAGATTCGAGACGCCGGATGGGGGGTCTCCAATATCTCGTGGAGTGGGAGGGGTACGGCCCGGAGAAGCGGTGCTGGGTGCCGAGGAGGGACATCCTAGACCCGTCTCTTCTGACCGAGTTCCATCGTGGTCATCCTACGCGCCCTGCTCCGCGTCCTCCTGGTCGTCCCCGAGGCCGGGGTCGGCGGACGGCTGGAGCCGCGCGTCAAGGGGGGGGTACTGTCACGGTTTCGGCCGAGGCTGCTCCTTCTCCTTGTTCGGGCAGGCTTCGGCGGTCGTCGTCTCCGGAGTACTAGCTGCCACCGTTCTATGTTTCTATGTTTGATTGGTTTTGTCTGTTTGTTACACCTGTTCATTGTTAAGTGTTCATTATGCGTCCTATTTAGTTCTCTTGTGTTTGGTCAGGTGTTGTGTGTAATTGTTCGATGTCACGTGTAGTAGTTGGTTCGCTGTTCTGTGCTCTCTGTATTTCGTTTTGTTTGAGAGAGTCCTGCACGTTGTGCGCATTTACTTTGGTTCTTACCAGTGTGCGTATGTTTCGCCTGTGGCCTGTTGCCGTGTTTGGCTTGTATTTTCGGACTTCACTAAAGACATCTGTTTCGAATCTCTGTGTGTCCTGCGTGTGATTCCACGTTACCTCTACACTCAACCCTGACAGCTTTGTCATTACGGGGTATTGCATGTAGATTGATGAGGAAACAAATTAATGTAATCAATTTTAGAATAAGGCTGTAACATAACAAAATGTGGAAAAGTCAAAGGGTCTGAATACTTTCCGAATGCACTGTATATTGCCAACACAGTCCATTTATGATTTCATTTACGGTTTCAGATAATACTTAACTTCACTGCGATTGGAGTACATTACTGTACTGTCAAAATAATGGTCTGGCCAAACAACAAGAACACTGGTTTTACTTTTAGATCAAGTTTGTTTATTTATTTTAGATTTATAATGTATTTGTTTTTGTTTTAGATTGTGTGTAAATAATGAAAGACATAGGATACTCAGTCTCTGGCCCAGTCAGTCTCTGGCCCAGTCAAAGTGTTACAAGTGTCACAATTCCTCCCTGGATAATTCCTCCCTGGATTAAAATGTTTATGAAAAATGACTGAATCAGGATTATAAAAGAAACAACCAAGTAATCAATGGCCTTCTTATTCGTTATATGAACAACTGTGACACTAATAACACAAGTATGATAATAGAATTTGGAAGAAATTATACATTTATTAAACAATTAGCTTTTTATTAAATTAAGGATATCACAGGCAACATTTCTAGAATGAAATGTGCAGTTACTGTAGCTTTGTGATTTTAGCTGATTTATCAGACAATTTATACAAACTTCCCAAACATGCTCATTTTTGTCATCAATTCCTCATATTGGCCATATTCCTTTTTAGAATGGTGAAAGCGCCCTCTAGTGAAGAAAATTAGAACATGCCTATTTGTTATGGAGCAGCGTCATGACCAGGTATTTAACATTTTATAAGAGCAGCCATGGGAAAAAAATATTTATGTTTTTTCTATAAATGTATTATATCAATATCTTTGTGACAACAGAGAGGAGTTTGCAGCATGTTTCTCCTCAAGGTGTTTTACTCTGTGCTACTGAACTTTGTTATTTTGTGCCTTGGCCGCTACCTTTACACTGTCTGTCACAAGCACTTGTTATGAAATATGACAATGTTTTAGATTCTGTCTAAATCTATAACTGGAATAATGTCTGAATCGTTACAAGTTTACTACTCATATAGTTTACAGGAGCTTTTGCAAAAATGCGATGTCATTAGATTGACGTGACAAAACGTTCAAGCACTAAAAACATTATACTACCGTGCTGTGAAAAGATGGGGGTTTGGAATGACTTGTATTCCTCTTTTGCCCAGAGATGTGTCAATCACGATCACCTCTATCGTCTCACACTGGAATACCAGATCTGTATGAGCTTGTCATGCAATGACAATGATAATCAGATTAGTTGACTAAAGCACATACAGATCTGGGACCAGAGTAGGAACACACTTCTTTGAGACTGACTATGTTGTTACCAGGGTCTATGTGTACCTCACTCTCTGTTAATGCTGCTTTTCGACTGTAACACCAGTGTTACACTAGTGTATACAACCTTATGTTATACTAGGGAAATAGTGTTTCCATAGCTATGGCTGACAGTGAGGACTTGTGAAGAGCAGAATCAACATCTCTGCATAATAAAGTTGCTTTGTGAGAAGGTGCTTATGTTCACAGTTAGTCATGGTTACTGTATGTAAATACAAGCAATATCATTTCTGGGTAACAATTAAGTACCTTAATGTGATTGTTTTCGATTAAATGATCAAAAACATACAAAAATATATTCTTAGCAAAGAGCAATTTCTAAAGCAAGAATTTAGCTAGGACTATCTGGGAGTGGTCTGAGTTGGAAGGGGAAAAACTGAAAACTAGCTGTTATTGGCAGAGAGGTTTAGAACTCGCTTTCTTATTGGTCTATTAACTGTGAAATTGTGAAAATGATGATAATGCCCTTTTAGTGTAAGAGCTGTTTGAAAAGGCTGCCTGAAATGTTTGCCTGTTTTGGTGGGATTAATTTTTGGCCTGCCTGCCTGTGATGTCACCAGGCAGGCCAAAACTCCACCCCAATAGAACAGGCAAACATTTCAGGTGGTCTTTTCAAACAGCTCTTACACTAAAATGTACTGTATATATAAAACACGGGGAAAATCATGATTACTGGATGTTTATTTTATTAAAAGTTATTCTAGTGCAACAATAGAAATGGCAATAACACGACTAGTCTTGTTCTGAATGCACACACCTCATAAGTTTGTTCACTCTGTGGCCAGTTCAACACAATCAATAAATAACTTTTATCAAACTATTGATAAATGTGTTTGTACCTTTTCATTCAAAAGCTAAATCAATAGCTGATAAGTGTCTGACCATTTCAATACAATATCTCTTATTTTGGGGTGAGGGAGTTGGTGAGAAGGATGTGAACTGCTAAATGTTTACTGGTAACTCACTAGTGTCATGTGACTATGCGCATGGTGATACAGCCACGGAGAGGCACAGGACAGGGTATGGCATTGTCTATTTCCATGCAGGTGTCGATGTAAGGATCCATCAGTACCATGTTTGGGAATGCTTTGTTCATCTTTCGCTCGCTCAGCAGGTAGATCTGCCCATTGACTGTGGTGCAGCCACCAAAGAACTTTCTGTCCAGACATTCTTCTTCTAGAACTGTCCATTCATCTGTCTCCACATCTAGCCGCAATGCCTGACCTCCCAGGAGATAGAGGGCTCCGTTGAGCACTGTTGCAAGAAGGTCATACCTACGGGACATAAATATCTATTTTTATAAGGAACCTGCCCCAGACAAACGTCTGTTGATGCAACCTAGCTAGTTCCATGACTTTCAACCTAGCAGAACTAGTGCAAGCTCTGAGTTCACTTACCTGGGCAGAGGGGAGTAGGTGACCACGTCCCATTGGTCCTCCTTCACCAGGTACCTCTGAATGCCGCTGTACACCTCCCCATTCTCATCCAGTCCACAGGCGACATAGATACACCCACCCAGAGTGACTGTGGCAGCCCTATCCACAGCCCGCACCATGGGGCTGACCTCCTCCCAGCCCTGTGCTCCCAGCAGCAGCTTCTCCACGTGGGCCACAGGCCCCTCGTCCATGCTGCCCCCCAGGACATACAGCTCCTGCCCCAGGCCCACAGAGCAGTGGCTGTGCCTGGACTTCTGCAGCGGAGGGCCATCCACCCAACGCTCATTCCCACACTGGAACATCCGCACCCAGTCCACGCTGTACCAAAAGATCTCATCACGGAAGTTACCTCCGGTGACTACAATGTTTTCTTCTGGGAGAGTAAGAAACAAGAGATTGACATAAATGACTTGAATTATGACTCCTATGGCTTATTCAAGTATACATCCTCCCGATAGCATGTTGATAGTAAGTTCATGCATCACTTTAGCTGACTTAATTTACTCAGAATAAGAAAGGGTGTTTAACTTCAGAAAGGGAGTCAAATTGTCAAATCGTTACCTACTGCTGCCACAGAGTACTGGGTGAGATTCTTCCTCTGAAGTGGTGCATGGGACTGCCATCTCCCACTGTGGGGGTAAAACTGGTAGAGAGACTGTTTGTCCTGGTCATGGGGCCCTCCGAGTATGTACAGTGTCTCTCTGGCCCGAGTCCGAGGTACGGACCTGCCCATAGACCAGCTAGTAGGAAAATTGTCATTCAGTTTACAGATGAGTTTGGCTCGTGGGTCGGACCCTTTGAGCCTGGTGAGCAGATCAGTGATGTAGGGCAGAGACAGGCTCTCTGGTTGCACCAGTTCCACCAACTCCATGAAGTCCTCCTCCCGACTGGGGTCAAAGGTTGCCCAGCGTAAGGTCATCTCCAAGGCTTGATCCTCCCTGGGTACAAACAGTTTATCACTGGCAAGGAGGTCTGCCACACTCTCCTTGGACAGGTACATGAAGTCCTCCTCTGTGGCGATAGCAGGTAAGTGGGTTAGAGCCACCTCACGTGCTGCTGTGTAGAGCTCCCGGCATCCCAGCTGCCAAGCGTAGGCCATCATGCCCAAGCAGTTGCTCAGATGCAGCTCTCTCTCCAGGAACTTGCAGCATAGGAGCCTGGGTCTCTCCAGCTGGAGGAAGTCTGCTGTCTCTAGGATCCTCAGGACATTCTCTCTGCTGAGAGACAGCTTGGATGTCTTGGTGTATTCCATCAGGACACGAAACTGGTCCACACCCACACCTTTGATCTCAACGTGGCGCTTGCCACTCTCTCTGCCACCGCCATAGAAAAGTGCACGGAAATAGGGGCTCTGAAGAGCCAGCTGTTGACGGTTCACAAAGAAGGATTCTGTCTCTACGTGAAGAACTGTGTCAGGTATCATCACATTTATCTCAGCCTCCTCGTCGGCACTGTCGTTATCGGGGCATAACACAGGAGAAGGTGTTGCTCTTAAAGTATACGGCACCAGCTCTTGATTTCTCCTGGCCATGTCACAACAGCCACGGTCCTCCCCTCGTCTTACTTTCTCTGGTGCGACCTTTCTCTGGTTCTCTGTTGGCTACCAATGGAGAAATTAGGTCAGGTCAGCTTGCAAAACACAAGCTAAATATAACTAGGGCCTATGTGCCAACCAGACAGCAGGCATACCCAACTATTTGTTGTGGGTGAAAGGGGTTTGTAAAGACCCATGTAATAACATTGAATTATAACATTGGCTCCTTGATAATTTGCAGACCTATGTGTTAAATAGAGAATTGTATTTTTGTAGCCATTTTTTTATTTGTTCATCTTGTTTGAATGAAGAAAAAATAATAATTTAGCTAAGTTCCATACATTTTGGAAAGGGTTTAACTTTTAAATATTTTCGTTATTCAGACTAGCTAACCACCTAGCAGCACTGCAAGTCCTGGCTATCATGGCTAGCTAGCTAGCTACCCTTGCACCTATCGTGTTTCTAGCTCTGCTCCATGGCGTTTCGTGTGGCTTGAGTCTGCTTTAACACCCTGCATCTTTTCAATTTGTTTAGTCACTTCCATCAATATACTTACGTTACTCACCAAAATAAAATATGTTCAAGTTCTGACGAAATTATATGTAATGCGCGAGCATGCCCGTCTGACTAGCTCTGGACCACGGGCATGCGTCGGATATTCACTACGAGCTGCATGCACATTCGACGCATGCGCATGGACGAGAGCTAGTCTGACCGCAACCAAGGTGCTCGAAAGTAGTTTTATTTCGTATTTTGGACAAATGACAGCTTGCTCATACAGAAAAAAGTTTGTCAGCACTACTGCAACACTTTTATGTTTGCGATTAACAAAAGTATATTAAAGCCAGTCAGTAAACAAAATGTTACACATTTCCTCTATGGAGGGTAGCCATGTAAACTTGAACCTCAGCTGCATATCTAATATGCTGTTTACTAACTGTAATCAAGATATTTTTGACTAACCTTTACTTGGCGACACTTTCTTTGTTCTCGAATTCGGAAGGGGCCGGTGTCTTGTAAACCTCTACGTCCAGTTACAGGTGGAACTCCGATAATGAGGAAATATTCAGAAAGATATGAAATCCACGTTTTGTACAGAGTGAGAAATGGCATCGTGTACATGTGTAAATGTTTGTTTTGTTTTCGGTAGCACTGTGCTGTAGTCTTCTTCTGCATGTGACCGTGGCGCACCTCGATCAAACCTACAGAGAATTTGCGTTTTGGTACATCAGAAGTATATTAAAATGCAATGGAACGCCGCGTTTGCCTTGCAGCGGTAGTTGCAATGCGTTCTGTGTGGTGCAAACGTTGGATAAATTGAACGTATGTGTAGACGGCTTGACAGAAATGATAGCAGAAGGTGTGTTGAACTTTTCTTGCATACATATCCAGATGAGGTTGAGAACCATTTTACGCAAACAAACTGTCGGTGTGATCGAGGTGTTAGAAATGACCAGTTCGTGCAGATGGCAAATGCCAGATCTCCGGCAGCTAAGGTGGCGAGGAACCTCCTCATGTGGTGCAAAAAGTGGATGAAATATTTTTCAGAATATTCTCTGGTTTTTGGAGTTCCACCTGCAACTGGCCACAGAGGTTTATAAGACACCGGTGCATTCCGAATCGAGAATGAGGAAAGTATCGCCAAGTAAACGGTGGTCAAAAATGTGCTGATTACAGCTAAACAGGAGCTATCACAAGCAAATTAAATTAATTCGCTAATGATAAATCGTTTGATTTGATATCAATTATATTAATCGAAATATGCAGGGCATTGAGGTCGAGGCTCAAGCCACACATAACGCCCTGGACCAGAGCTAGCATGTTTCCAATCCCCACATGACACATTGTCGATTCATTATTTATTTCCTCTGCAGGATAAAGATAAGAAGAAGCAAGAAAGTATATTTGACCTTTCAAAATATATAGACAAACCAATCTGAGTGAAATTTCAAGGAGGACGAGAAGGTAATTGTCTAGCTAGTAACTAAGCAGCTATTTTGAACTAGGACTGGTCATTCATTGTTTTGACAGTCAATGCACCTCAATTCCAAACACTAATTGTATTCACAGCCAGTGGTGTCCTGAAAGGTTTGATCCTTTGTTGAACCTGGTGTTGGATTGAACAGTTGAATACATGCGTGGTAAGGGATACAAAGTCATCTGATAAAATCAATTGCATATATTCATGTCCTCCCGCCTCCTTTCTCAAAACCCATTGGAGGAAAAGGTCAGAGAGGCGGAACCTCTGGCTTTCTCATCCAATGGGTTTTGAGAAGGAGAGGAGAGGAAATGTGAGGACTATGCAATTGAGATTCTCCCTATGTGATGATGTTTATACTGATGAAATATTTCCCACAGCACCCTGATGAGGACTTTACTGACAAAATAGCAGTTTCTGTGAAATGCATTCTATTGAACTTCCATTTTGTTCCAAGAGAGTGGCTGATTTATCATGTTCTTCTCCCTCCCCAGACCCAGATGACCAGTTCAAGCTGACAGAGGACACAAGACAGCTGGGCCTAGCAGTGTGCAGAGGGACCTCGTGGTGCTCATCTGCCCTCAGGATAGCATGGAGGCCATTCCTAACCCCTTCTTACAGCAGCAGGAGGGCTAGCCGGTAGCAGCACCTCCACCACCTCTTTCCTATAACTCTCAGCGGCTGCATCTCAATAGTCTACATTGGCTTCCTCTCCTTGTCTTCTCCCCTTTATCTACACTGTTCCGAAAAGACAGGATCGGTGAAAGCAGTATGACGGATGACTACTAGAAATGTTTCTTGCATTTGTCCAGCTATTCTACGTTAGTTCAGATGAGGAAATGCAGACATGGAGAGGAAGCCACTTCAGACTATATGGGAAGATCTCAATTGCAAACTCCTCGCATCCTTTTTCCTCGTTTCCTTCTCAAAACCCATTGGATGAGAAAGCCAGAGGTCCCTCCCCTCTGACCTTCTCTTCCAATGGGTTTTGAGGAGACGAGTATGCAATTGAAATATTCCCTTTGAGGTGCACCCACCTACAGAACTCGGGAAACAGTGAACAGTTAATGAGGTCAGTCAACTATCATGGAACATTCCGGACCAGAGAGTAATAATGTACATACAAAAATGTGAATCTCAGATCATGTGGATAAAAATAAATAAAAAAACGGGATTTTTGTTTCTGTTTGAGTTGTGCCACACAGGCCTATCTGTTAATGGGCCGGAGCTGTATAAACAGTTGCGCACTACAGTTGTAGTTCTGATCTTAAAAAATTAGCACTTACGTGTTTAACTTAATTTTCTACAGTTAGTTGTTTTTAAGAAAGTAAAATAGAAAATTCATATCTCTCCCTTTGTTCTCTGTCTCCAGTGCCAAGTGTGACTCTCAGGGTGCACTGCAGTACTAGAAAAGTGAAATGGAGGATTTTCTTTACAGACAAATTGTTTGGGCATTGTTCTAGGTACACCCAGCTAGTTGTTAGTACTCTTTGAAGGACTAGATGGCAGTATTTCTCATTTCAACCACATTTGTGTATTCAAAAGAAGGCTGAGGCTAAGAATACAGAGTTTTCACCCTCTGGAAACTTCTTTCTCAAAACTAAGGATCCAAATCACGCATGTTATTTTGCACACACATTCAAGTTTTTCTCTTTACTCTATGCTTTTCTCACCCTCTTCTGAACCCTCAACCACTTTGATCGACATGATGATGTAGCGTATGTCTCTGCCTCATATTTCTGAACAGCTGAAATAAAAACTTGGCCGCGATTTGAAAGAACATTCCAAAAATAATACACTACCAGTCAAAAGTTTGGACACATCTACTCATTCAAGGGTTTTTCTTTCTTTCTTTTTTACTATTTTTTACATTGTAGAATAATAGTGAAGACATCAAAACTATGAAATAACACATATGGAATCATGTAGTAAACAAAAAAGTGTTAAACAAATCAAAATATATGTTATATTTGAGATTCTTCAAATAGCCACCCTTTGCCTTGATGACAGCCTTGCACACTCTTGGCATTCTCTCAACCAGCTTCATGAGGTAGTCACCTGTAATAAATTTAAATCAACAGGTGTGCCTTCTTAAAAGTTAATTTGTGGAATTTCTTTCCTTCTTAATGCGTTTGAGCCAATCAGTTGTGTTGTGACAAGGTAGGAGGGTATACAGAAGATAGCCCTATTTGGTAAAAGACCAAGTCCATATTATGGCAAGAACAGCTCAAATAAGCAAAGAGAAACGACAGTCCATCATTACTTTAAGACATGAAGGTCAGTCAATCTGGAAAATTTTAAGAACTTTGAAAGTTTCTTCAAGTGCAGTCTCAAAAACCATCAAGCGTTATGATATATTTTGATTTGTTTAACACTTTTTTGGTTACTACATGACTCCATATGTGTTATTTCATAGTTTTGATCTCTTCACTATTATTCTACAATGTAGAAAATAGTAAAAATATTTAAAAAAACCTGGAATGAGTAGGTGTGTCCAAACTTTTGACTGGTACTGTATATTATAAAGGCTGTCTGTTGTAACGGATATTGCTGTAGCACAAGCAAAACTGTCTACACATTGCACTGTGGCAAAACTATCAGCATTTTGTGTGATGATGTAATCATTATAGTTATGCTGCCATATATCCAGAGAACTCTGCCTCCCAACAGCCAATGTTTGCGCATTAAATCGCTATTGACTGCCTGTCTGTGTCTTGCTTGTTGATATGCTGCATACATATAGCTTGCCTGAATAGCTGCATGTAGTCTAACTTCTCTCCTAAAAAAATAAAATGAAATTAGTAGACTGCCTGTCCTGTCGTACTTATGTTTGCAATAGATTACTGTTACAACAGACAAATAACTAAGTTTGTTCAAAGTCTTTCATTTACAAGTGGCAGCGGCGTCACAGAGTGAGTGAGCACTGAGCAGCAGCTGAAACTTGGAGGGGGAAGCGCGTTGCAGATCCTGCACATGTGCAGAAATCTCTATCTTTAGTTGTAAAAAATCTGGGTTCCAGAAAATCCGGAACCCCAGCCACTGTAAAAAGAACATTGTGGAGGGTTGGTAGCTGACTGGCTATAGTGTCACATTTATAGCTAAGGTAGAGGGGCTGAACAGCTCTTTTCATCCTCCAGGAAGGGAGGCTTGTTGATTGTGATCAGTAGGCTGTAATTCTTATCTGCTGTAGGGGGCTACTCAAGCTTGTGGGCACACACAAAGAGACGCTTGTGGGCGGCTCGGGTCTTCCTGGGGTCTTAAGCGGTGCGCGGCTGCGAAACGAATATAGGGGAAACTCCGTTGACTCTTGAATGCATTTACATTTAAAGCAGCTACTGGCAATTATTTATCTGTAGATAGATCTAAATGTAATGCCACATGTATTTTCATCCTAAATAGTGTACTGCGTGAGTGGCACAGTGGATGTGGTGTAAAATCACCATGTAACTAGAACTGATAAGCGAAGTTGGCCAGAGAGACTGCAGTCCTTGTAAGAGAAGTAGAGATCTGCCAAGAGCAGTGAGCCCAAGGCATCGAGCCAAAAGTTAAAAGAATTCCAGGACTCTCCCCTCCATCTTGAAGTGTTTTTACTATGTCAGGAGATAAGATAATGATGCATGTATCCTGAACAAAAATATAAACGCAACATGTAAAGTGTTGGTCCCATGTTTCATGAACTGAAATAAAAGATCCCAGAAATGTTTCATACACACAGAAAGCTTATTTCGCTCAAATTTTGTGCACAAATTTGTTTGCATCCCTGTTAGTAAGCATTTATCCTTTACCAAGATAATCTATCCACCTGACAGGTATGGGGGGGGGGGGGAGGGGGGCTCCCCATACCTGTCAGGTGGATAGATTATCTTGGTAAAGGATAAATGCTTACTAACAGGGATGCAAACAAATTTGAAACTTAGATGAAAACTAATTCTGATTGGCTGGGCCTGGCTCCCAAGTGGGTGGGCCTATGGCTACACCCCTGCCCAGTCATGTGAAATCCATAGATTCGGGCCAAATGAATTTATTTCAATTGACTGATTTCCTTCCATGAACTGTAACTCAGTAAAATCTTTGAAATTGTTGCATGTTACGTTTATATTTTTGTTCAGAATAATAGCCTACATGGCCACAAATATATATACACTACATGACAAAAAGTATGTGGACACCTGCTCATCGAACACCTCATTCCAGAATCATGGGCATTAATATGGAGTTGGTCCCCCCTTTGCTGCTATAACACTCTTCTGGGAAGGCTTTCCACTAGATGTTGGAACATTGCTCCAGGGACTTGCTTCCATTCAGCCACAAGAGCATTAGTGAGGTTGGGCACTGATGTTGGGCAATTAGGCCTGGCTCGCAATCAGCGTTCCAATTAATCCCAAAAGTGTTCAATGGGGTTGAGGTCAGGGCTCTGTGCAGGCAAGTCAAGTTCTTCCACACCAATCTCAACAAACTATTTCTGTATGGACCTCACTTTGTGCACGGGGGCATTGTCATGCTGAAACAGGAAAGGGCCTTCCCCAAACTGTTGCCACAAAGTTGGAAGCACAGAATCGTCTAGCATGTCATTGTATGCTGTAGCTTTAAGATTTCCATTTACTGGAACTAAGGGGCTTACTCGAACCATGAAAAACAGCCCCAGACCATTATTCTTCCTCCACCAAACTCTACAGTTGGCACTATGCATTCGGCAGGTGGCGTTCTCCTGGCATCCGCCAAACCCAGAAAGCGTTTCCACTGCTCCAGAGTCCAATGGCGGCAAGCTTTACACCACTCCAGCCGACGCTTGGCACTGCGCATGGTAATCTTAGACTTATGTGCGGCTGCTCTGCCATGGAAACCCATTTCATGAAGCTCCTGACAAACAGTCTTGTGCTGATGTTGCTTCCAGAGGCAGTTTGGAACTCAGTATTGAGTGTTGCAACCGAGGACAGACGACTTATACGCGCTATGTACTTCAACACTCGGCGGTCCCATTCTGTGAGCTTGTGTGGCCTACCACTTCGTTGCTGAGCCGTTGTTGCTCCTAGACCTTTCCACTTCACAATAACAGCACTTACAGTTGACCGTGGCAGCTCTAGCAGGGCAGAAATTTGACAAGTTGACTCGTTGGAAAGGTGGCATCCTATGACAGAGCCACGTTGAAAGTCACTGAGCTCTTCAGTAAGGCCAATCTACTGCCAATGTTTGTCTATGGAGATTGCATGGCTGTGTGCTCGATTTTATATACCTGTCAGCAACGGGTGTGGCTGAAATAGCCAAATCCACTAATTTGAAGGGGTGTCCACATATTTTTGTATATATAGTGTATATCCAATCTTAACTTTTTTGGATTTGACATTCAACTCCTATGAAATTAACCTTTTTTAGCTGAAAATAGTTGTAACAACATTTCAAGTAATTCCATGATGAATACTAGGGAGTACCCTTTGTTTTTATTTACCTGTAGATTTTGACACACCTTATAATCCTTTTAGGTCACATAATGTGTACAATAAAGCCTATGTACACCGGGGTGTAGCCAAAACCTTTTTTAAGGCTCTAGGTGGGATCAGGGCTGCTAGGAGGGGGGACTCAGGATTTGTGAAGGGAAGTACCTGAGCGCAAGGTGATTCTTGCGCCTTCACGCCCACTGGCAGGTTGAACAAATACTGGACCTGTTTCCGATGTATTTAGTCTCCATGGACCTCTTGTCTGTCCCGACTCATCCTCTGAAAAGGATACTTTGATCGTCACTGTCGGACACTGGAGACGGGACAGGTGAGTTGGCATACTTTAAGTCGTTTAACTTTAACTGCAGTTGCTCGACATAACTTTATGCGTAAAAGTGGCGCTTAGTGTTTCCAAAACTACATTCAACTAGTTTAGGCTGCTCATCTCACAATGCCGTTCGTGGTGTGTAGACTCATAGCATTTGTTTTTCTTACATAGACTTCAAACAATAGCCTACGTCTCCTATTTATCATACTTTTTATTTGGCCTATCCATTCCTTAGGGCGATCCATTACTCCGATGCGCTTTTGACGGGTGAGCGCACGTTTCGAAATCGCCCAAAATGAAGCCCCCAAATAAGAAACTTAGATGAAAATCATAAACACTTAAATATAGCCTACTAATTATGTAGTTTTATTTCAACTCCACTCCTATTAATAATACCATTGTCTAGTGATATTGATTGTGCATGTTTACTTATAGTAAATTGCTAGCTTTTTCTGCATTAGTAGCTAGGTTTACATCCAATTGGTGACAGATTTTCATGCGAATATTCTAAAATCCGCATAAAGAAAATAGCCTATGTGAATTTTCCCACCATTGGTGTTTCCACCAAACGGATTTGTTGCAGATAAAAGTCAGTGAGTGATGACTTAGTGCACACAAAATGTACTTTTCATCTTAAATTGTACCCAATAAAAATATAATGTTCAATGTGTTTCCATCGCATTGTCATAAAAACTGTTGAGTTTAATAGCAAATGTGCTTACTCTGGTCTTGGCGAGTGCGCTCTAGCCAACAGCTTGCAGATACAGTGCTGGTAGTAGGCTAGACATGATGAGATAATGGATAAGAGCGAGAATATTTGTATTTGTCAAATGGCAGTCAAGCATTGATCATGTCACCTGAATAAGACCCTCGATATTTATTGGAAAGGAGCATCAAGATCACCCCTGCATGGTTTCCCGGGTCATAGTGTGAGGACCACACGCCATATAATCGCGCAACACATCGCGTGACTCCAAGTTTACTTAGATTTGGTGGTTATTATATCAATATTTGTTATACATTATACATTTTACCAACACAAAAAGATCCCACCATGTCCAACTAACAAATTATCTGTTGGCATTTATCAAATTGTATCGAAACTTCCTGTTTCCATCTCAGCTGTCTTGATTTTTTCAAATAAAGTATGACTTTACTCGCATAAAAACTGTGGATGGAAACTTGGTTAGTAGCTAGGTTTCCATCCAACTGTCAACAGATTTTCATGCGAATATTCTAAAATCCGCATAAAAACAATATGCGCATTTTCCCACCAGAGATGTGCTTCAATCAAATTGACTTGTTGCAGATAAAAGGCTGTGCGTGATGGTGTAGTGCAGGGTTTTCCCAAACTCGGTCCTGGCATAAAAAATACCTTTTGCGGTTAAATTCCCATTTACCGAATAGAAATACAAGTTAAATGGGTGTCCATCGCATTTCTAACTCTACTGATGGTTTTCTCACATTGTTGTTTTGCATTATATAGCGAGTGTGCCCACTGGGATTGGCACATACGCTCTAGCCAAAAGTGCTATCTGTGTTGGCTAGAGTGCACGTATAGCCTACATGATGGGATTATGAGGCCTATTATTGACAAAAGAGCGACATTATTTTTATTTCTCAAACGGCAGCCAATCATCAATTATCATGTCACCAGAATAAGACCTTGGATCTTTATTGGAAAGGAGCATCAAGCTTATCACCTTGCACTTTCACCACCATGTGAAGATCATAATTTATTTAATTTGTAGCCTAATAAACTGCATGCTTACCGGCTGAATCGTAGTGAGAGGCCACACAACAACTCACCCCAGCGCTTGACTCCAACTTTACTTCGATATGATGGTTATTATATCAATATTTGTGCATAAAAGCGTTTCCACCAACATTTCTAGCATAATTCATTTTACCCACACAAAAATATTCCTCATTGTCTAGCGTATTTTGTTTTGCGGACATTTGGAAAGTTTACCGAAACATTTTATGTTTCCATCAGGCCTGTCATTACATTTTGTATCTGACTGTGTACTTTACTTGCATAAAAAAGTTGGATGGAAACCTGGTTTAATACTGTCAATGGCCTAGTTAGATGGAATATTTAGTTCCATTGTTCCATGGTGGTGTATTTCCACTGATGGAATAACATTGGATGGGAGATCAGCCTTTTCTCCCCATGAGAGCTGCACCCATCATTATGATGACCTTTACAGAGTTATGCAATGTGAATATTATCTTGTCAAAAATAGACATCTGATGTAACTGAATTTCACCACAAGTTGTAGTATTATTGGGGGATAAAGAAGTTTGACCAGTAGACCTACAGTAAATTCCATTGCCCTTAAATGTCATACCCATCTTACCATTATTTTTTATAACTTTCTTTTAAATGGGGTTTGATATGCTTCATGTAAAGTAGGCTACTATTACAGGGTTCAATTCAAGGTGTACAAGCTACTATTACAAGGTGTGCCAAAAAAAGGAAAGCCTACAATGCATTTCCCAATCTTTGACTGACTGAGTATTCCATTCTATGTGCAGATACTGGAATGCTCTGTGTGAGGTAAGGTTGCTTTGAAGCCAAGATGGAGTTAAAGAAGGATCGTGAGTGGCCCCCAGGGGAGCCTGCTCCTTCTCCCCCCAACTCTGTCTGCTGTAGGAAAATCACACTGGCTTTTATCCTCGTCTTATTCATCAGCGTCTTTGTGGGCTTGTTGGTTGGTGAGTCATGTGACTTACGTCATGCTTATTACAGATAATGTATCGGCTATTTGAATAGTAATAATCAATTGCATACAGATGTTTGATCCTCTCTGACATCATCAGCATACTTGGTGCAAGAGGAGCATTACTTCATGGAGACAGTAGAGCTGAAGGGTCTGAAGTATGGCCCTGACCTGCAAGATGAGAGCTCTGCATTCTCTATAGTGCTCACTTCTACTCTAAGGACTAAGGTAAGAGCTGACTGCAATGAGATCCTGGGGCCTGATTTCATGGCACATATTCACATTTTAATGATTTTATTAATAAATAGTTCAAATCTTTCCATCCACTTGCAGATCAAGAATATTTTCATTGCCTCGTCAATAGCACATCACTATATCAACTGTAATATTGTTGCCTATGGGTAAGTCCAAAGATAATTAATGTTACGTTGAATAATAATATATGCCATTTAGCAGATGCTTTTATCCAAAGCGACTTACATGCATGCATACATTTTATGTATGGGTGGTCCCGGGAATCAAACCCACTATCCTGGCATTACAAGTGCCATGATCTACCAACTGAGCTACAGAGGACCACACATACTTAAATGAAATGTATAGTAAAAGAGTGTTTTAGAACCTTTAATATTTTGTTTACTTTAATTTGATGTCTCCCTTTATTCCAGTAACATCAATGGCGATGTGATGGCCACATACCGACTGGTCTTCAGCGTGTCCAAGGTCCAGCAGTACTCTGATAATTTTATTCAGGACCTTTTGAGGGTAGGACTGAATGCCCTGTTCCATGGGAAGCCCATAGAAGTGCCTGAGTTTGGAGAGATCAACACTATTGTCTTACTGGGTACTGTGTCATCTTTTTTTGTCTGATAGATATGATGTATGATAGAAAATCCCACTCAAACACTGATTGACACATATCCTGATTGTAGTTACAAGACAATGTTTCGACCAAAACAGATCAAGATATGTAGAGAAAGAGGGGGTATAGATATTGCATAGTTCACAACTATCATTAAAGTGTATAGTTACATAATATGTCATGCTTTCTTCCTCATCCAATCTTTTATTTTCATGTTCACTACCCAGGGGCCAGTGGGAAGTCATTCTATAGCATTGGAGATGATATGGGTGAGTGTTTCTATTCTACCCTAATCTTGATTGCTCTAAAAAAGTCAAGGCGCCGCGGGTCAGGGTTTTCTATCTGACCGTATGATACTGTCTCTCCCCAGCCAGCTGTCCCGACAACACTTTCAGCTGTGACAATGGGGAGTGTGTCACCAAGGTCAACGCCGAGTGTGATTTCATCCCAGACTGTGCCGACGGCTCTGATGAAGCTTACTGCTGTGAGTGCTCTTTAACCTCTATGACTGACAGACTGACAGACAGATATGACAGACAGAAACACCAGAACATACAACTTTCACAATATACTAACTGACTGCTGTTGTCCCCAGCCTGTGGGACTCGTCCGGCCATGGGCAGTAGAATAGTGGGTGGAGTGGATGCCCGTCCTGGGGAGCTGCCCTGGCAGGTCAGTCTGAGGCTGCATGGCCGACACAACTGTGGAGCCTCCATCATCAACAGCCATTGGCTTGTCACTGCTGCTCACTGCTTCGAGAAGTAGGTTACTACACCATGCACCGGTTTCCACTAGATAGCACAGCCACAAAGTCAAAATTGGCTATATCGTAAAAATGTGGTCTTCATTTAAGGTTAGGGTTAGGCATAAGGTTAGCAGTGTGGTTAAGGTTAGGGTTAAGGTTAGGTTTAAAATCTCATTTTAAGAAGAGAAATTGTAGAAATAGGTGTGGTTTCTGACTTTGTGGCTGTGGTAACTAGTGACGACCCCTTGCACCTGTCAATAGACTTGCCACACATACAGTGGTGTGAAAAAGTGTTTGCCCCCTTCCTTATTTGTTATTTGTTTGCCACACTTAAATGTTTCAGATCATCAAACAAATGTAAATATTAGTCAAAGATAACACAAGTAAACACAAAATGCAGTTTTGAAATGAAGGTTGTTATTATTAAGGGAAAACAAAATCCAAACCTACATGGCCCTGTGTGAAAAAGTGTTTGCCCCCCCTGTTATAACACAACTCAACTGTGGTTTATCACACCTGAGTTCAATTCCTCTAACCACACCCAGGCCTGATTACTGCCACACCTGTTCTCAATCAAGAAATCACTTAAATAGGACCTGCCTGACAAAGTGAAGTAGACCAAAAGATCCTCAAAAGCTAAACATCATGCCGAGATCCAAAGAAATTCAAGAACAAATGAGAAAGAAAGTAATTGAGATCCATCAGTCTGGAAAAGGTTATAAAGCCATTTCTAAAGCTTTGGGACTCCAGCGAACCACAGTGAGAGCCATTATCCACAAATGGCGAAAACATGGAACAGTGGTGAACCTTCCCAGGAGTGGCCGGCCGACCAAAATTACCCCAAGAGCGCAGCGACAACTCATCCAAGAGGTCACAAAAGACCCCACAACAACATCCAAAGAGCTGCAGGCCTCACTTGCCTCAGTTAAGGTCAGTGTTCATGACTCCACCATAAGAGACTGGGCAAAAATGGCCTGCATGGCAGAGTTCCAAGACGAAAACCACTGCTGAGCAAAAATAACATTAAGGTTTGTCTCATTTTTGCCAGAAAACATCTTGATGATCCCCAAGACCTTTGAGAAAATACTCTGTGGACTGACGAGACAAAAGTTGAACTTTTTGGAAGGTGTGTGTCCCATTACATCTGGCGTAAAAGTAACACCGCATTTCAGAAAAAGAACATCATACCAACAGTACAATATGGTGGTAGTAGTGTGATGGTCTGGGCCTGTTTTGCTGCTTCAGGACCTGGAAGACTTGCTGTGATAAATGGAACCATGAATTCTGCTGTCTACCAAAAAATCCTGAAGGAGAATGTCCGGCCATCTGTTCGTGACCTCAAGCTGAAGCGAACTTGGATTCTGCAGCAGGACAATGATCCAAAACACACCAGCAAGTCCACCTCTGAATGGCTGAAGAAAAACAAAATGAAGACTTTGGAGTGGCCTAGTCAAAGACCTGACCTGAATCCTATTGAGATGCTGTGGCATGACCTTGAAAAGGCAGTTCATGCTCAAATCCTCCAATGTGGCTGAATTACAACAATTCTGCAAAGATGAGTGGACCAAAATTCCTCCACAGCGCTGTAAAAGACTCATTGCAAGTTATCGCAAACGCTTGATTGCAGTTGTTGCTGCTAAGGGTGGCCCAACCAGTTATTAGGTTGTAGGGGGCAATCACTTTTTCACACAGGGCCATGTGGGTTTGGATTTTGTTTTCCCTTAATAATAACAACCTTCATTTCAAAACTGCATTTTGTGTTTACTTGTGTTATCTTTTACTAATATTTACATTTCTTTGATCTGAAACATTTAAGTGTGACAAACATGCAAACAAATAAGAAATCAGGAAGGGGGCAAACACTTTTTCACACCACTGTAGGCTATCAAGGTGGAGAAGTGAGGAGTGATTGTGTCAGTTTGAAGTTGAGTGAATTGACTACTCTTTTCCAACTCCCTACAGGGACAATGACCCAAAAGAATGGACAGCCCTGGTAGGAGCCATCCTGGTGAGTGGAGAAGAGTCAGACGCCATCTCTGTGAACATCAAGTCTGTGTTTGTGTCCCCACACTACAACCCTATGACCACTAACAACGACGTGACCATGCTGGAGCTAGAGACCCCCCTCACCTTCAGCCCCTACATCCAGCCTGTCTGTCTGCCCTCCTCCTCCCATGTCTTCAGCCCAGGCCGGAACTGTGTGGTGTCTGGCTGGGGGGCTCTCAACCAGCATTCCTGTGAGTTACCTTTGAATTTGTTTTTATAACCACAGCATTTTCCCAAAAGTCACACCTTTGTAAGTTACCTTTTGTATTGTAGTGCTCACTGACCCTGTTCTCTGTTGTGCTGTGTAGTTGATACGCCACCAGCTCTACAGAAGGCAGTGGTGAATATCATTGATTCAAAGGTCTGCAACAAGTCGTCCGTTTACAGAGGCTCTGTGACCGACAACATGATGTGTGCTGGCTTCTTACAGGGGAAGGTCGACTCCTGTCAGGTGAGAAAGAGAAAGCGATGAGCCTGAAAAGCTATCCACTTGCAGTCTGACTTTTTTGGTTCCCCTACATGGTGGCTCTATTTAAGTAATAAGGCCAGAGGGGGTGTGGTATATGGTCAATATACCACGGCGAAGGGCTGTTCTTACGCAGGACGCAACGCAGAGTGCCTGGACACAGCCCTTAGCCGTGGTATATTGGCCATATACCTCAAACCGAGGTGCCTTATTGCTATTATAAACTGGTTACCAATGTAATTAGAACAGTAAAAAATATTTTGGGGACATACCTGTGGTATACCCACGGCTTTCAGCCAATCAGCATTCAGGGCTCTAACCACCAAGTTTATAATACATACTGTATACATGTCCTTTCTTTTGTTGTGTGGAATGTGTACTTAGAGTTCAAATAACACATTGACCCTTAGGGCTGTCCTACAAATAGTGGGCTGGGTTTATGGCATGTTGACATGCTTATTAAATTCCCTGATTTTGTATTAAATCACTATCAGGGTGACTCTGGAGGGCCACTGGTGTGTGAGGAGGCCCCAGGGCGGTTCTTCCTGGCTGGGGTGGTGAGCTGGGGTGTGGGCTGTGCTCAGATCAACAGGCCAGGGGTCTATTCCCGCGTCACCAGGCTACGCAACTGGATCCTCAGCCACACCAACCCTGGCATGGTCCACTACCCTGCCCACACCCCGCCAATGGTGCCAGTTACGACACCAACAGTCAGTCCTATTTCCAAGACAATGGCAGCAGCTCCACTCCTGCCTGGTAATATTGGAAGCAAGGTTATAGGGACATTTTAGGTAGTTGATGTTTGATAATACAGGATATACAGTGCATTTGGAAAGAAATTCGACCCCTTGACTTTTTACACATTTTGTTACTTTACAGCCTTATTCTAAAATTGATTAAATTGTTTTTTTCCCTCATCAATCTACACCCAATACCCCATAATGACAAGGCAAAAACAGGTTTTTAGAGTTTTTTGCAAAAAAATAATACAAAATACTGAAATATCACATTTACATAAGTATTCAGAGCCTTTAGTCAGTATTTTGTTGAAGCACCTTTGGCAGCGATTACAGCCTTGAGTCTTCTTGGGTATGATGCTACAAACTTGGCACACCTCTACTTGTGGAGTTTCTCCCATTTTTCTCTGCAGATCATCTCAAGCTCTGTCAGGTTGGATGGGGAGCATCGCTGCACAGCTATCGTAAGGTCTATCCAGAGATGTTAGATCGGGTTCAGGTCCGGGCTCTGGCTGGGCCACTCAAGGACATTCAGAGACTTGTCCCGAAGCCAATCCTGTGTTGTCTTGGCTGTGTGCTTAGGGTCGTTGTCCTGTTGGAAGGTGAACCTTTGCCCCCAGTCAAGGATCTCTCTGTACGTTGCTCTGTTCATCGCTCTGTTCATCATTCCCTCGATCCTGACTAGTCTCCCAGTCCCTGCAGCTGAAATACATCCCCACAGCATGATGCTGCAACCACCATGCTTCACCGTAGGGATGGTGCCAGATTTTCTCCAGACGTAACGCTTGGCATTCAGGCCAAAGAGTTCAATCTTGGTTTCATCAGACCAGAGAATCTTGTTTCTCATGGTCTGAGAGTCCTTTAGGTGCCTTTTGGCAAACTCCAAGTGAACCTTCCAGAAGGACAACTATCTCTGCAGCACTCCACCAATCAGGCCTTTTACTGAGGAGTGGCTTCCGTCTGGCCACTCTGATTGGTGGAGTGCTGCAGAGATAGTTGTCCTTCTGGAAGGTTCTCCCATCTCTACAGAGGAACTCTGGAGCGGTGTCAGAGTGACCATCGGGTTCTTGGTCACCTCCCTGACCAAGGTCCTCCCCCAATTGCTCAGTTTGGCCGGGTGGCCAGCTCTAGGAAGAGTCTTGGTGGTTCCAAACTTCTTACATTTAAGAATGATGGAGGCCGCTGTGTTCTTGGGGACCTTCAATGCTGCAGAAATGTTTTGGTACCCTTCCCCAGATCTGTGCTTCGACACAATACTGTCTCGGAGCTCTACGGACAATTCCTTCGACCTCATGGCTTGGTTTTTGCTCTGACATGCACTGTCAACTGTGGGACCTTATATAGACAGGTGTGCGCCTTTCCTAATCATGTCCAATCATTTGAATTTACCACAGGTGGACTCCAATCAAGTTGTAGAAACATCTCAAGGATGATAAATGGAAACAGAATGCACCTGAGCTCAATTTCGAGTCTCATAGCAAAGGGTCTGAATACTTAAGTAAATAAGGTATTTCTGTTTTTTATTTTTAATAAATGTGCAAAAATGTCTAAACCTGTTTTCGCTTTGTCATAATGGGGGTATTGTGTGTAGATTGATGAGTTTTATTTATTCAATCATTTTTAGAATAAGGCTGTAACGTAAACAAAATGTGGAAAAAGCGAAGGGGTCTGAATACTTTCCCGAATGCACTGTAACTAATCATAGTGTTTTTTTTGGCAGCTGTGAACTGTAGTGAGAACTTCAAGTGCAGGGCTGGGGACTGCATCAACAAAATTAACCCTGAGTGTGATGGTGTCATTGACTGCTCTAACGAGGCTGATGAGAAGAACTGTGGTGAGTTTATCGCTGGCCTGTCTCACAAACTGTACAACTATCTCAGTTGTCAACATACAGTGCCTTCAGAAAGTATTCACACCCTTAGACTTTTTCCACATTTTGTTGTGTTACAGCCTGAATTTAAAATTGATTAAATTTTTATTTTGTGGCACTGACCTACACACAATACCCCATAATGTCAAAGTGGAATTATGTTTTGAGAACTTTTTACAAATTAATTAAATATGAGTTAAATTAAGGAGTAAACTTACATGGACTCACTCTTTGTGCAATAATAGTGTTTAACATGATTTTTGAATGACTACCTCAGCTGTGTACCCCACACATACAGATAATTGTAAGGTCCCTCAGTCGAGCAGTGAATTTCAAACACAGATTCAACCAAAAAGACCAGGGAGGTTTTCTAATGCCTCGCAAAGAATGGCACCTATTGGATTTCACCATGAGGCCAATGGTGACTTTAAAACAGTTACAAAGTTTAATGGCTGTGATAAGAGAACTGAGGATGGATCAACAACATTGTAATTACTCAACAATACTTACCTAAATGACAGAGTGAAAAGAAGGAAGCCTCTACAAAATAAAAATATTCCAAAACATGCATCACCTCTTTTCGGAGTACATAACCAGCTTCTCAGGCTCCATCTCAGTGTGCTTCATCCTATAGCTAGAGGACTTCTGAGATCTCCAGCAGTGATAAGTATAATTTTTGTCTTTATCTGTTATCTAGTACAGTCTTTTTGTGAGCTAAGGCCATCTAATTTAAGTGCTGCCTGTCTTCCCAGTAGCCTACTTGCTGTGTGAACTACTGACTGCTATTAATTTGCAGATGATTGTTGACACATCAACCAGGATTAAGGGGCAGGGCAATTTGGGACTGTTGTTGTTTTGGTCATCAGTGGCTGTATTGGAGAGGGAGGTGTGCTCTTCACCTTTGCAAGGCAATTAGCAATTAATATTAGTACTTCAGTCTCCCCTGTTTTCTCAGCGGTGGTCTTGTCAGCGGTGCAAAACTAAGACCGTCGCCGAATCAAAGACTGTTCAGCCGAGTTGTTCTGCAGAGTTATTTGAGGAAGGAAAGAGAGGAAGACTCCACACCACTCTCTGACTTTAGTATCTTATCTAGTTATTTTCAGATGATCTCATTTTGCTCTTTTGTAGCTTTGGCAACTATGTGTGTGTTTTCTATTCCAGTTGGCTGCAACCTTTCTACAGACGCTCCCCACCCCTTGGCTGCAACCTTTCTAATTTAGTGTACCCTGCGTGTACAACCCATGTGGAATTCCTGGACTCTGGCAGCGTTTGGAACTGCCGATCTGTGGTTAAGAACGCAGAGTTCATCTCAGCCTATGCTGCCCTTCAGTCCCTGGACTTTTTGGCCCCGACGGAGACATGGATCACCCCAGAGAACACTGCTACTCCAGCTGCTCTCGCTTTATATGACTACATTTTCTCTCATAGTCCGAGAGCATCTGGTCATCGAGGTGGTGGCACAGGGCTACTAATTTCTCCTAAGTGGAGATGTTCTCTTTTCTCCCTCTCTCACCTGTCCATCTCTTATT
Organism: Coregonus lavaretus; assembly: GCF_964263955.1. NCBI lineage: Eukaryota > Metazoa > Chordata > Actinopteri > Salmoniformes > Salmonidae > Coregonus > Coregonus lavaretus. The sequence continues at coordinate 43,197,855 of NC_139998.1, forward strand.
TCGAATTCCATGCTGTCACTGTCACTTGTCCCCTCAAGCTTAACATTGTTGTCATCTATCGCCCACCAGATGCCCTTAGAGAGTGCCCTTAGAGGTGCCCTCAATGAGCTTGACACCTTGATAAGCTAATTTCCTGGCGATGGTTCACCGCTCTTAGTACTTGGCAACTTCAACCTCCCAACGTCTGCCTTCAATTCATTTCTTTCCAACTCTCTCTTTCCCCTCGCCTCTTTTGACCTCACCCTTTCGCAGTCCCCTCCCACTCACAAGGCAGGCAATACGCTTGACCTCATCTTTACTAGATGCTGTTCGCCTACTAATCTCACTGCAACCCCCCCTCCAGGTTTCTGATCACTACTTTTTTATATATTTTTTAAAAAATCATTTTCTGTCTACCTTTCCTCCAACCCTAGCCACTCAGTCCCTACCCAGATGGTGATGTGCCGTCACAATCTTCTCCCGCTCTCTCTCCTCTTCTCTCTCTCTCTCTCTCCTCTTCTATCCTCTCTCCATTCTGCTGAATCCTTTTCCCTCCTGTCTCCTGATTCTGCCTCTTCAACCCTACTCTCCTCCCTTTCCGCATCCTATGACTCGCACTGTCCCCTTTCCTCCCGGCCGGCTCGCCCCTCCCTTCCTGCTCCGTGGCTGAGTGACTCATTGCGAGTTTACAGAATAGGGCTGCGGGCAGCTAAACTTCTGGAGGACCTATCATCCTTCCACTCCCTCACTCAACCTTCTCTTCCTCTGTATCTGCTGCTAAAGCCACCTTCTATCACTCTAAATTCAAGCTACTGCCTCTAACCCCTCATTTTATACCTTCTCCCTCCTTAATCCTCCACCCCCTCCCCTCCCTCCTCCCTCTCTGCGGACGACTTTGTCAACCACTTTGAAAAGAAGGTTGACGACATCCGCTTCTCATTCACTCAGCCTATTGAGTCCACTGGTCCCACTTACACGGAACTACACTACGCCTTGACCTCTTTCTACCCTCTCTCTCAACATGAAATTCTGCGACTAGTGAGGTCCAGCCACCCGACAACCTGCACGCTCGACCCCATCCCCTCCTCCCTTCTCAAGACCACCTCTGGAGACCTCCCTCATCAACTCATCCCTGACCACTGGCTGCGTCCCCTCTGACTTCAAAATAGCCCGAGTCGCTACCCTTCTCAAGAAACCAACACTCGACTCCTCTGACATCAGAAACTACAGACTGGTATCCCTTTCTTTTATTTCCAAAACACTTGAGTGTGCTGTCTATGACCAACTCTCTCGCTATCCCTCTCAGAACAATCTTCTTGACCCTAACCAGTCAGGCTTTAAGACGTGCCACTCAACCGAGACTACTCTTCTCTGTGTCCCGGAGGCTCTCCGCACTGCCAAAGCTACATTTCTATCCTCTGTCTCATCCTCCCAGATCTATCTGCTGCCTTCGACACTGTGAAACATCAGATCCTCCTCACCCACTCAGGGCTGGGTGTCTCAGGCTCTGCACACTCTTGGATTGCATCCTACCTGGCAGGCCGCTCCTACCAGGCAGGGTTGCCAGGTCTAGATACAATTTTTAGCCCAATGACCACTCAACCTGCCCAAAAGGCCTGAAAACTAGCCCAATTTTGAGAGGAGTTGCCACAATTATACAATAAACCCTTTTTCCATAACGTTGTCGAGCCAATTAAGAAGGAATATCGACGTAACTTGTAATGACGTTAGAAGCAAAATTCAGTTTATCAAAATAATAATTATTGCGAGCTAGGACATGACGTAATAAAGGAATTTGAATATCACAAGAGAAAAGATCATTCGGCAGATGATTTTCCATCAATGGATGTCGATTTACCTCGATTGACTGCTATGATTAAGCAATAAGACACGAGGGGGTTACGGTACTGAATATGGCCAATACAGTGCATTCGGAAAGTATTGCTATGAGACTCGAAATTGAGCTCAGGTGCATCCTGTTTCCATTGATCATCCTTGATGTTTCTACAACTTGATTGGAGTCCACATGTGGTAAATTCAATTGATTTGGAAAGGCATACACCTGTCTATATAAGGTCCCACAGTTGACAGTGCATGTCAGAGCAAAAACCAAGCCATGAGGTCGAAGGAATTGTCCTTAGATCTCCGAGACAGGATTGTGTCAAGGCACAGATCTGGGGAAGGGTACCAAAACATTTCTTCAGCATTGAAGGTCCCCAAGAACACAGCGGCCTCCATCATTCTTAAATGGAAGAAGTTTGGAAACACCAAGCCTCTCCCTAGAGCTGGCAGCCCGGCCAAACTGAGCAATCGGGGGAGAAGGGCCTTGGTCAGGGAGGTGATCAAGAACCCGATGGTCACGCTGACAGAGCTCTAGAGTCCCTCTGTGGAGATGGGAGATCCTTCCAGAAGGACAACCATCTCTGCATCACTTCCACCAATCAGGCCTTTATGGTAGAGTGGACAGATGGCAGTCACTCCTCAGTAAAAGGCACATGACAGACCACTTGGAGTTTGCCAAAAGGCACCTAAAGGACTCTCAGACAATGAGAAACATGATTCTCTGGTCTGATGAAACAAAGATTGAACTCTTTGGCCTGAGTGCCAAGCGTCACGTCTGGAGGAAACCTGGCACCATCCCTATGGTGGTGCAGCATCATGCTGTGGGGATGTTTTTCAGCGGCTGGGACTGGGATACTAGTCAGGATCGAGGGAAAGATAAACGGAGCAAAGTACAGAGAGATCCTTGATGAAAACATTCTCAGGACAACGATCCTAAGTACACAGCCAAGACAACGTAGGAGTGGCTTCGGGACAAGTCTCTGAATGTCCTTGAGTGGCCCAGCCAGAGCCCGGACTTGAACCCGATTTAACATCTCAGGAGAGACCTGAAAAAAGCTGTGCAGCGATGCTCCCCATCCAACCTGACAGAGGTTGAGAGGATCTGCAGAGAATGGGAGAAACTCTGCAAATACAGGTGTGCCAAGCTTGTAGCGTCATACTCAAGAAAACTCGAGGCTGTAATCGCTGCCAAAGGTGCTTCAACAAAGTACTGAGTAAAGGGTCTGAATACTTATGTAAATGTGATATTTCATAAAACCTGTTTTGTGTAGATTGATGAGGGAAACAAACTATTTAATCAATTTTAGAATAAGGCTGTAACGTAACAGAATGTGGAAAAAGCCAAGAGGTCTGGATACTTTCCGAATGCACTGTATACCACGGCTGAGGGCTGTTCTTAAGTATGACGTAACGCGGAATGCCTGGATACAGCCATTAGCCGTGGTATATTGGCCATTTACCACAACCCCCGGGGTGCCTTATTGCTATTATAAACTGGTTAACAACGTAATTAGAAAAGTAAGTCATTTCTTTGTCATACCCGTGGTATATGGCCCGATATATCACGGCTTTCAGCCAGTCAGCATTCAGGGCTCGAACACGGTTTAAAATTGCTAATAAATCCCTTTTGCGCATGTGCATAACTATAGATAAATCCGACAGGAGTGTTTGAGTGATGAGAGTTAGACAGAGGATCTCAAAATCGTTGTGCCATTATTATGTGCCAGATGTTAAGACTACAAACCGTTATAAGTGGCCCATTTGCGAGATTGACTTGTAATTTCAATAGGCATAGTCCACAGTAGCGGTACCTGGGTAAAATCACCGGGGAAGCCAAACCAGGAAAAAAAGCAATTTTACAACCTATGTGTTGTGATAATTGCGTTGTTTTCTCTATAACCTATTAGTTCATATGCCTTGACACCGTGATATAAGGCAGAGACAATAAGAAGACACAGTGGCGGAATAAATTCTACCACACATTTGTTTCATTACAAAACCGGAGAGCAACATCTGTCCGGTGACGTCCACAAAACATATTGGATGTAACAGTTACATAACCTACAGCATGGTCAAGCAAGGTAATGTTTCTGACATTTTCGGACTACTAAACTATTGATTTAGAACCACGTAGAGTTACCACAAGTCGCAAAGAAAACAGGAGCTTCTTCCACTATTCCAGCACCATTTCAACATCATGTAATCACCTAATCTTAGTCTACTACAGTGCCAACTAAAAGATACCAAAAACATTTTAGTCCAATCAACGTAAGGTAAATATGATGTGGCTGTCCATGGTACTGATTTGTGTGTGTGTGCGTGCAAGTAGAAAAAACATGTTGACTCACCCTACTTGTAGAGAAACGCCAATGCCATTCTCTTTCATGTTGCCTAAACGGTCTATGACTGTCATTTAGTACATGCTTTTAGTTTTTGTTGTCCTAGGCTACCTGGTTAAAATGCTTGCTCGCTAGCCTAACTTTCTTTTATGGGCAACGATACGCCAGGCCAGCTAGTTAACATTAGCAAACTACATCTAGCTACACGTTGAACTTCCATCATCTCAGGCCAGGGGCACAATGTATGAATTTATTGTTGGATCAGAATCGCCGAAATAATCATTGGCCAGTATGGAGAATCAAGTAAAACCACTCCAAATAACTATCTCCATCCAAGGCTAATATAGGAAAGGTTCGATTTTAGCTAGCCACCGGAGGACAACAACATGAGATGCAACAATTCAAGTTATTTTCTGTCAACAATTACATTTGGCCTGTGATGTGATTGGTCTGAAGCCAAATCCAAACTGGCTTCCCTTGACACAATGTTTTGGTGCGCCAGGACCATTCACAGCTGAGCTCGCTCAGTTTAGCTCAAGGCTGATTGCCTATTATTTTATTTTTTATCAGCTTGCTTAGTTCAAATTAACAGACTAATTAATTCAACATGAATAGGGAGGCGATTTCGAGGTAAGACGTGCTTGTGTTTCCCAATAGACAACAACATGAGATGCAACAATTCAAGTTATTTTCTGTCAACAATTACATTTGGCCTGTGATGTGATTGGTCTGAAGCCAAATCCAAACTGGCTTCCCTTGACACAATGTTTTGGTGCGCCAGGACCATTCACAGCTGAGCTCGCTCAGTTTAGCTCAAGGCTGATTGCCTATTATTTTATTTTTTATCAGCTTGCTTAGTTCAAATTAACAGACTAATTAATTCAACATGAATAGGGAGGCGATTTCGAGGTAAGACGTGCTTGTGTTTCCCAATAGCCAGCTGGAATAGGCTACTGAGGATGGGGTCATAATTTTAATCACTGAATTAAATATTAATAATTTGTATTTGAACTGAATATGCTTGTCAACAACAGCTAGTGTTTTCTTTAAATGTTTTTTTACTTGTAGCCTATGACTACTGTTACAGTCAATCTAATGCGTTCTAACAACCGATCAGCAATTGCGATAGAGATTTGATAACTTCCGATTGAATTAACAAAACATGGCCATTAATAATTGCACAATAACACAAGGCTACAAATGGGCACAAATGTATTTGCAATGACTCCAGTGATATCGTCATTTCAACATATTTTTTGTATCAAATGGTAGCCTACAGTAGCCTACAATGACATATAAATTAATAGGCTAATTGATGGCCAACAGAGGCAAAAGTATCATTCGCTACATTTAATGTCAGTTTCATTGAGGACTTTGCCACATAAAAAGAACCACGTGAGGGAGTTCCATAACTTTCATTTCAAATTTCCACTCACGCAGCCCCAGAGACCCAAGAACTGATGAGCATGCGTAAAACACTTCGCTTTAAAACCGTTTTCTTTAAGAAAAGTCGACATTAGAATGGAGTTTAAACCACCTCTGAGCGAAGTTATGTAATGCGCTCTAGTGCGCCCAAAGTCGTTTCCAATGCTTTGTCTCCACTATTTATTGATGTGCATTAGTTCTAGCGTGTTAATATGTTTTATGGAAAAAGGGTTGGAAAAAGGTAGGTGTCTCCATAATGACAATCTATACTGAACAAATAAATACTGAACAAAAAATAAATAAAAAATATTAACACAACATGCAACAAGTTCAAAGATTTTACTGAGTTACAGTTCATATGAGGAATTCAGTCAATTGAAATAAATTCATTAGGCCCTAATCTATGGATATCACATGACTGGGAATACAGAGATGCATCTGATGGCCAAAGATACCTTAAAATAAATGGGCCTCACAATGGGCCTCAGGATCTCGTCACGGTATTTCTGTACATTCAAATTGCCATCGATAAAATGCAATTGCGTTCGTTGTCCGTAGCTTATGCCTGTCCATACCATAACCCCACCGCCACCATGGGGCACTCTGTTCACAACGTTAACATCAGCAAACCGCTCGCCCACACAACGCCATACACGTGGTCTGCGGTTGTGAGGCCGGTTGGATGTACTGCCTAATTCTCTAAAAATGACATTGGAGGCGGCTCATGGTAGAGAAATGAACATTAAACTATCTGGCAACAGCTCTGGTGGACATTCCTGCAGTCAGCATGCCAATTGCACTGTGTTGTGTGACAAAACTGCACATTTTAGAGTGGCCTTTTATTGTCCCTAGCACAAGGTGCACCTGTGTAATGATAATGCTTTTTAATCAGCTTCTTGATATGCCACACCTGTCAGGTGGATGGATTATCTTGGCAAAGGAGAAATGCTCACTAACAAGGATGTAAGCAAATATGTGCACAAATTTTGAGAGAAATACGCATTTTGTGCAAATGAAAATTTCTAGGAGTTTTTATTTCAGCTCATGAAACATGGGACCAACACTTTACATGTTGCGTTTATATTTTTGTTCAGTGTAAATAGCCTACCTACAACTGGTAAAAAGTTGTCACGATGTGCACGTGTGCTGCTCTGTTTCCTCTCACTCACGTGGCTCAGCCAATAGTGGACTTAGCTGCCTGCTGTAGCGCTCTCTCAACACACACACACCCCTCCGGCCCTCCCCACCACTCACTCACTCAGCAACAGACTGCCTCGCTGTCAGCAGCAGGTCACAGTGAAATCATTTTTTAAGAGAAATGCCATGGTGGTTGTGGTGTAACTTAGAAATAGTCCTAAAACCTGCAACCAATATACACTATATATGCAAAAGTATGTGGACACCCCTTCAAATTGGTGGATTCGGTTATTTCAGCCGATGTTGCTGACAGGTGTATAAAATCGAGCACACAGCCACGCAATCTCCATAGACAAACATTGGCAATAGAATGGCCTTACTGAAGAGCTCAGTGACTTTCAACGTGGCACCGTCATAGGATGCCACCTTTCCAACAAGTCAGATCGTCAAATTTCTGCCATGCTAGAGCTGCCCCGGTCAACTGTAAGTGCTGTTATTGTGAAGTGGAAACGTCTAGGAGCAACAATGGCTCAGCAACTTCAGCACAATAAATGTTTGTTGGGAGATTCTTGAAATGGGTTTTCATGGCCGAGCAGCCACACACAAACCTAAGATCACCATGCGCAATGCCAAGCGTCGGATGGAGTGGTGTAAAGCGTGCCGCCATTGGACTCTGTATCAGTGGAAACGCGTTCTCTGAAGTGATGAATCACGCTTCTTATCGCACCCCCCCCCCCTTCTCACCTGACACCTCCCCTAGCTCTGACTTTGCTGATAGCTACTCTATTGAGGAAAAATGTACTTACAATGACTGTTATGTGGTTGTCTGACCTAGCTATCTTAAGATGAATGCACTAACTGTAAGTTACTCTGGATAAGAGCGTCTGCTAAATGACAAATGTAAATAAGGCACTAAAGTAAAACTGCAAAAGATGTGGTGAAGAAATTAACTTTGTCTTGAATACAAAGTGTTATGTTTGGGGCAAATCCAACACAACACATCATTGAGTACCACTCTTCATATTTTCAAGCATTTTGTTGGCTGCATCATGTTATGGGTATGCTTGTCATAGGCAAGGACTAGGGAGTTTTTTAGGATAAAAAGAAACGGAATCGAGCTAAGCAAAGGCAAAATCCTAGAGGAAAACCTGGTTCAGTCTGGTTTCCAACAGACACTGGGAGACAAATTCACCTTTCAGCAGGACAATAACCTAAAACACAAGGCCAAATCTACACTGGAGTTGTTTACCAAGACGACATTGAATGTTCCTGAGTGACCTAGTTACAGTTTTGACTTAAATCATCTTGAAAATCTATGGCAGGACTTGAAAATGGCTGTCTAGCAATGATCAACAACCAAATTGGCAGAGCTTGAAGAATGTTAAAAAAAATGTGCAAATATTTTACAATCCAGATGTGCAAAGCTCTTAGGTGATTCTAACATGTATTGACTCAGGGGTGTGAATACTTATGTAAATTAGATATTCCTTTATTTCATTTTCAATAAATTAGCTAACATTTCTAAAAACATGTTTTGACTTTGCCATTATGGGGTATTGTGTGTAGATCGGTGAGAAAAATAAATTTTGATTTCAGGCTGTAATGACAAAATGTGGAATAAGTCTGTATGTAGCAGATGTAGATGGACCCAATTTTACAATCCCTCTTCAAAACATTGACGACTTTTGAAGTTCTAAGTTGCCATCCTGCACTCTTTCTCTCCTCAGACTGTGGCATGCGTCCGGCGGTGGGCTCCCAGAGGATTGTGGGTGGCTTGACAGCACGGAGGGGGGAGTGGCCATGGATTGGCAGCCTACAGTATCAACGCTTACACCGCTGTGGAGCCACTCTCATACACTCGAAGTGGCTCCTGACTGCTGCCCACTGCATCAAAGGGTACATTTTACATTTTAGGCATTTAGCAAACGCTCTTATCCAGAGCGACTTACAGTTAGTGAGTGCATACATTTTTTCATACTGGTCCCCCGTGGGGATCGAACCCACAACCCTGGCGTTGCAAGCACCATGCTCTACCAACTGAGCTACACGGGACTACAGAATACATCACTGTCTGTCAGGGCCTAATATGTATTGTAGACCATTCACATTGTCACATACTGTAGAAGAGTGATTCCTCATGAAACCCAGATAAAAAAATACCATAATTTTGGGGATTTTCATGATTAGTCCTTTGGAGGACGAATTGTTGACATACATTTGACATTTGTATCTAAAAGCATAATATAGAAATCATTTATCAAAGTTGGCATATTTATTACATTTTGGCCTTACCCAGGCCTCCTTTAAGACTCCATAATGTTTCAACTGTAGATGCTACAAAGCAAACGTTGGTGTCATATAAAGCTTTACCAGTTGCTCTGTAATATGAGTAGTATTTAGATTTCCAAAACTGTTTTCTCTTTACATTAATTTATGAATATTGACAAATAAACATAAATATAGAAAATATACAATTTTAGATTTGGCAAATATCAAAGTTTCAGAGTGAGCTCTGCTAGTTTAAAAGTTATGGCCCATTTTAGTATATAGAGAAATTGGCATAGTAGGCAACGTATCCAATCACAGCCCTCTTTTTACTTGTATCATTGCACATCCAGCAGAGGGCAACCATTTTGAATCCATTTTCACATTCATTCTTGGTAACGCTTACAAATTCAATCATAACTCTAATAAAAGTAGGAGAGATCCCACTTTTGAAACTTTGATATGCCAGTAGTGCAGGGTTCCCAACTGGCGGCCCATGGGCCGAATTTGGTCCCCCTAGTTTTCTGAGCAAAAACCTTTTTATTTGTATTTTTTCATTGTTGGACATTAAAATAATTTTGGAAATCTGTTCCCAAGTATTCCCACGCATAATAGAGAGACGTGGTCGTATACAAATATAAGCATGGTTTGAAATGATTGTTTTAGTCAAATATTATATCTGTTTGGGATTCTTGCAGTCAATCTGCAGTCTACAAATTATTTGTAATTATGTTCCGGCTCCCGACCATCCGCTCAAGAAAAAATCCGGCGCGCGGCTGAATCTAGTTGATGATCTCTGCCGTAGAGTATATTATGTTCAACAATATAAAAAATTGCCAAATAAATAAATGGTATTTTCAATATTCATCTTTATACATTTTTATTATTCATAAATTAATGTTTAAAAAAGTTATTGAAATCAAAATACTACTCATATTACAGAGCAAGCATGTGACACCAATGTTTGCTTTGTAGCACCTACAGATGAAACAGTATGGAGTCTGGGTAAGGCCAAAATGTCATAAATATGCCAACTTTTATAAATTATTTCTCAATTATGCCTCAATTATGCTTTAGATACAAATGTCAAATATATGTCAACAATCCTTCCTCCAAAGGCCTATTCTATGGATTACACTTCATGATAATCATCAAAATCATTGATTTTTTTGTCTGTGTTTCGTGAGGAATCATTCATAAATTGTTTACTTACACAGGGAGGGACATCAGATTCCCCATAACATATCCTTCCATTTTTTTTTAAATAGGGTAAAGGTGTGCACGTCTGTCTGTCTCTAGTGCACCTCATAACTGTATATAGAACATTCACTTCTACACATAATCCAAAATCCATGCCCTGCCTAAACGGTCAGTTAAATAATCAGCTAATTTTCCTCATCCCTTCACCATAGTGACTCCAACCCTGGCGGCTGGTCAGTGAGTCTGGGTTCAGTGCTGAGGTCCGGGGTGGGAGCTCTGGTTATCCCCATCCAAAGGATCATACTGCACCCAGGCTTCAACAGAACCAACATGGACTATGATGTGGCCCTGCTGGAGCTGGCTGTCCCAGCACCCAGGTCCTACACCATCCAGTTGGTTTGCCTCCCCTCTCCCGTACACAGCTTTCTGAAGAACACTGAGTGCTACATCACTGGCTGGGGCTCCATGAGGGAGGGAGGTGAGAGTAATATCAGATAAAATGTTTCATATGTTCAAATAAGTGTAAGTGATGTGTGTATAAATCTTGCAATGCTAATCATTGACTATGTGACTCATGTTGACATTTGTCTCACCCACAGGTTCTCTGACCAACCTGCTCCAGAAAGCTGATGTGAACATCATTGAGCAGTCAGACTGCCAGCAGGCATACGGCAACAGCCTCACCCCGAGCATGATGTGTGCCGGCTACATGGAGGGGGGCAAAGACACATGCCTGGTAAGAGCTCAGATGACATGAAGTGCAGTGCACACTTTCTCCAATTTAGAAGCAACTGAAGTCTTTTAAAACACTTCAGCTCAAGATAAGTTAACATTGTTCGGTACTCTTGCCCTTTCTTGAAAGACAAACTTTGAGTGGTTGTTTATCCTAAGACACTGCTGCACTTAAGCAAGTGATGCTTATCTGTACATTGTTTCTCCTTAAAATTGCACCAGCAGTCAGCCTCCTCTTCTCTTAAGCTGCTTATGTAACCAAGTCAGCCGATTTGCATTCCTGGGTCCGGGCATCCAGCGTCTAGCTAGCCAAATGGCACTCTACTCAGCAAAAGAACAAAAATAATCACACAGAGTCACTGTTCCCAAAAGTACATTTATGGTCTGCATGGTGACAAACATTTAAATCGGGTGACTTATTTTTGTTCTTATGCTGTAAATCGACCTTCCCAAGACCAGTGCACATTTTGGATGTGCTTATTGCCTTGTATTTTGAATTCTCTACCACAAAGTTGTCAACCGAGGTCTCTCTCTTTCTGAAACGCAGGGAGATTCTGGTGGCCCCCTGACGTGTCGTGAACTCTCTGGCCAGTGGTTTGTTGCCGGGGTGACCAGCTGGGGACATGGCTGCGGACGGACTGCTTTCCCAGGAGTCTATATGCGGGTCACTGCCATCAGGGAATGGATATCCAACTATCTGCACTTCTGAGGCTATGGAAGAGAGAAGGAATTGAGACCGACAGAGACATCATACAATCCTCAAGGACACAAAATGGGTTTTCTACACTGCAGCCACCACTGGCATTTCTTGTGTGTTACTGGTCAAGGAAGATATGCTGCTGTATGCCACCACTACCACCATCAGTAAACTGCCTGGAGAGTCCAGCTGAAAGTTTCATCTTGGACAATAATGTGGATAACTGTGGTCCAGGGACATTTTACTACAACATACATTATTATTAAATGGGGAAGTGTATTTATTTTAGTATTTGTGGGTCCAAAAATATATTTCATTTTATTGGCATTTACCCAACTGTCATTTGTCTTATTTAGCCAACCACCTTTTCGATGATAGTTCTATAGACCAACCATAACTAAAATGTTTGACAATTATGGGCATAGCTATAGCAGATTCTTGTCAGGAAGTCTTGCATCAGTGGCTAAATCTACACATATTCTAGAAGCTGTTCAGGCACTACATGAAATATGAAAGGCAGCCACTGATTCATCAAGCAACAGAACATTTATTAATTTTTAAGGACAAAAATTGCAATTGGGCAAAAACAAGTCTGGATTTATTTACTTCTGATAAGTGAAAAAGGCCATTCCAGTCAGTCACAAACACACCTCAGTCCTCTGAGCAGCACCCACCTTTCAGCATTCACAGGCCATTTCTTTTTACTTCTCTACACAAGTCAAAGGGCTGAATGAAGTGGAGCTGTTCCCAGAAATCTGACAAACCAAGCACACAAAGCCAGCTGGGTTCAATACAAAGTCTGCACCACAGCAGACCTTGTTAAAACAGACCCACTACTGTGGTGGGCAGATAGAGTGACAACTGGAACGAAAGTCTGACAATACTGTTTTGTTCTCAACATGTATTCTGATATAGGATTATTTGGCTTGGCCGGGATCACAGTTATGAAAACAAAAACTTGTTCCTCAATTCATCCCCATGAGAGAAACTAGGTTTACAGAGGAAAGTGGTGGTAAAATAAACCTTGCCTACCCCTTCAGGGAACTGGTGTTTCACCCACACAAACATATACCCACAGCCTGTGACAAACTGAAGAATGGGTACCTGGCACTGAACTTAAGGGGACGGTTACAGAGTGTAGACTAGTTCAGAGTGATTGAAAAGTGACATTATAATTGCAGAAAATCTTTCCTCATGAACATGATTAATTCATGACTCTTGTAATAAAAATAAACTATAGAAGATATCCATTTGTTAAACTATCCTTTAGTGAAAGGAGAATGTCCACAAGTATTATTATGGCTGCTGTTCACAAGGTCTGCAAACCAAACCTGTCCGTGAGGTGTTGTCACAAAAGTTTGTGTGTCATCGTGCCACACATGCTCTTACAGCCTCGGCCACTACCGTTAACACCTTCCCTGCCATATGTTTTGGCTTTGCTAAGGTGTGGCTGGCAGAGTAGGATGATGTTCATATACGAGCTCTTTCCCTCTGTAGTCTGGAATTGTAGGCACGGGACACAGTATTCCATGCATCCATATATCGATCCATGCACATTGCGATGCATTTCTGCAATAAACACAAAAATATCAGTCAGCATTACCACTGCAAAATATTTGCATTTTCACATTTCCAACATACCGGATGTCTCAAATGACAACGTCACTGATTCAAGTTAGGGGACACAATCAACCACTTCATATCCATATCCCATCATAATAATCTGCAAATAAAATACAGTGGCATACCTGTTCAGAGTTATCCAACGTGCCTCCTGGTTTGCCTATGCATTTCTTGAAGCATTTGTCTGTCATCCTCTACAAAAGAGGAGAAAGATAAGATTTAACCCATCATCACTCACCTCAGGCAACACGACCTCTGACAGGCAATTTAGCTAACTGCATTGATAATAGGCCTGGCCTACATACCAAATATGCCGTTTGTAGTTAACTATATGTTGGAAATATGAATGTAATAAAATATTTACATGGCTTGCTAAGAAAAAACACCATTCATTCATTCATTCATTGACAGGCTAAGATAGCTAGTTAGCTAACCAACGTTAGCCAGCTTGTAGCTATAAGGCCTATTGAACTAGCTAGCTTGCTAACTAGTTGTATGGTGGTAGTAACTTATTGCTTTCACATTAGCTACCTTTAGCTATTTCAACTTGCTACTCAACAATTAGCTAACCAGTCAGCTAGCTGTCAGCTGTCTACAATGAATGTAGCTAGCTAGCATAGCAAATTACCTGCAAGAGCTCTTGCGCATTAGCCACCGCAATCTGGACCTTTACTTGCTCCATGATTGTGCCGGTATCCATTTTACCGGACCCAGCACCTGATGAAAAATCGGAACCAAATCCATCCATATCTATTTGTGATAGTTAATATTAACTTTAAGAAATGAAACTGTACCTAGCCAACTACACGTGTAGCTCCTGCAACCACTTCGACAAGTTGCCCTTGAAACGAGATAATTCGACAACGTGACTTCCTGTAATTGTGATTCCAACATGGGAGACGTAGTTTTCAGTTTCCTGGCCAGTTCAGGTCACTAAACGTTGTATATCAAGTATGAACTTTTTGTCTTGATTCATTCATTGAAATAATTTTTTAAAACACATAATCTCCCTGAATTGTGTTTTAGCCCATTTCAACGTTTTTGAGACATATGGGTGTGTGGTGTGCTATATTCCAACACATAGATTTGACTGACACTATGTTATGCATTATGCAACTATTTCACACCATCTTCCAGCATACTGCCAGACTGGTCTACATATATATATATGCTTGTTTGAGAGGGAAGCTAAAAATACAGTTTTGCTGATCAGTTGTATGTGGGCCAGAGTATGTGAGTGCAAGGAGCTGAGCATTCCCAATTTGACTGGAGCATGGAGCGAGTCATGGAGTTTGCAAAATATTTTCATAAAGAAATTGATAAACACACAGGTGCAAAATCAAGATGACTTACAAAGATGAGGACCAAGAGCAAGAGAGGAAAAGCGGTGATAGTGTCCACAACTAAAGAATCATTGTGGAATCTGAAAAAATACACTTATCCCAAAAGCATGATGGTGTACTTACTACCTGCATATGCTAAAATAAAGGAACAAGGTGGGTAGATCACTAAGTGTGTCATTGTAGCAAAGTATTTATAAACTAAAAATCAAAATCGCTTAAAAAGTTGTTTATTTTTGTTCTATTATCTATACAATAGGCCATAATTGATTTTGGCCCAATAGGCCTGGTATATTCCCACTTTCAAGGAGCTTTCCGTTTTGATTGGGTTATTTTGCCTAAAAACCTTTAGGCCTACCTATATATATTTTTTTAACAACTCTGCATCTCTGCCCAGCCTGGCAAAAGTGGCCAAAAGGGTGTTTAGCATCCCCAGTGGCTCTGCAAGCGTGGAGGATATTCTCCGCTACTGGCCTGCTCTCCAGGCACCATCGCATGAACCCGAAGCCACAGCTTGGCCAAACTCATGTTTCTAAAAATGAATTCAAAAGGCACTGAGCCTAATAAAGCATTTTTCATTTAATTTGTATTTAATTCTAAGTCACAGCATATATGCGCAGTTTATAGACTATAATGATTTAATATAATTAAATGTTGTTTAAAATGCTGAGCCCTTTATGTCCCTACCAGCCTATTGTGTCGTACTCGCAAATGCTTCACAATGTATTTCTTTGTAGACGATAGCCTTGAAATAATATAAATAATATATCCTAAAATCAATCATTTTCGTTCCCTCTTTCTATAGGCTCCTGACCTATTTTGTGTGTTTATATGCTGTTTAATATGACATGTAGCCTATTTGAAATGATGAGTGCTTCTTACATTCACCTTTCATGTTTATTAAAATACTTTCCATTAAAATCATATGGTTTGGTTCAACACTTCAAAACCAAAAATGGTAGGTCCAGGTAGTAACAGCAATAGAAGGGTTAGGGTTACAAAACAGGGTAACTGTGTGCTTTAGGACCATGCGGACGCCTCTGAGCGGTCGGGTAGGCTGTTTGGAGTGTTTAACCCACTGTCCCCCACACTTCTAAAACCAAAGTTGCACCCCTGTCAAAACCATAATGTATCATGGGTAAATTGTGACTGTTCTACAAATTATAATGAGTAGATATTTATGATGCAAGGTTCTTTGTAGGTCAGTCAGAAATCCCCATGATTAAGTAGAACAGAATAAAATGTTCAGCCTTACAGACAAAGACTTGTATATCTGTTATTGAGAGCAATAGTAATGGCCCCTTTTTGTAGGCACTAACTCTGCCATGGTTTCCATGGTTCGTTAGACAAAGCCTATGAGGAAATTAAAGGGAAAATTAGTGAGTGATGAGGTGTTTCAGACATAATTATCCACCATATCAGTATTTTTTTTATTTTTGCGCTGGGAGAGTTCAACCAATGTCGTCATTGATTGATTGAGTCTGCTGTCTGATCTAAAAATGAATGGAGTCATGTTTTGTAGCAATTATTGTGGCCTTTGTGTTTCGCCGTTGCACGATCACGCTAGCAGTGAGTATATATGGTTGTCCTTGTTCAATAGAGACATTGGACTTGTCTCAACGATGTTCCTATCTACCTCGACATTGCAGGATATCTATATAGATAGACTCAATTTCCCTAGCTTTGTAAAGGCTACAGCCTGACAGGAGCCCTACTTCCTTGTCCAATTGTGTTCGCACACTTCCCACCCTCGAAGGCAGTCTTTTTAAATCAGGGCGCACTAATTTCTACAGGTTCACAGGAGCTACAGTGCCTTCAAGAAGTATTCACACCCCTGTCTTTTTCCACATTTTGTTCTGTTATTTAGTTTTTTTTGTCACTGACCTACACACATTACCCCATATTATCAAAGCAGAATTATGTTTTTCCAAATGTTTACAAATTAATAACAAAATCAATACCTCAATAAGTATTCAACCGCTTTGCAAAACTTTCAAAAAACTAGTTTTCACTTTGTCATTATGGGGTCTTGGGTGTAGATGGGTGAGATTATTATTATTTTTAATCCATTTTGAATTCAGGCTGTAACACAACAAAATGTGGAATAAGTCAAGAGGTATGAAAATAAAAATAAAATGTATGCACTCACTAACTGTAAGTCGCTCTGGATAAGAGCGTCTGCTAAATGACTAAAATGTTAATGTAAATGTATGAATACTTTCTGAATGCACTGTATGTTACGGTGCACTGTCTATCCGAGATGGCTAAATAATTACAATGGCTGCTTCTGGTTAACAGACATGGTTGCCCTGTTCCTAGCTCCCAGCCAACTTTGCACTATTTCGTTTTTTGTTGTTGTTATTTCTTACATTATTTGCTCAGAACGTTTGTTGCATTATTACCTACAGCCAAAATTTACTTTTGGATATTAGATCGGAGGTCACTCACCAGCATTTCGACCAGAAATTAGACTTTCCTGAATTGGAAACTGTATTCTATTCAATGCTCATCCTATATAACTACTGCTCTACACACCTTTTCTATTCATATACTGCCCATAATAATAATCATTAATAATAATTTATAAAATGTCTATAGCGCTTTTCATAAGAATCTCAAATCGCTTCAAAAGCAAAAAAAGAACAAGCAATACATCATCATGAATAGCCTAACTATAGTTAGGTCAACCAATAGAGGCAAAGTCTTTGAGTGCATGCATCCTCTAAAGATGGGGAGGGACAGTTCATGGCTTGATCAGAGGAATGTGGTCAGGGAGATGGTTGATGACAAGTCTAGTGACGATCATGTAGAGGGCTACTCTGGGAACCAGCCTGAGTCATATAGCTACTGGACTTCTTCACAATGTGTAGCACCCACTTGGGTGATGCCTCAGCAGCTCTGGGTGCCAGAAAGCTCACCACACACAGTTCAGAGTAGTAGCCAGTCGTCCTCACTATGAGCCCTCTGCCTCAGCTCTGCATTACATTACTGCATCTCCCATTCCTCTCAAGCTTCAGGTGACTCCTCAATTAATTTGAAGATCAGGAACTAGTAGCCAGGTGAAACAAAAAAGCTGGTACAGTGTCCAAATGCATCATCAAAATTTTTAAATAATTGCCAGCTAGCTAGCCAAGCCAAAAAGAGTTGACGTGCCTGTCCATCTGCAAATCTGTGGGTCAAAACCACCAGAAATATGCAATAAAACTCAATGTTATCAAAAACAAAACAGCTGATTAAAAAAAATAAAAAATACACACAATTAAAAGCACATACAAATAATTGTATATGTACAGTACATATTCTGGACTCTGACTGCTCTTTCTAATATTTCTATATATTTCTTAAAGCTACAATATGTAACTTTTTGGATGACCTGACCAAATTCACATAGAAATGTGAGTTATAGATCTGTCACTCTCATTGAAAGCAAGTCTAAGAAGCAGTAGATCTGTTCAATGTGCAATATTTCTATGCTTCCCGTTCTTAAGTGTCATTTTTGCCTGTTTTACTTTCGGTTTTGTACACCAGGTTCAAACAGCTGAAAATAAAGTTTTTGGGTTATTGAAAATATATTTCACAGCGGTTGCGATGGTACAATGATTCTCTACACTCGGAGTGCTTGTTTTGTCAAATAAACTGAAATTAGGCTATTAGAATTTTAGCAACCAGGAAATGGTGGAGCGATTCCTGCATATTGCACTTTTAATTCCTTTCTTTAATTTTTTTGGGATTTGCAGTGTATTGTTTTGTATTTTTAGGTATTGCTGCATCGTTGGAGCTAGTAACAGAAGAGGAATGTCTGTGCTGCATCAAATTAGATCGCGGACCGTTCTTACTGGAGAGGTCCACTACAGATCGTGTGTCTGTGACAGAACATTGAAGTTTCGATGCACATATGGATAGAGGTGTGCTGGAGACGTTCTTCAGAACCTCCAAGATCAACTGGACCAGCATGGCAAATGAGTTAGTTGTTTTGCTGTCAGTAGCTAGCTAGCAATATAAACTCACTTTTCACACGAGGCAGTGTTGTTCAGTGCAGTATAATTTTGTGATCGATTCAGCCATAACAGGGCTTGCTAGTACCACTGCAAGCCAAGCTAGCCAAGTTGAGCTAGCTAGCTTTGTTTGCTATACCAAAACTGTACTGTAGCCTAACGTTATGGCTAGCTAACGTTAGTAGTATATCTGTTGCCTAGCTAGCCTCAGTGCATCTTATTAGGAGCAAAACTGGATAAATGTTTTGATGATGATGAAGAGTAAATAAATGACTTTTGCTTTATTAGTCTTTGAGCAACTATACATGTGTGTTTTAGCTAGCTAGCTAACGTGTGTGTCTGTGAGATGTGTAATATTCTGCATCGTGCTGCTACGGTAAGAATATTTGTTTGTATTTGGTATTTTATTAGGATCCCCATTAGCTGTTGCAAAAGCAGCAGCTACTCTTCCTGGGGTCCACACAAAACATGACATAATACAGAACATTAATAGACAAGAACAGCACTACATCAATTAAAAAATAAATATAAAAAGGCACACGTGGCCTACATATCAATACCAATACATACACAAGCTATCTATGTCAAATAGGGGAGAAGCGTTGTGCCGTGAGGTGTTGCTTTATCTGTTTTTTGAAACCAGGCTTGCTGTTCATTTGAGCAATATGAGATAGAACAGAGTTCCATGCAATAATGGCTCTATATAATACTGTACGCTTTCTTCAATTTGTTCTGGATTTGGGGACTGTGAAAAGACCCCTGGTGGCATGTCTGGTGGGGTAAGTGTGTGTGTGTGTGTTACAGCTGTGTGTAAGTTGACTATGCAAACAATTTTGGATTTTCAATACATTGTTTCTTATAAGAAGAAGTGATGAAGTATAGATGGTACACAACGATTGCCCATGAAAGTCTAATAGCGTTTTTGACACTCTCTTAAAGACAATACCGCTTGGTGGCCTACAGATTATTTTTGGAGTTTGTTCAATGTGGGGAGAAGCTAGGCACAGGACACCAAATCCCCTTGCATGTGGGTGTTGTTTGGGCCATTCAAGCAATTTATCCCTCACACGATGGACAGTATGTTGGATACAAATAAATTGATGACTCAAGAGGAGAAAGGTCCATAACAATTATCTCCCCTTGTATCAAAGCGACACCGAACACCTCACTGCACCCACCATATGCAAATATTCCCTTTGTAGAACAGTAGTATTTATTATAGGCGTTAGTAGTATATTTTTCTTCTACGATATAAATGTCATACATTGCCATAACTGTTCCTGCATACTGCTGTGTAAACTCACCTCTGTCTCCAGAGCAAATAAACTCGGTCTTGAATACAATCTGTCTATTTATTTGCTACATTGACAGACTAATCTACTGTTTTATTGAAACATGCTTACTTAAAATCTAAATTGTACTCATCACATGCGCCGAATACAACAGGTGTAGACTTACCTTGAAATGCTTACTTAGAATCCCTTAACCAACAATGCAGCTTTAAGGAAATAGAGTTAAGAAAATATGTACAAAAGAAACTAAAGTTAAAAAAGTAACACAATAAAATAACAATAACAAGGCTATATCCAGGGGGTACCGGTACAGAGTCAATGTGCGGGGGTACAGGTTAGTCGAGGTAATTTGTACATGTAGGTAGGGATAAAGTGACTATGCATAGATAATATACAGAAAGTAGCAGCAGTGTAAAAATAAATCAGGGTGGCCATTTGATTAATTGTTCAGCAGTCTTATGGCTTAGGGGTAGAAGCTGTTGAGGAGCCTTTTGGACCTAGACTTGGCGCTCCGGTACCGCTTACTGTGCGGTAGCAGAGAGAACAGTCTATGACTTGGGTGACTGGAGTCTTTGACCATTTTTTGGATCTTCTTCTGACACCGCCTAGTATAGAGGTCCTGGATGGCAGGAAGCTTGGCCCCAGTGACGTACTGGGCTGTGCACACTACCCTCTGTAGCGCCTTACGGTCGGATGCCGAGCAGTTGCCATACCAGGCGGTGATTCAACCAGTCAGGATGCTCTCAATTGTGCAGCTGTAGAACCTTTTGAGGACCTGGGGACCAATGCCAAATCTTTTCAGTCTCGAGGGGGAATAGGCGTTGTCGTGCCTTCTTCACAACTGGTGTGTTTGAACCATGATAGTTTGTTGGTGATGTGGACACCAAGGAACTTGAAGCTCTCGATCCGCTCCACTACCGCCCCGTTGATGTCAATGGGGGCGTGTTCGGCCCTCCTTTTCCTGTAGTCCACGATCAGCTCCTTTGTCTTGCTCATGTTGAGGGAGCGTTTGTTGTCCTGGCACCACACTTGCCAACAAATAAAAGTTTAAATGATACACCAACTCCCTGCATCATTTGTTTTAGCAGTAAGATTGTAGCTAGTTACTTCCAAATACATTTCATGAATATCACAATGAATTGATCCAGAAGTCAACACTTTATTGGTTTCTGATGCAGCTGGAATAATTGAGTCACTTGTCAGTACACTTAAAAAATATATATAATATATAACATTTTATCAAACTCTTTACGTACATACACTATATATACAAAAGTATGTGGACACCCCTTCAAATTAGTGGATTCGGCTATTTCAGCCACAGCCATTGCTGACAGGTGTTTAAAATTGAGCACATAGCCACGCAATCTCCATAGACATACATTGGCAGTAGAATGGCCTTAATGATGAGCTCAGTGACTTTCAATGTGGCACCGTCATAGAATGCCACCTTTCCAACAAGTCAGTTAGTCAAATTTCTGCCCTGCTAGAGCTGTCCCAATCAACTGTAAGTGCTGTTATTGTGAAGTGGAAAGGTCTAGGAGCAACAACGGCTCAGCAACGAAGTGGTAGGCCACAAAAGCTCACAGAACGGGACCGTCGAGGGCTGAGGCACATAGCGCGTAAAAATCGTCTGTCCTCGGTTGCAATACTCACTACCGAGTTCCAAACTGCCTCGTCAGTGCAATACGTTTTTGTCGGGAGCTTCATGAAATGGGTTTCCATGGCCAAGAAGCCGCACACAAGCCTGAGATCACCATGCACAATGCCAAGAGTCAGCTGGAGTGGTGTAAAGCTCGCCGCCATTGGACTCTGGATCAGTGGAAAAGCGTTCTCTGGAGTGATTTATATATTTGTATTTATTGTGGATCCCCATTAGTTGCTAACAAGGCAGCAGCTACTCTTCCTGGGGTCCAGCAAAATTAAGGCAGTTATACAAAAAATTTTTATTACAATACATTCATAACAGATTTCACAACATATTAAGTGTGTGCCCTCAGGCCTCTACTCTACTACCCCATATCTATAACACAAAATCCATGTGTGTATAGTGCGTATGTTATCGTGTGTTTGTATGCATGTGTATGTTTGTGTTGCTTCACAGTCCCTGCTGTTCCATAAGGTGTATTTGTATCTGTTTTTTTAATCTAATTTTCCTGCTGGCATGAGTTACTTGATGTGGAATAGAGTTCCATGTAGTCATGGCTCTATGTAGTACTGTTCGCCTCCCATAGATTGTGCTGGACTTGGGGACTGAGAAGAGACCTCTGGTGGCATGTCTTGTGGGGTATGCATGGGTGTTCGAGCTGTGTGCCAGTAGTTCAAACAGACAGCTCAGTGCATTCAACATGTCAATACCTCTCACAAATACAAGTAGTGATTAAGTCAATC
Source organism: Coregonus lavaretus (assembly GCF_964263955.1). Lineage (NCBI taxonomy): Eukaryota > Metazoa > Chordata > Actinopteri > Salmoniformes > Salmonidae > Coregonus > Coregonus lavaretus. Next base: position 43,220,112 of record NC_139998.1, read on the forward strand.
TCTCCTCCGCTTTGAGCCAGGAGAGATTGACATGCATATTAATGTTAGCTCTCCATGTACATCCAAGGGCCAGCTGTGCTGCCCTGTTCTGAGCCAATTACAAAGTCCCTCTTTGTGGCACCTGACCACATGACTGAAAAGTAGTCCAGGTGTGACAAAACTAGGGCCTGTAGGACCTGCCTTGTTGATAATGCTGTTAAGAATGCAGAGCAGCGCTTTATTATAGACAGACTTCTCCCCATCCTAGCTACTGTTGTATCAATATGTTTTGACCATGACTGTTTACAATACAGGGTCACTCCAAGCAGTTTAGTCACCTCAACTTGCTCAATTTCCACATTATTTTTTGCAAGATTTAGTTGAGGTTTAGGGTTTACTGAATGATTTGTCCCAAATACAATGCTTTTAGTTTTGAAACATTTAGGACTAACTTATTCCTTGCCACCCATTCTGAAATTAACTGCAGCTCTTTTTAAAGTGTTGCAGTCATTTCAGTCGCTGTAGTAGCTGACGTGTATAGTTGAGTCATCCTCATACATAGACACGCTGGCTTTACTCAAAGCCAGTGGCATGTCGTTAGTAAAGATGGAAAAAAGCAAGGGGCCTAGACAGCTGCCCTGGGGAATTCCTGATTCTACCTGGACTATGTTGGAGAGGCTTCCATTAAAGAACACCCTCTGTGTTCTGTTAGACAGGTAACTCTTTATCCACAACATAGCAGGTGGTGTAAAGCCATAACACATACGTTTTTCCAGCAGCAGACTATAATCGATAATGTCAAAAGCCGCACTGAAGTCTAACAAAACAGCCCCCACAATATTTTTATCATAAATTTCTCTCAGCCATATGAAGCCCATAGAAATGCATTGGGCTTTCTTTGACGAGTGAGCCCTCTCGCGTCGCCTCTTCCTCTCTGCCTTAGTCCTGCTTGCAACCAAAGTCTTTCAAGATATGTTCGCCCTCTGGTTGGTAGTCATCGGAACAATTTAGTCATTTTTGAACAGACTAAGGGCGATGTATCTATACTGAACAAAAATATAAAACGCAACATGCAACAATTTCAAAGACTTTACTGAGTTACAGTTCATATTAGGAAATCAGTCAATTGAAATAAATTCATTAGGCCCCAATCTATGGATTTCACATGACTGGGAATACAGATATGCATCCGTTGGTCACAGACACCTTTTTAAAAAAAGGTAGGGCCGTGGATCAGAAAACCAGTCAATATCTGGTGTGACAACCATTTGCCGCATGCAGCGTGACACATCTCCTTCGCATAGAGTTGATCAGGAGGTTGATTGTGGTTTGTGGAATGTTGTCCCACTCCTCAGGAACTGGAACACGTTGTCGTACACATATATCCAGAGCATCCCAAACATGCTCAATGGGTGACATGTCTGTTGAGTATGAAGGCCATGGAAGAACTGGGACATTTTCAGCTTCCATGAATTGTGTACAGATCCTTGCGACATGGGGCCATGCATTATCATGCTGAAACATGAGGTGATGGCTGCGGATGAATGGCACATCAATGTGCTTCAGGATCTCATCACGGTACCTCTGTGCATTCAAATTGCCATCGTTAAAATGCAATTGTTTTGTTGTACTTAGCTTATGCCTGCCCATACCCCCACCGCCACCATGGGGCACTCTGTTCACAACATTGACATCAGCAAACCGCTTGCCCACATGGCGCCAAACACGTGGTCTGAGGTTGTGAAGCCGGTTGGACGTACTGCCAAATTCTCAGCCTAGCAACTCAAACATTTCCTGCGCCAGCAAGGCCTTTTTCGTTGTAAAGACTTTGGCAACTTGTAGTTTATTAGAGGGGAGCTACAGGTCTCCGGTGCTTTGCACGGGTACCGGTGGATGTACAGTAAGTGCAAAGAAAGGGGGTTGCACGTACGGAAAGAAGACGACTAATTCTATCCACACTTGACTTGACCCAACTGACAGAGATTCGAAGGAGTAGAAGACTTACAAGGGGCCCAACTTCGTGTGGCATGTCGATTCCTATGATAAATTGAAGCCATTTGGGATCTGCATTAACAGTGCCATCGACAGGTTCTCAAGAAAAATACTCTGGCTAAACGCATTCAACCCCAGCAGCGACCCCAAAGTTATCGGTGGCTATTTCCTTGATACGGTTGGGGAAGTGGGGGCTGTGCCCGCATTGTAAGAGCAGACATGGGGACAGAGAACAGTCGTGTCCGGGACATGCAACGGTACCTACGACGCAATGATGATGCATATGGGGGTGAGAGAAGCTTCACATACCGTCGATCCACCAGCAATCAGATAATCTTAAACTGGTGGGGGTTTCTGCATAAAGAGTGTTGATTTTTGGCTTGAGCACCTCCATAGACTGAAAGATGAAGGTGATTTTGACAGGGACTTCTTGGACAAGAACCTAATGCTGTTCTGTTTCCTGGGCTTCGTACAGGTGTGTGCCACACTGTACTGCACTTGGCTATGTGAATGAACTTTCTACTTCCGTGTCCATGTACCTGACCAATACTGCAATTACAAGCATATTTTGTAGCGTATCCGAAAACGAGGACAGAATGTAACTCTTAATAATCTGTTTTATTTCCCTATGACTTCCCATTTCTAACTGCAATTGAATTGCATGCTGTTTGGAGCAGACAAGTGTCCAACTTCAATCAATAGACCCCCAGTCATATAGGCCTATCAGTGTATTATCTATGGCCTGTAGCGGAAACCAAAAGATCTGGAGCAGTAATTGCAATAATCTTTAAGTGTATTCACTATTTTACAATTCTAAAGTTCAGGGGAATGGGAACAATAACATTGGAAACATAGCAGTCTCGCCTATGAAGCCTTCCACATGCCAACACACTAGCAATGCAAACCCCAAAGAGCCACAGGTTTAGTCTTCTCATGAGCTCTGAGTTGAGCGGAGGCATTGCCCCCGGTGCCCCTTTCTTAATATTTTTATTTGTGTGTATTGCTAGGTATTACTGCACTGTTGGAGCTACAAACACAAGCATTTCGCTGCATCTGCGTTAACATCTGCAAATATCTGTACACGATCAATATATTTATATTTGATGGGTCGCTGTCCAGCAAATGGTGGTGCTGAAATCACAGAGGTAGCCTTCCTATGTTTATTTGGCACTGATTTGTGCCATTGTTCATGGTCCTGAATCAATACGTATCTGCTGTTTTAATGGGCACATCTTGGAGTTCATGGGGCTTCTCAAACGTACCTATATTTTTTCCCTTACTTTGGCACTTGACATAGCTTGTGATGAGGATGTGTACACCCTGTGCGCCTACATTATGGCAGAGAACAATCTTGCTGTTAATGCGGATGCACACATGGCCCTTGACCTCTACCTCACGCTAAGGGAAGAGCTGTTAGTACTTTTAAACCCCTGAGAGTCCATGGTGGTATGCTTGACTGAGACTGTAGGCCTATTTCATTCTCCCTCTACCACTCATATACTAGGTATTTACAAGTCATTATTTGAGAATTAATGGATAGGAATTGTGCCTTTAAGTAACAGTATACTTTTACATTTTCAGACAAAATATAAGCAATGTTGACTTTTGTTATCAATGACCCTTTTATTTCATGAACATGTAAACTCAAACTTTGGACTCAAACGCATGGAGTTTTTACAAACTAGGCTACTCCCGAGTGGGGAGAGTGCGCACTGTGGAACCGCGGCTTTAAAAATAAGTGAAAACAGAGCCCTTACGCTAATTATTGATAGTGGTTTGGCAAATGTAGATGCGCAAGAAACCTCAGTCTCTTCTTTCAGATGGTCCATAAAAATCTAAACATCTGGGCTGTATGCGATTTGAAATTATGATTTAATAAAGTTGAATTTTTGTTAAGAAAACTAAAACAGAAGATGCTTCCTGACTCCATGTAGACCGAAATTAGGGTTGAGGTAGCCTGGTGGAACAAGACATACATGTATACTGCTCCCCAATAACGTAACCATCATCCTCCCTACTAATTTATGCCAATTCAACCACTAATGCTACATGATTGATTTGAGCAAGTTCATTGTGTGTGTGAGAAAATGTCTCACTTATATTTAAATTATGTCCATCACCCACACCTTGGAATCCAGGACCTGTGTGAATTCCTCTGGCATCTTAAGGAATGATGTGTAGGTGTTGGGGATCTCCAAAACACATCCGCAGGTGTGTGTTTGGGGGCTTCTCACTAAGTCACTCTTGGGCTCAACAAAGCGTATGTGAATGGCTGAAGACACTTTCTTATACAGGTGCAGATGTCCTTGTAAGACATAACAGAACAAAGAAACACTAAATTACATTTAACCTCCATAGAAGCAATATCAAACAAACACATGCTAGGAGGTTGGCTACTTAATTATTATTGCTCAACATTGATGTTACCTGTGCAAAAATTTGAGAAATTGCTTTAGGCGGTTGGCTGAGCAGTTACGCATGTACTTCTTCAAAAAGTCCATGATCGTTTGTTTCCTCTTGGTTAAGGTATCGTGTTTAACAGCTGCAACAACTCTTGCATGTTGGTGTGAGGCTCCCGAGCACCTAGTCCAAACCCCCAAGAGGCAGTTTCAACCTTTTCAGTACGCTGTTCCAGCACTCAGTAATGTAGGCAGGATCTTGAATGATTTGTGGACGACTTCAAGCAGCATCTTCTGCCATTGCATCTCATTGATCAGAATCTTGACATGTGCTTAAAGAAAATCCAATAAATCTTCACTCCCAGCAACTGACGAGCAATCTTAGATTGACTGTTCTAACGATTACCTTTTCCTCACTTGGTATAGACTGCAAAAATGTTGCCAAGAGGTCTTCAGATTTTATCTGTTCATTTACTGCCTTTTTTTACTCCCTTTTCAGAACCATGGCTGATATGGCTGACGTTATAGTTAACATGATAGCCGACTCCAGACTCTGTGGATGTGAGCTCTAAGAACGGCGTTCTCCTTAAGTATACTTTTAGGCTTAGTAATTTCAATAACCTGAAAAGTAAGGACCCTCGCTAGCTGTCATAACTGAATTATGCATGTTTATGATGCAAACTAAAGCCACTATGTGCAAACTCGGATTCATGCCACGTGGACAACATGAACAGCGTCATCTGCTGAATAATTTCGAGATTACACCATGAAATAACACCAACATGAAAATGGTTCATGTTATTGGAAAGTATATTTTGCCTGCTCCTTACCGTACTGTCAACTACATTATGCGATTAGTGATTTGTAAATACAGAGCACACCCATGCAGAGAACCATGCACAGAACGCAACTTTCCCCACCCGGAACTAAATGTGCTTGCTATAGTGACATCTTGATTTGATCGTCCAGTAAAACATGGCATCAGGAAAACGCCTTGATGTGTTCATGATTGTTTAATTGTCACAGGCAGAAAGGAATAATGTATAGGACTGGTGGCTTCGGTGTTAACAGGTGCAATGTCAATGATGCGTTCTCATCCTTGCGCTATAACTATTTTATTATGAACCTCCTAAACGTTAACTACATCACATAGGCCTATGACCTTTTCATTGATGATGGTCTGTACGAGATCCTCATCAAACCCTCCTTGAGCTTTCAAAAAGCGCTGGAATTCCTGGCTCTGCTCCATTCTAGCTAGCCTATACTCCAGAGGATGGAGAGGGGCAGCCTCTGGTTAACTAGCTATCTATTAAAAGCTCGCTAGCTATCTACGTATCCTAGCCTGGCAATCAGCTAATGTCCAGGTGAACGTATTGTCATAGCAATAAAGCATATAGCCATCAGTTGCTTAAATTGCCTGGTTGCTTAAATTGTTACACAGCAAACGAACAAGACAGTTAACACCAAAACACTGTAAACTGCTTACACTACCAGCTAACTACATATGAATTATAAATCGTTTACCTGTTTTAATCGATCTCAGACTATCGTTCCATCAGCAGCATGTTTTCTGGCGAAGGGTGTAGGCAGACACAATGAATGGAAAAACACGAATATTCCAAGGATTATTAAAATTGAGGGAATTAATTTTTTTTAAACGTAGAAATGAATAAAAGATCAGAGGGAACTGAAAAAAAACAACAGGGGAATTGATTTAAAAACACAAACAAGGAACGGGTTAGTCTGGCAGTTTTCTCTCTCCACCATGACTCCTAAGGGGCTCCGTACCAATCAGATAAACTCCGAAAAAGAGCTGATGTAACAAGATCTGATGTGATTGGTCAAAATACCAATTAGTGGAAAAATTATCAGAATTGGGCTGCCTGTCTAAACGCAGCCACAGTGACACAGATAAGGTACCATGAACAACTCTTATATGAAAATTCGATTTAGGCCTAATTATAGGCCTTAATGTGTGGCCTTCAAAAACAAGGGAAAACTGCTCTCACAACGGTATAAGCGATGGTAGTGTAGAATACAAAATGTAAACACCTGATTTTCCTTGATTGCATCCATCAAACATGTCATTATCCAATGGTCAAGTTATCTCAATTGTGACGTAAGGGACACCTGAAATTAGAATTTCTAAAAATATTCCATGTCAACATGAGAGGTGGAGAATGGGGAAACGTCGGGCAAAGAGGATATCAGGTAGGCTAATTTTGCTTTGTAACTTCAGGTAATGGTTACATAGAAAGTAAGCTATGAACATGCTCAACACACATGTAGGCTACAAATAATCTGAGTTTATCGATACAAAAATTCGTTTCAGTCTAACAACATGTCTTCACCAACTGCGGACGTCTTCCGATGTGGGTTGCAAATTTATCAGCTGTCCCCAGATTCAAAGCGGCTTGGGTCTTACACGGAGGACAGAACATATGATAGTTTGGATGGGTAAGAGTCCATGTTAGAGATGATTACTGTAATATCTGATAATCAATTTAAATGTCATGTTTTAAAATGAATTTTTCAGATTTGCAGGGACCAACTAGGTCATTATAAATAAAAAACATGATCAGAAATATAGGCTGTTATTTTCTTGTTCAAGTGTAGCATGTGTATTCAAGACCTCGTCCGCGCTTTACTCAATGTCAAAATACACGTAATGTTTATATCAACTTATGAATGTTTATCAATGGTTCTGCAGGAGCTCCACAGAGTTGACTGATGTGTTTGAAGAAGAGGATTGTATTCAGGATGAAGGCTGGAGTACCCCTGTTGCAGACCTGAAACAGAAAATTGCAGCTCGGCTAGAAAACTATCTTACCAATGAGAGCCTGTCTGAAGATGCCTTTTTACTGAAACATGTTCAGAGGAACAAGATGGGCTATGTCAGTGTGAAGTTACTAACTTCATTCAAAAAGGTAGGATTTATAGATGACTTTGTTATTGAAATCTACCCTGCTCACAGCTTTGGCCTTCACTGACATGTATTTTGGTAACAAGTATAACCATTAAACTACTAACCTAAACATTCTGTGTCGTAGATCAGGGAGCTCACACGTGACTGGCGAACCACTCTGGCTGCGGCTCGCACCACGCAGCAGCTGGAAGTCAACGAGGAGGGAACCAAGGTGCGACGGAGGGACCCAGTGCCCGACTGGCTACTGTGTGTCCCCACCAGCAAGCTGCTGCTGGCCTGGAATCTCCTGGGAGGAGAGGACAACGATGAGGAGCGCGTAGCCCCGGGGGTGGAGCACCAGGGCCTGATGGAGACAGCCATGAGACTATTTGGCTGCCACGGCACCATCACTTCCCTCCGTATCCTGCGCCCAGGAAAGGAGATCCCTGCCGAGCTCAAGAGGTATGCCAAGAAGCACATGGAGCTGGGGCGTAAGGTGTGTGCCGTGGTGGAGTATGAGTACCTGGAGGGGGCACGGAGGGCCTATGAGGCCCTGCAGGCTGAGGAGCAGCTGCAGGGGAACAGGGCGGTACGTGTGGTGCTCCTAGGCAGCAGGGGCACCAGGAAGCCAAGGAGCAGCCAGGACCGCACAGAGGAAGAGTCTGAGGACGGCATCGAGAGTGTGTGCTCGAGGAAGCCCAACCGCAAGGGCAGGCGCTACCCGGGCTACTCCCTGGAGGACTCTGCCCTCTACAGCTCGTCGGAGTCTGACTTCGCCCCAGCCTCGCCCAGGCCCAACCGCAGGGTCACACGGCCTCAGGCTCTGTACGGCAGCCCCCTGGCCATCCCCCGGGTGTCCTCCTTCCGCTCAGACCCCTACAAGAACCCAGTGTGTAGCCCTGTGGGGAGCCCCCTCCTGCCCCGCAAGCTGTTCCCCAGTGGCCACACTCCATCCCCGCTGGCTGCCCCAGAGATCAGCAGCAGCAGCCCTGTATCCAGTGGCAATGGAAGCTTTGGCAGCAGGAGCAAGTGCTCTGGGGACTATTCCCAGGAAAGTTTGGGCTTTGTGGGGAGCCCCTGGGTCCAGCGTCGAAAGACTGCCGCCCAGGCCTTTTTTCCTGACAAAGGTGGGCCCCTCTCGCCTGGCCTCCCCAAGAGGCCACTGGGCGTGGTGGAGGTGTTGCGCCAGCCGCTTGGCCCTGACGGCACTAAAGGCTTCTACAACTGCATTGGCAGGGGGAAGCTGGTACTGCAGCAATGATAAAACCTGGCCAAAATGACCTCTGCCCAAAGCAAGGAATGATTGGATCTGATTTTGGGGGGGGGGAATAGTCACATTGGTCAAACTTGTTATGAATGTTATTTTGTATTGAGATTAATAAAGATTACGATGTACTTTCAACAGTTCTTTGTTAAATGTTCTTTCCCTTTATGCCCAGTATGGACAACAATTCTTCACAGAATATACAATGACATCTCAGTACATTACTATTCTGGGGTAAAACATAGGGTTGCATTCCTGCCTCAACTGCTAAAGACACATATGCAGTTATCTGAACTTCCCTAGCATAACTTCTAATGTATGCGTCTCCGTCTGGATAATGTTCTCAAAATGGGTCCCACAGGGGCAATGGCCACCATAGCCTTTGTCAGGCACCATTCCCTGTGCCTGCATGTCTTCAATAGTGGGGTATGTTCTACAAAGATGGAAGTATTTTATTTCTTTGTCACACTGCCAAGCTATTAACGTTCTCTTTTTCAAAGTAAATGGTGTATGAATAATTTATTCATGTGGCAGACTGATCTGTTAAAGCATTCCTCATTGAACCAAAATACCTATTTTCTCATTCATTTCTTCATTGACTAGGACATGAACAGAGCGAGCAACACACGTTTGACAGTTCAGAGGCAATATACAACTGTCCCCATGCTAAAGGTACAGTGATCACAAGAGGAACAGTTTAAGCAGCACAATCATGCAGTTGTACTGAAAGACAAAGCAGACATAACATTATTTTAGCCACCTGATGATTTAACCCAACACAATATATATTGCTTCTATAATGATTTAGCAAAACAGTACAGTATAAAGAGAGCACAACAAGGCATGGTTGTGATGTCAAATATTTGTTTTACTTCTAAAAATGTAGTTTACGAGGTTCAATCAGGAAGGCTGGTCTGAATGCTTGTTTAACTTCATCCAGTAAGCATAAATCATTTTGTTTTCTATTCTACGGGCATAGAATACAAACAGCATAGCGTCTTGTTTCTCTTTCCTATTAGCTATGTGCAGAATGTCATTTACCTTACAGCCTATAAGCGTGGCACAATAATGCACATTCCACACGCTTTCCATTTAACATATGGGCTCACTCTTATCACTGTCCTCTCTCTCTCAACCAATGAGTGTAAATCTTGGGATGTATTTATGTCAACTTACCCTTGTTCTCATACTTGCTGTTTTTCAGCAACAGTTTGACAACCATCCACCACCTATAAAAACCTTGAGGTTGGAACTCCTTTCCTCCGGAGGGGGTTTAGATGTTGCATTCAGTCTTAATGTTCTTTCAGTTAAGCCTGTACTCAATTGAACTTCCACTATTAAAAAATAATAATAACCTTTGCTTCTGACCCTACTGGAATGTGACATATGTAGCATCTTATGTAATGTAAGAATGAGTGAACTGTAAGAATGAAGCAAACTTCAACGTTGCATAGACTTGCTTCACTGAAGCAAATATTGACGCCAATAAGAGGCTAATGTATGTCTTAGATTTACCATTAAATGTGTCATGTTTACAAGGGAGTAACTACAATCCCTGAAAATAATCTCAAGCACTTTAAACTGAATTGTCACTTTTAAAAAAATTATGACTAAAACGTGTATACTACATAGACAAAGCATGGGATATATTGGAACTTTGCCTTGCATGTGCTGCAGATGTACTTTCTAAAATTTGAGTTTCTGAACACTGACCATAGAGGTCCTGTTTATACTATTTCCAAATATTTCATATTACAGTATAAAAATATAGCAGTTGAAACAACCGGAACAGATGTGAAACGTATAGACATCTGGTTGTCTGGTTAAGACATGGAATCAAGGCAGATTCATTTCTCTCTATTTGGTTACATCAAAGGCTTCATAACGTGTTGAGCAGTTCCCCCACATTCATGTGACGTCACGTTAAGTTGTTAGTCATCTGCTTAACATACAGAACTACTTAGAGCATAAAAAAGTAACACGACATGCATGATGTTTTGAAATGACTCATGCTTCTACTTCAAGTACTATCCTCTTCTAGAACCTTTTCACCTCTAACCTATGTAACTCTTCTCAGGGGCCTTTTACTATACAGTTGTTCCAAACACTATCTCATCCAGCTCCTGGTCATCCATGTCATCCTCACTCAGGGAGAAGTCTTTGTGGTTAGAGATGCGGTTGGGACTGCAGTTTGACTCCCCGTCTGTGAGGGATGTATTGGTTGTGGGTTCACCCATCCCCAACACTGGCCCAAGTCTTTCTGCCTCAGCCATATGGGACAGCATACTGTCTAGTAAAGGCCTGCTCTTGCAGATGTTGTCCAGGAGCTGGCAGCGATGTTGCAACTGTCCTATCATAGCATCCTTCTCCTTGACCATGTTCTGAAACCTCTGGATGGTCTCCTCTGATTTGCACAGCTTCTCGTGGAGGTAGTAAATCTCCCTAGAGAAAAAATTTAGATGAGACATGATTGATAACCTTTAAGCACACCCTTCTGCAGTCTCGAGCACACAATGCACATATGAAATATCAATGGTTGGGGACATTAAAGGGGAGCTTTGGCAATGCCCGAAGAGACAAGACCTCAATCACTTACTTATCCTTGGCCTCGGCGATCTCCCGGGTAGCAGCCCTCAGTTGCTCGTCTTTCCTGATGAGACTCTCTGCTTGTTCCCTCACGGTGTTCTCCGCTGCCTCGAGCCGCTGCTCCAGCTCTGCTACCCGCCTGTGCACAGCGACCAGGTGTGCGTTCGCCTCTCGAATTTGGACCGGTGATGGCGAGGACATGTCACATGAGGAATATGGTACGACCTAAAGTCAAGTTACAACAGCTCACCGTAGAAGATTGATCGTGACGATTGACTCATTGACAATGACATTGTTGACAAAGAAGAGAGCAATGAATGATCACTTGAATGCTCGTGAACAAGCATTTCACCGGAGGGCTGGTGTTTACTATTCCTGCCATACCTGCACCTTCTTCAGCGTTTGTTCCTCGTTAAACAACTGAACCAAAAAATAGTATTCCTTGTCCAGAAAAAAAGTGTTGATGATGTTATGCTAACCAGCTACCGACACGTCATCCTCCTACGGGATTCTAATCTCTGAAACTCAAAAGAAATGTATCAATATATAATTAAATGGATTAATTACGAACAACATTACTCGAGCAATATAATCGTTCATTATCTGCACTGTTTTGAAATAAAAGGCTGGATAACTTGAATGAACTTCGAAACTGATTCGCTTTGTAACCTGTGGATTAAACTCCGCCCCGGAAACAGTAGTGTTGACAGCTTTACATAAAATGTAGAAACATGTTGTCAGTGTGTGGTGTTGTTTTACATGTAGCTATTAACACATCTAAAAAGTAATGATATATTAAACTTATTTATTTTTAAACATATGTCAACAAAATACTCTTCATAAGATGTTTGTTTAGCTAATACATGTTTATCAATAAAGTTTTCAATATTTCAAGTATCGTCTTCTTTCTTTTTTCCATCTCGCGATATTTCTCCAATGTCTGTGTCCTTCATGTGAAATCCAAAATGGGTTATTGGGATCTGCAAGAAGGGAAGGATTGTATCGAGAAAACATGGATAACCACCAAATTGGGCACAGCTCTAGGTATCTAAATCTAACATAAAAAAAAGACATTATGGAAGTTAGCTAGCTGGCGGTAAAGAGCGGTACAGTAACACTAGACCCCATAACCGGTTAACTTTAGCTAGCTACTAAGCTAACTAGCCATAGCATAGTTAACTGCCATTCTAACGAACTAGTGCTAGCTTACTGTACTAGTAAGCAATGTGTTGTTTTCAACGAATGTAACGTCAGCTAATGTTGTTCGGTTAGCTAGCTGCAGTCAGGCAGTACAGCTAAGGCAGTAAATTAAACTCTGCATTTTGAATGATGTTTACCAGTTAGCTAGCAAGCTAATCATAGATAACATTCTTGTGACTTTCAAAAACAAAATAGTTGGCAAGTAGGTAGTTAGCTAGCTAGTTAACCCAGTGCACAGTATTCTAACAACCTATTTTGTATTTATTTTTTTACATACAGGGTTGGTGGGTTCAGCCTATCACATTGTGGCATTCCAGCCTGATTCCGCAATCCAAGCTGTTCAGAGAGCCACAAATGGCACAGTAACCATGGGTATGCATGTCTCTAATCTCATACACTGTGATAATAATCACCTGGCTTGCTGCCATGAAGGTATCCAAGTTTACACTTGAATACCTAGCTACCCCTCCTAGACAACAGTGTTCAAGCTAGAAGGTTATCCCAGATCGGTACACTACATTTTATAATAATAATAATAACAAGAGGATTAGTCCAGGGCCCATATCCACAAAGCATCTCAGTAGGACTGCTGATCTAGGATCTGTCCATATAATCTTATTCAGTATGGTCTAAAATGCAAAACTGATCCTAGATCAGCACTCAGCTTTCTGGATATTGGCCCAGGTCACAATGCTGCAATTTACCTAATAAACACCAGAGTCTCTACAGTTGCGTCGTTTGAGTGATGGTGAAAGTGTGTCTGTTTGATCTTAGTGTTTCAATGGTGGTTTTTTTCTGTGATCAGATGTTTGTTAACAAACAACATACAGTTAAGGTGAGTTTATGCCAGTATAAGTTCATTTAGGGCTCTATTCAATTATATCCGCTTTAGCGGTGTCGGAGGTATAACTGCGTTAGAGCTGTCAAATCCACAAGCGGCTCCTGTCATTATACCTAAAGCGAACATTGCTATTAGCTGCACGGAGTTGCATTGCGAGAAATCCCATGCAGCCTTGTTTACACGTTCAAACACTGGAATGTGAGATGTAATTTACACCTCGATTAGGCTGATAGAAATCCTCATTATTTTATTTAATGATTTTCAATTTGAGCGTAATTATTTCTATATAGCCTACACTTTCTTGTTCTGAACGGGACGGGTGTGGCTTCGTGAAAATGATCAAATGCAGCTGCTCACCGATTTGACAGCTCCAACGCAGTTACACTTCAGACACTGCCAAAACATCAGCTATGCGTGTGTCGGCAATCGCCAGTTAGGCCTAACGCTGATTGAATCCAGGCCTTAATTGGTTTGATCTTTCCTTCATGACAGCTGCCTTGGGGGCGATCTTTGGAATGACCACTTGTCTAGCTGCACAGGCCCGGGATGCTCCTGATGACCCGGTGAACTATTTCCTCGGAGGCTGTGCATCAGGAGTCTTTCTTGGAGCTCGTAGTGAGTAGGCTAAATATTACATAGTATGCTGAAGATTTGGGTTAGATTCAGTAGGAAAAAACAGGAGCAAACGTTTTGAAACGGATAAGGAAAATGAGCATTCTTATTGGGAAAGTGGTATTTGCCCTTCTGCCCTTGTTAACATCCCACATAGTTACCATCATATTGCTGTCATCTATCAAGCGCTATAAGATCTTTGTAGGGCAGTGAACGTCTTCTCATTGCTAGATGATGTTTGCTAGAGATACAGAGGGGCATCACAGAGATTATCCTCTTTATTTTCCACTAATAACATGTCTTTGTTTCTTTATGATACACAGCTCACAGTGCAATGACAGGCACAACGGCGTGTATTGGGCTGGGGACACTGGCCATGTTCACCAAGGTGGGCAAGATGGAGGGCTGGAGATTAGCGGGACCACCCAGGATGTAAACAGCCCAAGGGGGAGACTATATATTGACATGTATATTGAATATTCCTTGAATAAACTTGTGTGAAAGAGTCTACGACAGTCTGTATCTCCCTGCTTTAGCCACATGGTGGAGACATTGGCTAACTTCCCAGCCAATTTGCACCAATCAACTGCAATTGAAGATATAATATAATATGCCATTTAGCAGACACTTTTATCCAAAGCGACTTACAGTCATGTGCGCATACATTTTTACGTATGGGTGGTCCCGGGTATCGAACCCACTACCCTGGCGTTACAAGCGCCATGCTCTACCAAAGATTGTGTGTGTCAAATAACTTAAACAGTGGTGTAAAGTACTTAAGTAAAAAGTACTTTAAAGTACTACTTAAGTCGTTTTTTTGTGTTATCTGTACTTAATTATTTATATTTTTTGACAACTTTTACTTTTACTCCACTACATTCCTAATGAAAATAATGTACTTTTTACTCCATACATTTTCCATGATAAAAGTACTTGTTACATTTTAAATGCTTAACGGAACAGGAAACTGGTCCAATTCACACACTTATCAAGAGAACATCCCTGGTCAACCCTACTGCCTCTGATCTGGCGGACTCACTAAACACACATGCTTCATTTGTCAATGATGCATGAGTGTTGGAGTGTGCCCCTGGCTATCCGTAAAAAAAAATAAAAAATTGTGCCGTCTGGTTTGCTCAATATAAGTAATCTAAAATGATTTTTACTTTTGATACTTAAGTAAATTTTTGCAATTTCATTTACTTTTGATACTTAAGTATATTTAAAACCAAATACTTTTAGA
The DNA here is from genome assembly GCF_964263955.1 of Coregonus lavaretus. Classification (NCBI taxonomy): domain Eukaryota; kingdom Metazoa; phylum Chordata; class Actinopteri; order Salmoniformes; family Salmonidae; genus Coregonus; species Coregonus lavaretus. The sequence goes on from NC_139998.1 coordinate 43,235,133, forward strand.
CTTTTACTCAAGTAGTATTTTACTAGCTGACTTTTACATGAGTGATTTTCTATTAAGGTATCTTTACTTTTACTCAAGTATGACAATTAGGTACTTTTCCCACCACTGCTTACAAATCCAATAATCATTCAAAATAGTATATGTAAGCATTGTCATGTTCATACTGTTGCAAATATTCATTTTAATATTGTATGATACAGTACATAACAATATGAATGCAATAGCCTCAACTAGCCATTTAGATTGACATTTTAGTCATTTAGCAGACGCTCTTATCCAGAGCGACTTACAGTTAGTGAGTGCATACATTATTTTTTAATTTTTCATACTGGCCCCCCGTGGGAATCGAACCCACAACCCTGGCGATGCAAACGCCATGCTCTACCAACTGAGCTACAAATTCTCTAAAATGACATTGGAGAGAAATGAACATTCAATTCTCTGGCAACAGCCCTGGTGGACATTCCTGCAGTCAGAATACCAATTGCACACTCTCTCTAAACTTGAGACATCTGTGGCATTGTGTTGTGTGACAAAACTGCACATTTTAGAGTGGCCTTTTCTTGAAGAGAATTAAGCTTTGCATCCCCCCAATGGCCCAAATGTGGAATCCGTACCCTTGCCAATATCATGGACAGAAATAGTTTGAGAACATACCAAGATTTTTAAGACATATACACATTTCCAGGCAACTCCTTTTTTCTATATTTAGGTCAGCTATGCTGGTTTAAGGAGTCCCTTGGAAAACCCAATTACCAAACCATCCAATGATGAGATCTATAAATAAATATATAAACCACTTTTGGAAAGCTCATATTCTGAGCTACCCATTAAAAAAGTATGGTCCATAGATCTAATTGAATCTGAACAACCCTTTAACTGGAACAGAATATGGAAACATATTACCTTGGCATCCCGTAATCAATTTATTTCAAGTTTGTTCACAGACTGTATTTAACACCAAGGAAACTTTTTACGATGAAATTGGCCCCAACTGTTTACTGTGTCCCCTAAATAAGATAGGCACATTCCTTCATATGATGCGGGAGTGACCTGCAGTTAAATGCTTCTTGGACAAAGTTTCTAAAATAATTTAGAATTGTATTAATATAAATATTCAGTGCTTTGCATCAACTATGTTACTTAACAATAATAGGTCCTTGAATCTCTCAATCAATCAGAGATGATTACTGCTGAAAGGCAGCACTGCTGCAAAAAAAAGATGTTGGCTCTTAGATGGCAATCACCTCACTCTCTCCTAATTCACCAGTGGATAGAGTTACTATTAGAAGTTTTAACATTAGAATTATCGACAGCGAGAATTAATGGTGCTAGTCAAGGAACAATTGTAAAGAATAATCTCAGCTAAAGTCCAACACATACATATAAACAATAGACACTGAGTGTACAAAACATTAGGAACATGCTAACAAACTAATCACAAATCTACGGCCATCAACATACTGTTGTCCTGCACATCTAATTTGCTTCCTTGTGTCTATCGTCAGGTACTTACACTGAGTGTACAGAACATTAAGGACACCTGCTCTTTCCATGATATAGAATGGTGAATCCAGGTGAAAAGCTATTATCCCGTATTGATGTCAACTGTTAAATCCACTTCAATCAGTGTAGATGAAAGGGAGGAGACAGGTTAAAGAAGTATTTTTAAACCTTGAGACAATTGAGACATGGATTGTGTACAGTCGTGGTCAAAAGTTTTGGTCTTCACAAAGTTCGCTGCTTCAGTGTTTTTATTTTTGTCAGATGTTACTATGGTATACTGAAGTATAATTACAAGCATTCCATAAGTGTCAAAGGCTTTTATTGACAATTACATTACGTTTATGCAAAGAGTCAATATTTGCAGTGTTGACCCTTCTTTTTCAAGACCTCTGCAATCCGCCCTGGCATGCTGTCAATTAACTTCTGGGCCACATCCTGACTGATGGCAGCCCATTCTTGCATAATCAATGCTTGGAGTTTGTCAGAATTTGTGGGTTTTTGTTTGTCCACCCACCTCTTGAGGATCGACCACAACTTCTCAATGGGATTAAGGTCTGGGGAGTTTCCTGGCCATGGACCCAAAATGTTGATGTTTTGTTCCCCGAGCCACTTAGTTATCACTTTTGCCTTATGGCAAGGTGCTCCATCATGCTGGAAAAGGCATTGGTCGTCACCAAACTGTTCTTGGATGGTTGGGAGAAGTTGCTCTCGGAGGATGTGTTGGTACCATTCTTTATTCATGGCTGTGTTCTTAGGCAAAATAGTGAGTGAGCCCACTTCCATGGCTGAGAAGCAACCCCACACATGAATGGTCTCAGGATGCTTTACTGTTGGCATGACACAGGACTGATGGTACAAGGTGTTTTCCGGATGCCCCACACAATTGGATAGGGGATTCATCAGAGAAAATATGACTTTATCCCAGTCCTCAGCAGTCCAATCCCTGTACCTTTTGCAGAATATCAGTCTGTCCCTGATGTTTTTCCTGGAGAGAAGTGGCTTCTTTGCTGCCCTTCTTGACACCAGGCCATCCTCCAAAAGTCTTCACCTCACTGTGCGTGCAGATGCACTCACACCTGCCTGCTGCCATTCCTGAGCAAGCTCTGCACTGGTGGTGCCCCGATCCCGCAGCTGAATCAACTTTAGGAGACGGTCCTGGCGCTTGCTGGACTTTCTTGGGCGCCCTGACGCCTTCTTCACAACAATTGAACCTCTCTTCTTGAAGTTATTGATGATCCGATAAATGGTTGATTTAGGTGCAATCTTACTAGCAGCAATATCCTTGCCTGTGAAGCCCTTTTTGTGCAAAGCAATGATGACGGCATGTGTTTCCTTGCAGGTAACCATGGTTAACAGAGGAAGAACAATGATTTCAAGCACCACCCTCCTTTTGAAGCTTCCAGTCTGTTATTCTAATTCAATCAGCATGACATAGTGATCTCCAGCCTTGTCCTCGTCAACACTCTCACCTGTGTTAACGAGATAATAAATTATGTGATGGCAGCTGGTCCTTTTGTGGCAGGGCTGAAATGCAGTGGATATGCTTTTTGGGGATTAAGTTCATTTTCATGGCAAAGAGGGACTTTGCAATTAATTGCAATTCATCTGATCCCTCTTCATGACATTCTGGAGTATATGCAAATTGCCATCATCAAAACTGAGGCAGCAGACTTTGTGAAAATTAGGATTTGTGTCATTCTCAAAACTTTTGACCACGACTGTATGTGTGCCATTCAGAAGGTAAATGGGCAAGACAACATATTTAAGTGCCTTTGAATGGGGTATGGTAGTAGGTGCCAGGCGCACCGGTTTGAGTGTGTAAAGAACTGCACCGCTGCTGGGTTTTTCATGCTTAACAGTTTCCCGTGTGTATCAAGAATGGTCCAGCCAACTTGACCCAACTGTGGGAAGCATAGGAGTCAACATCTGCCATCATCCCTGTGGAACGCTTTCGACATCTTGTAGTCCATGCCCCACAAATTGAGGCTGTTCTGAGGGCAAAAGGGGTTGCAACACAATATCAGGAATGTGTTCCTAATGTTTTGTACACTTTGTATTTGTATTTATTAGGGATCCCCATTAGCTGACTCTTCCTGGGGTCCAAACATATTAAAGCACTTACATTACATATAAAACAAAATATAAAACAGTACATCATATGACATTATTACACCACTACCTATCTATAGAAAGTATTCATACCCCTTGACTTATTCCACATTCTGTTGTGTTACAGCCTGAATTCAAAATTGATTAAATTGATTGTTTTTATCACCCATCTGCACACAATACCCCACAATGACAAAGTGAAAACATGTTTTTAGAAATTTTTGCAAATTTATTGAAAATGAAATACAGAAATATCTAATTTACATAAGTATTCACACTCCTGAGTCAATACTTTGTAGAAGCACCTTTGGCAGAGATTACAGCTATGAGTCTTTCTGGGTAAGTCTCTAAGAGCTTTCCACACCTGGATTGTGCAACATTTGCACATTATTCTTTCAAAAATTCTTCAAGCTGTTTGTTGATCATTGCTAGACAACTATTTTCAGGTCTTGCCATAGATTTTCAAGTAGATTTAAGTCAAAACTGTAACTCGGTCTTCTTGGTAAGCAAGATTCGGCCTTGTGTTTTAGGTTTTTGTCCTGCTGAAAGGTGAATTCATCTCCCAGTGTCTGGTGGAAAGCAGACTAAACCAGATTTTTTTCTAGGATTTTGCGTTTGCTTATCTCCAATCCATTTATTTTTTATCCTGAAAAACTCCCCAGTCCTTATCGATTACAAGCATACCCATAACATGATGCAGCCACAACTATGCTTGAAAATATGGAGAGTGGTATTCAGTAATTTGTGGTATTGGATTTGCCCCAAACATAACACTTTGTATTCAGGACAAAACGTTAATTGTTTAGCCACATTTTTTGCAGTATTACTTTAGTGCCTAGATGCAAACAGAATGAATGAAATTCACTGCTTGACTGAGGGACCTTACAGATGGTGGGATACAGAGATGAGGCAGTCATTCAAAAATCATGTGAAACCCTATTATTGCACACAGAGTGAGTCCATGCAACTTATTATGTGACTTGTTAAGCAAATTCTTACTCCTGAACTTATTTAGGCTTGCCATAACAAAGGGGTTGAATATGTATTGACTAAAGACATTTCAGCTTTTCATTTTTAATTAATTTAAAAAATGTAGAAAAACATAATTCCACTTTGACATTATGGGGTATTGTGTTTAGGCCAGTGACAAAATAATCTCAATTTAATCCAATTTAATCAATTTTTTGTCAATCAATGTGACTGTGAAAGTATTCAGACCCCTTGACTTTTTCTAAAATTGATTAAATAGTTTGTTTCCCTCATCAATCTACACACAATACCCCATAATGACAAAGAAAAAACAGGTTATTAGAAATGTTTGCAAATGTACTCAAAATAAAAAACGGAAATATCACATTTACATAAGTATTCAGACCCTTTACTCAGTACTTTGTTGAAGCACCTTTGGCAGCGATTACAGCATAGGGTCTTCTTGGGTATGACGCTACAAGCTTGGCATACCTGTATTTGGGGAGTTTACTCCCATTCTTCTCTGCAGATCCTCTCAAGCTCTGTCATGTTTGATGGGGTGCATTGCTGCACAGCGATTTCCAGAGATGTTCGATCGTGTTCAAGTCCGGGCTCTGGATGGCCACACTAGGACATTCAGAGACTTGTCCCGAAGCCACTCCTCCGTTGTCTTGGCTGTGTGCTTAGGGTCGTTGTCCTGTTGAAAGGTGAAACTTCGCCAAAGTCTGAGGTCCTGAGCGATTTGGAGCAGGTATTCATCCAGGATCTCTCTGTACTTTGCTTCGTTCATCTTTCCCTCGATCCTGACTAGTCCCCCAGTCCCTGCCAATGAAAAAAGTATTCACAGTCACACCGCTTGAAAAAAAATTGATTAAATTTGATTAAATTTAGATTTATTTGTCACTGGCCTCCACACAATGCCCCATAATGTCAAAGTGGAATTATGTTTTTCTACATTTTTAAAAATTAATTAAAAATGAAAAGCTGAAATGTCGTTAGTCAATACATATTCAGGAGTAAGAATCTGCTTAACAAGTCACATAATTAGTTGCATGGACTCACTCTGTGTGCAATAATAGTGTTTGACATTAATTTTGAATGACTGCCTTTTACTTTCTACCCCACTTTGCTTTTATTGAATTGAATGAAGGATGTTTGGCCATGTGACCTTCCGGATCCTGCCATTCCCAGTCTGTGAGTCAGCTGTGACTCAGAGGTAAACCCTCACCACTCAATAGGTCCGCCCTACACCCCTCATACCTGGGCTCTGTTTAAATACTTTGAGATGCTTCCACCGTTTTCCTCCTCTTGAGTAATCACTGATCTGACTTGGCTGGGATGGTGTAAGTTATGTAGCTATGTAGTGGGATCCCTGCTTCACCTAGCCGACTGAGTGAGCTTGATCAGTGATTACTCCAAGGAAAGTATTCACACAGGGCTCAGTTGGTAGCTTAGTATTATGCTGGACCTTTCTCTCCATCCATCACTGCTTGGAACTCAACTTCCCGTGACAGTCCCTGGAGAGGATCCCTGTGATAAATCCCCTTTTTTATAACTTGGCACAAACATTTTCATTATTAACACAATGCAATCATAAGTGCAAACAAATTATGGCTTCAATGTTTACATATTTGGGTAGCCTAATTATTTACAGCGATGTGAAGTGCCTTGCATCTTGCCTGTTAAGACCCACCTTGATTGCGCAGCGCTGAGACAGAACTTAATAATATGCCATTTAGCAGATGCTTTTATCCAAAGTGACTTACAGTCATGCGTGCATACATTTTACGTATGGGTGGTCCCAGAAGTCAAACCCACTACCCTGGCGTTACACACACCATGCTCTACCAACTGATCTACAAAGGACCACTTGATGATCTGCATTATTTATAAGGCAGGTTTCTCCCTCAGTGGTTGAACCAGGCTGAGCATTCAGTCAGGGGTGGGCTGGCTCTGGCTGTGGGATGGTGTGGTGGAGGGCAGCAGAGGGACTTTACAGGGGATCAAGGCCTTTCAGAATGCCCAATTACACATCACCTGTTTGGCAGCCATTTCCCTAGCATTGAGGGAAAACTAAAGCCACGCGCCTCAGTATTGGCATGTTGGAGAAAGCCTTCATGGCGTTAAACCTTTATTGATGTACCATGCAAATAAAAGCGCATCCCTCCAAAATGTATTTAAAGGCGATTACTTTAAGTATTATGGTTCAGCACATAAACACTGTAAATTAGATGCGAAAAACCAGCTGCATCTTGTTTGTTTTCTGAGGTAAGCACCTGACATGAAATACATTAAGGAGATAGTATGAGAGAGAGAGAGAGAGAGAGAGAGAGAGAGAGAGAGACAGGGAGAGAGAGAGAGACAGAGAGAGAGAGACAGGGAGAGAGACAGAGACAGAGAGAGGGTAAGGCCAAGAAAAACCTGGATGCATAACTGGAACTGTGAAGAAGACACAACAATGAGGGAGCATTTGACTTGGCCAAAATTCACTGCAAGCAGATTGTCCATCAGTAGTGCTTAGAGAGTTCCGATAGGCAGAGGTGAGTGGGGTAATAATTCATCCAGCTACTGGTACAATAGGACGGTAGTCGACCTTCGTTACGATCCCAAATCACATGCTTCCCTCAGCCAGGCTTTCAGTAATGAGGGGAGATGTGTGGACAAAAAGAAGGGGAGTGACTAAGTGGCTCAGATTTCCTTTGCTAATGGCTGGCTTTAATGCAGACAGTTTGGGCAGATCTCATCTATCTGTTTGTCTGAGAGACTGTGTGGTGTTATCAAGCAGTGACTGAAAGAGGTTGCTTCACTCAACACCCTCAGACCACATCAATCCGTAACATCTCTATGGGAGATATAAGGTTGGGCAATGGAAAACTCCCAGGAAAGATCAACCTACAGTACTGTACCTCAACCACATCTAATGAGAAGACACATTCTGAATCTGATCCAATCCTATCAGGCCTAGGTTGAACTCTGTAGGATTAAGACATTGGGATAAACTTGGGAAAATAACATTATGTTATGGTATGGAAAATTACAAGGTTCATTCTTTATTTTTTCCTTTATTTAACCAGGTTCATTCTTACCAGAGCAAAGCTTATGGGTTAGTGTTCTAACATGAATCCCTTATTAACAGAATGAAATACATTGAAGAGGAACCCAAATATGTTGATGGTTCAGCGATATCTGAATGTGTGACCCGTGGAGTGTTTTTGCAGGGATAATGTTGACCCTGGTTTGGCTGGGGATGAGAAGGAGGAGATCCATGGGGGTCCTGGCTGGCATTGTTGATGTATCAGAGGAAGTGAAGGCTTGTGCCTGACAGTATTCTAAAAGAAAAGGTCACATTGTGATGAATGAAGGTCCATAGGCTCACGTCTGCATGCTGTGCGAGCGTGTGAAATCCCAAATTCCACACAAACAGCAACAACTTCCTGCCAACTTTGTGGCTCAATGGCTGAACGTGTTGTAGTTTTTTCAACGTAATTTTTTGAAAGAGGATCATAGGGAAGGCGTGTTCCAAAATGATGAGCCTATTAGCATGTTAAGCGATTCGGAAAGGTCCTTGCAGTACAGTAAGCCATTTTTATCTTTCAATTCTCATTCAAACCTTTATTTTGACTCTCATTGACACAGTTAGAATGGACATGTCTTTGTGGGTGTAGTCATATAGCAATAGCAATAATTTACAGCTACATGAGAGACTCCAAAGAGAAAGAGACACAAATTCCATTAAATGAGAGTGGCAAGTACAGACAGAGCCAAACACACACAAAAATACACATTTTAAGACCACCTTAGGAAAACATTATTAATGGCTGTTGAGTGGATACTTTTGCTAGTAGCACAAGCTGCACCCACGTATTCAAGCTCAGAGATAATATGTCATGGAGCAGAAGGAGCATCATTCAACAGGCTTTTAAGATGAGATAACACATGGAGTCAGAGATCGGCCACATGCAACACTGATTCCAGCATCAATCTAAAACTCCAGCGGTCATAAGTCTTTCTTATATCCCTCCAGGAGACAGGCTTTTAGAGAAGCTGTTTGAGAGGACTTGGCTAGGCTAGTTGTAGGCTAAAGTAGACCATACCCTTCTATTTACACATACATACATATATACAACTGATATTGTAGAGACACATGAAATAAATCTACAATAATTATGTTGTTTGTAATGTGTGAGCGCATAAACTGAACAGGCTAAGAACATGGTTAAAGCTCATGTCATAAGGTTTCAATAAGCACATCTGAGAAAGTGAGTGAACTCAGGAATTTTTGAAAAAGTTATACACAAGTTCAAAGCCCCCATAAATCAATCTGTATTCCAATCTTAATCCAACATTTTTGTATTGTATAATTTTGCCAATGAGAGATCACAAACATATGATACTTTGCTCTGTATGGGATTCAAAATAGCATGCCTGTTTCAATCCATGAGAGAAAGGGGTTTGGTTTGAATCAGTTAAATGGACTTGAGTAATTTAACTACTGTACAGCAGCTCTGACTCCTGAAGGTCTTGTCTTGATTGCACAGTCCATATTTAATATCTAATGTCTCCTGCTATTGCTGTTGCTCCATTGCCTGATGCCACCAAGTAGAGGTCATCGTGATGGCATGGTATTAATAGAACCAACTGTCTTGTCTGTCTCTTTGTAAAATGGAAAGATAGCATGATGCTACACTGTCTTCCCTTTGTCGCTTTGTCAGTAGACACAGCCCAGAACCCTTCAGAAATACAATGCTCAGGATTTTGGGGTGGTGTGTACTTACACTATACTGTCTATATATAGGACTACTACATTTCCGTCCACTGATATTCAAGCTTTTTACAAATTTGATGACATGACAAGAACGTACTCCGGGGGGACACCTCTTTTTCAGCCTGGTAGCTTATGTAAGTGAGTTGTTAAAGAGTTCTGTGCCTTGGTGGCCCAGTCAAGTACACAGTGATAGGAAATGAGTGTTACAACCCTTACCCTGGAAGCTAGGTTGCTGATTGCTTCTTTGTCACACCATTATGTCAGAGCTGGATGATTTGAGTTTGTCCTGATTTTACATATATTCCTTGAGAGTCACCATGCCCTCCCTTAAAGGGATAGGACACTCAAAAATCTCATAATTTATTAATATTTTTCTTACCTTGGATGTCATCTAAATCAAAATAAATGTGCTTACAATCACAGAATCGACTGGGACATAAAGGCAGTGGCAGAAAAGAGTACAAATAGTTTGTTTTATGCCTGTCTGGGATATCCGCCCACTCAGTTCAGTATTATCTGCCTATGTTTAATGCTCTGCAACTATTGTTGAACTTATAGCCGTGGCTCATAAAGAAAGAGGAAGGATCTCCTGGAGGTTAGAGCAATGCCCCCTGTCAATGGCCTCCTGACCAACACACACCGCAGCCCAGGTCGATGTTCACTAGATTTAAAAGGCTTGTTTCATGGAGATGAGCTTGCTGATCCTCTGCCATCCCATTTTACCACCCTAGGAAGAACAGTAGAGTACATCACATGTACACTGTAAATGTGCTAACTCATTTAACACACTCACCTACATGATCTGACAGGCTATGGAATAACATTTGCTTGACTCAGAGGAAGAAACAGAAGCCACGTTTATACCTGGTTCTAACATGCATCCTTTGTCCTGATCTTGTCTTTATTCTGATTGTGCCCACATTTTTAGACAGGTGTAGATGATTCAAAAGACGCATTGTGAACTGATTTTGATCAGATCTTATAAGTGTAAATGGGCAAGATCAGGACAAGATCGGGACAAGATCAGGACGAAGGACGCATGTTAGCGGCAGGTATCAACTGGGCTTAAAAGAGGTGACCTGATGCTGAATTAATTGAAAATATGCATTCTGCATTTCGCTGTACCCTTTTTCCTGCAAACTCATTAGAATAGGAGGATGTGTTGAATAAAAAATGAGAAAAACTGAAGTTAGCAAACTCCAGGCAACAAATACTCTATTTACTAGACTTAATATGCAATATTGATATCTATGACACTTTGAATCAGTAAGATTGATTTACACTGTGTGTTGACATTTTGTTAACTTACTGGTCCATTATGACAAAGACGACCAATACCAGTATAAATTACTATTCTGACATAGTGAGTACAAACCCAATTTCCATTTTGATCAAATATACATTTTTTGGGCTAGATGTTTGGAAACGCAAAACTCAATCACTCCATGTTGGTTGGGTCTGCACTCCTCAATGTGACAAGGATCCCACCATACTGTATGTGAGCCCGAAATATTCCCCAGACGGCAAAACATGAAAGTTCAATTTGCAGGAGCGAACGAATTGAACTACATTTAGATGGAATCATAATGGCAGGGCACAAACCTTACGAGATACAACTACACATACTACACATAAAAAAAATACATACAGGCATGGCCTAACAGTCCATTCATTGCATTCCAGAACATTGTAAATTACGTTGTACAGAGGATCGATCAGCGCTTCCAGAAACGTTGCACAGTGGCCAGTGATTGATGAGACATGGAGTACACTAGCACAGTGAATGCTTTCACAGAACGATCAGTTCACCCTGAGCCCTGAGCAGCAGAGCCCTGGCCATCTGTGGGGTCTGTAGGGGTCACGACCTTCAGACAAACATGCTGCTGCCCTGGGTTACACTGAGCATGATAGTAGAGGCTAAGCCAGGTCCGAGTTCGACACAGTTTACAAGGGGGCTGATGGATAGGAGCGGCTCATTTTTGATCTGACCAGCTTGAAGAAGAATCGAATGACAGGGTTTGGTATATCGGTCTTTGGTGTTTTAACATCTTCCTAATTGAGGGGTTGAACTGCCTAAAACCAGTTAGGTCAGGGAATGTATGTGCAGTGTTGAAACAAAAAATCCAATGGGAGACCAATTTAGCTACAAACTGATTCAGGATTATCACAATGGTTAGCCTAATGTCTGTGTATGGACTGCGAGAGTGGTTCTCCTTTGCAGGCACTTACAGTGCCTTCGGAAAGTATTCAGACTTTTTCCACATTTTGTTACATTACAGCCTTATTCTAAAATGGAAAATTAATACAAATCCTCAGCAATCTACACACAACACCCCATAATGACAAAGCAAAAACAGTTTTTTAGAAATTTTTGCAAATGTATAAAAACTAAAATACAAATAAAATCTTATTTACATAAGTATTCAGACCCTTTGCTATGAAACTCGAAATTGAGCTCAGGTGCATCCTGTTTCCATTGATCATCCTTCAGATGTTTCTACAACTTGATTGGAGTCCATCTGTGGTCAATTAAATTGATTGGACATGATTTGGAAAAGCACACACCTGTCTATATAAGGTCCCACAGTTGACCGTGCATGTCAGAGCAAAAACCAAGCCATGAGATCGAAGGAATTGTCCGTAGAGCTCCGAGACAGGATTGTGTCGAGGCACAGATCTGGGGAAGGCTTCCAAAACATTTCTGCAGCATTGAAGTTCCCAAAGAACACAGTGGCCTCCATCATTCTTAAATGGAAGAAGTTTGGAACCGCCAAGACTCTTCCTAGAGTTGGCCGCCCCGACAAACTGAGCAGTCGGGGGAGAAGGGCCTTGGTCAGGGAGGTGACCAAGAACCCGATGGTCATTCTGACAGAGCTCTAGTTCCTCTGTGGAGATGGGAGAAGCATGGTGGTGGCAGCATCATGCTGTGGGGATGTTTTCCAGCGGCAGCGACTGGGAGACTAGTCAGGATCGAGGCAAAGATGAACGGAGCAAAGTACAGAGAGATCCTTGATGAAAACCTGCTCCAGAGCGTTCAGGACCTCAGACTGGGTCGAAGGTTAACCTTCCAACAGGACAACGACCCTAAGCACACAGCCAAGACAACTCAGGAGTGGCTTCGGGACAAGACTCTGAATGTCCATGAGTGGCCCAGCCAGAGCCCGGACTTGAACTCGATCTAACATCTCTGGAGAGACTTGAAAATAGCTGAGCAGCGACGCTCCCCATCCTACCTGACAGAGCTTGAGATGATCTGCAGAGATGAATGGGAGAAACTCCCCAAATACAGGTGTGCCAAGCTTGTAGCGTCATACCAAAGAAGACTCAAGGCTTTAATCGCTGCCAAAGGTGCTTCAACAAAGTACTGAGTAAAGGATCTGAATACTTATGTAAATGTGATATTTCAAAAAAGAAAAAATATATACATTTGCTAAAAGTTCTGGGGTTGGAAAGTAATAAAGGGAAATATATTTTTTTAAAGAATATGTATATGTATGTGTATAGTATATTTGTATGTATGTATGTGTATGTATGTATGTGTATATATATACAGTGAGAGAAAAAAGTATTTGATCCCGTGCTAATTTTGTACGTTTGCCCACTGATAAAGACATGATCAGTCTATAATTTTAATGGTAGGTTTATTTGAACAGTGAGAGACAGAATAACAACAAAATAATCCAGAAAAACGCATGTCAAAAATGTTATAAATTGATTTGCATTTTAATGAGGGAAATAAGTATTTGACCCCTCTGCAAAACATGACTTAGTACTTGGTGGCAAAACCCTTGTTGGCTATCACAGAGGTCAGACGTTTCTTGTAGTTGGCCACCAGGTTTGCACACATCTCAGGAGGGATTTTGTTCCACTGCTCTTTGCAGATCTTCTCCAAGTCATTAAGGTTTCGAGGCTGACGTTTGGCAACTCGAACCTTCAGCTCCCTCCACAGATTTTCTATGGGATTAAGGTCTGGAGACTGGCTAGGCCACTCCAGGACCTTAATGTGCTTATTTTTGACCCACTCTTTTGTTGCCTTGGCCGTGTGTTTTGGGTCATTGTCCTGCTGGAATACCCATCCACGACCCATTTTCAATGCCCTGGCTGAGGGAAGGAGGTTCTCACCCAAGATTTGACGGTAAATGGCCCTGTCCATCGTCCTTTTGATGCGGTGAAGTTGTCCTGTCCCCCAAAGCATAATATTTCCACCTCCATGTTTGACGGTGGGGATGGTGTTCTTGGGGTCATAGGCAGCATTCCTCCTCCTACAAACACGGTGAGTTGAGTTGATCCCAAAGAGCTTGATTTTGGTCTCATCTGACCACAACACTTTCACTCAGTTCTCCTCTGAATCATTCAGATGTTCATTGTCAAACTTCAGACGGCCCTGTTTATGTGCTTTCTTGAGCAGGGGGACCTTGCTGGCGCTGCAGGATTTCAGTCCTTCACGGCGTAGTGTGTTGCCAATTGTTTTCTTGGTGACTATGGTCCCAGCTGCCTTGAGATCATTGACAAGATCCTCCCGTGTAGTTCTGGGCTGATTCCTCACCGTTCTCATGATCATTGCAACTCCACGAGGTGAGATCTTGCATGGAGCCCCAGGCCGAGGGAGATTGACAGTTCTTTTGTGTTTCTTCCTTTTGCGAATAATTGCACCAACTGTTGTCACCTTCTCACCAAGCTGTTTGGCGATGGTCTTGTAGCCCATTCCAGCCTTGTGTAGGTCTACAATCTTGTCTCTGACATCCTTGGAGAGCTCCTTGGTCTTGGCCATGGTGGAGAGTTTGGAATCTGATTGATTGATTGCTTCTGTGGACAGGTGTCTTTTATACAGGTAACAAGCTGAGATTAGGAGCACTCCCTTTAAGAGTGTGCTCCTAATCTCAGCTCATTACCTGTATAAAAGACAACTGGGAGCCAGAAATATTTCTGATTGAGAGGGGGTCAAATACTTATTTCCCTCATTAAAATGCAAATAAATGCATTTTTCTGGATTTTGTTGTTGTTATTCTGTCTCTCACTGTTCAAATAAACCTACCATTAAAATTATAGACTGATAATTTCTTTGTCAGTGGGCAAACGTACAAAATCAGCAGGGGATCAAATACTTTTTTCCCTCACTGTATATATTTGCAAGAAAAAAAAACATGGGGGCTTGGAAGTGATGCAGACAATTACATTGATGGAATTTACAATCTATCTGCAATATTAAAGCTGATCTACCTCCTAATTTTATTTTTTGTAATAAAATAAATAAATCTAATAACCTCTTTTTGCTTTGTCATGATGGGGTATTGTGTGTAGATTGATGGGGGGGGGGGGGGGGGGGGGGGGGGACTATTTAATCAATTTCAGAAAAAGTCAATCTGAATACTTTCCGAAGGCACTGTACATAAATGTTCAGTATGCTACCTCACTTGGGATCAATTTAGAATCACTCACAATGTCGTTGTTTTTCTTATGCTACATTTTAGTGGCTGAGTTCTGTTGTATATATCAATGAACATGAAACGCTTTCTTCTTAAATCCTGAAATGCTTGAGTCTCTCCAGAGGTCTCATGTTTTGGGTAATTGGACTGAACACATTTACCTTCACTGCGAGTGTCACTTTATCCATACTTATAACTCCATACCATGTTTATTTGATAGACAATTACGAGACCGCTTGCTAGAGATAGTCCAAACATTTGTGATCCAGAGGTTTTTTCTCTGACAGATAGGTCTCTAACCCTAACCTCCTCTCTCCATTCCCAATCAGGACCCACAGATTGCCTGAGTGTGGATGGTTTTCACCAGGTCCTAGCCAGCCGTGTTTCATTAAGGTTGTGTATATTTTGACAGAGATGCTGATGGAAAAGATGATTAGTCCACTATTTCCACCCACCCACCTCTGTCAGAGGCTCTCATTTGCCCAACACACATGACAGGTCACAGGTCAGATTCCTGGTGCTAAATAACCTGAGGAGGACAAAGGTTAAACCCACTCTGTAAACCACCTGTCAGGGATTCTTAAAAGTAGTACAGCTCATACCCATTTGTAGCAATGGCTGACTGTGGCCTGTTTTGCTGGTGATTTACTTTTTCAACCACTGAACAGCATGTTCCAAAGCAGTGTTTGTTGGCCGCTGATGTGGTCTGATTTGAACCAGAGTGTTTACACGTGATTAACTATGCCAATGTTTGTGTGGTCTCTGAGTTTCCTTTGAATTACCGCTGAATCCACGACATTCCCTCGTAGTGTATACAAACTCTCACAAGCGAGGAAGCCTGAAGACTATTTCCCTCAAAATTAGCTCCATCACTCCCATTTTAAAGTTATTTTCCAGTCTAATTATTTTCTCAGTAATTTATGTGTATTTTATTTCACCCCATGGGTTAGTTTGGATAAGCATTGATATTATCATGAAAACGATCATAAAAAAGCATTATCATTAAAAACGGTAAAGCAGATACCATTTATCTAATTGGCTGACGAAGTTGTGGCATTAAGTTGCTGTTACCAGTTATCCATGTCCTTTTCACTCACATCCACTAGACCAAGATAGATCTGAGGGTCAGGAGATGTAATAAATGTCCCACGAAAACAAGAAGACGGGTCTCAGCGCCAGTGTAACAGATGTGATCATACTTCGTAACGCTCTTGCGTTGTGTTTTTAAAGAATGTTGATTGGTGTTTATACTGACGATAGACACAATGAAGCACATTAGATGTGCAGGACAACAGTATGTTGATGGCTGTAGATTTGTGATTCGTCGCTTGCATGTCAATATCAGACTGGGTATTTTGTAATCAAACATCATAACAATAACAAAAATATTAGAAAATATAATAAATGTACACTGAGTGTACAAAACTTTAAGAACACCTTCCTACTATTGAGTTGCACCCCCCCCCTTTTGCCCTCAGAACAGCCTCAATTCATCAGGGTATGGACTCTACAAGGTGTCAAAAGTGTTCCACAGGGATGCTGGCCCATGTTTTCTCCAATGTTTCCCACAGTTGTGTTAAGTTGGCTGAATGTCCTTTGGGTGGTTGACCATTCTTGATACACAGGAAACTGTTGAGCGTAAAAAACCCAGAAACGTTGCAGTTCTTTACACAAACCGGTGCGCCTGGCACCTACTACCATACCCCGTTCAAAGGCACTTAAATATTTTGTCTTGCCCATTCACCCTCTGAATGGCACACATACACAATCCATGTTTCAATTGTCTCAAGGCTTAAAAATCATTCCTTTAACCTGTCTCCTCCCCTTCATCTACATCGATTGAAGTGAATTTAACAAGTGACATCAATAAGGGATCATAGCTTTCACCTGGATTCACCTGGTCAGTCTATGTCATGGAAAGAGCAAGTGTTCTTAATGTTCTGTACACTTAGTGTAAGTACCTGACGATAGACACAGGGAATCACATCAGATATGCAGGACAACAGTATGTTGATGGCTGTAGATTCGTGATTTGTTTGTTAGCATGGAAATAACTGTGAATTAGCAAGGAGCTAATGCAACCATTACAATTAAAGCATGCTAGCTAACTCGCTCTTATAGCAATAACATACAAAAGCACATCCCAGGTGTCACACCCTGGCTCTGGGGACTCTATATGTTGAGCCAGGGTGTGTAGATTCTATGTGTTTGTGTTCTATGTTAATATTCTAGTTGTTCTATTTCTATGTTGGCCAGAGTGGTTCTCAATCAGAGGCAACGAGTGTCAGCTGTTGCTGGTTGTCTCTGATTGGGAACCACATTTAAACAGGCTGTTTTCCCACAGTAGTTGTGGGATCTTGTTCCTTTTGGTTTGTACCGTAGGACTGCATGTATCGTTTGTTGTTTTGTTCGTGTTATCACTATTAATAATGTATGTTTGCCTTCAACGCTGCACCTTGGTCCACTCACTCTAACGATCGTGAAAGAAGATCCCACCACACCAGGACCAAGCAGCGTGTCCAGGAGCAAGCGCCGGGTAAGGAGCTGGAGAGGTTGGCGATGGCCCATGTGGGCCAATGGTGGTCCTGGGAGGACATGCTCGCGGGAGAAGGGCCATGGGCTAAAGTTAAGGCCCTGGCGAGAGAGGAGCAATGGCGTCAACAGGGTCGTCGGCGGACGGACGAGAGGCAACCCCAAAAATTTTTTAGGGGGGGCACACGGCATGGGCGACGGGGCAGCAGGAGGCTGCCACAGGGCGAATTGGGAGATTAGGAGAGGAGGCCACCGGGTTTGGGGGGCCGGAAGGGAGGTTGGCGGAGCCTAGAGGGAGAGCAGAGCCAACTCCCCGTACTCAGGCATGGCAGCGTGAGACTGGGCAGTTTCCGGGGTATGCGGAGCTGCGTATTGTGCCGCGAGTGGTCCGGCACAGTCCGGTACGTCCTGTGCGAGCACCCCGCACGTATCGTGCGAAGGTGGGCAGGCAGCCAGGACGGAGTGTGCCGGCTCAGCGCTCGTGGCCTCCAGTACCCCTCCTCGGTCCCGGATATCCTGCGCCAGTGTCACGTGCTGTTATGCCAGTACGTGCACACAGCCCTGTACGTCCTGTGCTGATGCCTCACACAGAGTGTGTGAAGGTAGGCATTCAGCCAGGACGGGTTGTGTCAGCTCTTCACTCCAGGCCTCCAATCCGTCTCCACAGCCCGGCCCGGTCTGTTCCTGCTCCCCGCACCAAGCTAATGGTGCGCGTCGCCAGCCCGGCCCGGCCTGTTCCTGCTCCCCGCACCAAGCTAATGGTGCACGTCGCCAGCCCGGCCCGGCCTGTTCCTGCTCCTCGCACCAAGCCTACGGTGCGCGTCGCCAGCCCGGCCCAGCCTGTTCCTGCCCCTCGCACCAAGCCTACGGTGCGTGTCGCCAGCCCGGCCCGGCCTGTTCCTGCCACTCGCACCAAGCCTATGGTGCGCGTTGCCAGCCCGGCCCGGCATGTTCCTGCCACTCGCACCAAGCCTACGGTGCGCGTCGCCAGCCCGGCCCGGCCTGTTCCTGCTCCCCGCACCAAGCCAATGGTGCGCGTCGCCAGCCCGGCCCGGCCTGTTCCTGCTCCCCGCACCAAGCTAATGGTGCGCGTCGCCAGCCCGGCCCGGCCTGTTCCTGCTCCCCGCACCAAGCCAATGGTGCGCGTCGCCAGCCCGGCCCGGCCTGTTCCTGCTCCCCGCACCAAGCTAATGGTGCGCGTCGCCAGCCCGGCCCGACCTGTTCCTGCCACTCGCACCAAGCCTACGGTGCGCGTCGCCAGCCCGGCCCGGCCTGTTCCTGTACTCGCACCAAGCCTACGGTGCGCATCGTCAGCCCGGTCCGGCCCGTTGCTGCTCCACGCACCAAGCCAGGGGTGCGCATCGTCAGCCCGGTCCGGCCCGTTCCTGCTTCCCGCACCAAGCCAATGGTGCGCGTCGCCAGCCCGGCCCGGCCTGTTCCTGCCACTCGCACCAAGCCAGGGGTGCGAGTCGTCAGCCCGGTACGGCCCGTTCCTGCTCCACGCACCAAGCCAGGGGTGCGCATCGTCAGCCCGGTACAGCCCGTTCCTGCTCCACGCACCAAGCCAGGGGTGCGCATCGTCAGCCCGGTCCGGCCCGTTGCTGCTCCACGCACCAAGCCAGGGGTGCGCATCGTCAGCCCGGTCCGGCCCGTTCCTGCTCCACGCACCAAGCCAGGGGTGCGCGTCGTCAGTCCGGCACAACCCGTGCCTGGGTCACCGGTGCCTGGTCAGGTACCCGTCAGTTGCTCCACACCGGAGCCTAAGGTATCCGCTCCTACGAGGTCCAGTCCAGCTCCAGCCAGCGGGGCCAGACCGGACCAGGGGCGCTACGGGGGGATGGTTGAAGGGTGGTGGTCAAGCCCGGAGCCGGAACCGCTTCCGAGGAGGAATGCCCACCCAGCCCTCCCCTGTTTTGTTTATGTTTAGGCGCGGTCGCAGTCCGCGCCTTTGGGGGGGGGGGTACTGTCACACCCTGGCTCTGGGGACTCTATATGTTGAGCCAGGGTGTGTAGATTCTATGTGTTTGTGTTCTATGTTAATATTCTAGTTGTTCTATTTCTATGTTGGCCAGAGTGGTTCTCAATCAGAGGCAACGAGTGTAAGCTGTTGCTGGTTGTCTCTGATTGGGAACCACATTTAAACAGGCTGTTTTCCCACAGTAGTTGTGGGATCTTGTTCCTTTTGGTTTGTACCGTAGGACTGCATGTATCGTTTGTTGTTTTGTTCGTGTTATCACTATTAATGAAAGAGTATGTTTGCCTTCAACGCTGCGCCTTGGTCCACTCCGTTCAACGATCGTGACACCAGGATGCCCCCAATATCTAACAGGTACCATACACACATACAGTTGAAGTCGGAAGTTTACATACACCTTAGCCAAATACATTTAAACTCAGTTTTTCACAATTCCTGACATTTAATCCTAGTAAAAATTCCCTGTCTTAGGTCAGTTAGGATCACCACTTTATTTGAAGAATGTGAAATGTCAGAATAATAGTAGAGAGAATGATTTATTTCAGCTTTTATTTCTTTCATCACATTCCCAGTGGGTCAGAAGTTTACATACACTCAATTAGCATTTGGTAGCATTGCCTTTAAATTGTTAAACTTGGGTCAAACGTTTCGGGTAGCCTTCCACAAGCTTCCCACAATAAGTTGGGTGAATTTTGGACCATTCCTCCTGACAAAGCTGGTGTAACTGAGTCAGGTTTGTAGGCCTCCTTGCTCGCACACGCTTTTTCAGTTCTGCCCACAAATGTTCTATAGGATTGAGGTCAGGGCTTTGTGATGGCCACTCCAATACCTTGACTTTGTTGTCCTTAAGCCATTTTGCCACAACTTTGGAAGTATGCTTGGGGTCATTGTCCATTTGGAAGACCCTTTTGCGACCAAGCTTTAACTTCCTGACTGATGTCTTGAGATGTTGCTTCAATATATTCACATAATTTTCCTTCCTCATGATGCCATCTATTTTGTGAAGTGCACCAGTCCCTCCTGCAGCAAAGTACCCCCACAGCATGATGCTGGCACCCCCGTGCTTCATGGTTGGGATGGTGTTCTTCGGCTAGCAAGCGTCCCCCCTTTTCCTCCAAACATAACGATGGTCATTATGTCCAAACAGTTCTATTTTTGTTTCATCAGACCAGAGCACATTTCTCCAAAAAGTACAATCTTTGTCCCCATGTGCAGCTTTTTTATGGCGGTTTTGGAGCAGTGGCTTCTTCCTTGCTGAGCGGCCTTTCAGGTTATGTCTATATAGGACTCATTTTACTGTGGATATAGGTATCTTTGTACCTGTTTCCTCCAGCATCTTCACAAGGTCCTTTGCTGTTGTTCTGGGATTGATTTGCACTTTTCGCACCAAAGAACGCATCTCCTTCCTGAGCGGTATGACGGCTGCGTGGTCCCATGGTGTTTATACTTGCGTACTACTGTTTGAACAGATGAACATGGTACCTTCAGGTGTTTGGAAATTGCTCCCAATGATGAACCAGACTTGTGGAGGTCTAAAAAAAAAATTCTGAGGTCTTGGCTGATTTTGATTTTCCCATGATGTTAAGCAAAGAGGCACTGAGTTTGAAGGTAGGCCTTGGAATACATCCACAGGTACACCTCCAATTCACTCAAATGATGTCAATTAGCCTAACAGAAGTTTCTAAAGCCATGACATCATTTTCTGGAATTTCCCAAGCTGTTTAAAGGCACAGTCAACTTAGTGTATGTAAACTTCTGACCCACTGGAATTGTGATACAGTGAATTATAAGTGAACAATTGTTGGAAAAATGACTTGTGTCATGCACAAAGTAGATGTCTTAACCGACTTGCCAAAGCTATAGTTTGTTAACAAGAAATTTGTGGAGTGGTTGAAAAACTAGTTTTAATGACTCCAACCAAAGTGTATGTAAACTTCCGACTTCAACTGTATATATACACATCAGAAGCACGGTTTCAACTGCTCCTACAGTTTCGCTTCGGTACTGCGTTTTACTGAAGCCCGGCCCAGAAAGACAATTTCCATAGATGGCCACATTGAGAAGTCTGATTTGAAAATTCCTAATAAGACATCCATTGAATTATTCAAATAATTGTTGCTGAGGACAGTTTTTTTTCCATCACTCACAGCCGAAGATCTTAACATTTTATAGTCATCCAATGGCTGTCATGTTTTTGGATGTCGTGATGACGTCGTCGCTGCTCGCGCTGCTCCCAGTGCGCATTGAGTGCTAGTGCACATTTGATGTTGGTCCGTATAAACCAGATGCAACCCGAATATAGACGGTCCATGAATCGGCATATGCAAACATGAGTAGATTACCTTGAAAACAACAGTTGGACATCTTGGACGTAGTCTCCAGTTCTTATTATACCTCAGTGTGTTACACAGACATCCTCTTAGTGATAATGAAGCTGCAGGTGAAAATATGTAAATCAGAAAACACAAAAGTCAGTCAAATGTTCATGGGCATCATTTACCAACAATTGACCCAATTGTTTTTTTTTTCGAAGAGACCATCATGTGACTGAGATAAATGAAAGCTGCCGAAACATCAACACAATACACTACATACAACCCAGGACTAGAGAGCTCCTTGCATTCACTGAGAGGACACAAATGGATCAATATTTATTTTGGACCACCTCTGCCAACAGATGAATCCTTTAGAATAAGGTGCATAATGTTAATTAAACATATCTTACAACAGAAGTTCATGGTTGGAAATGCAGCTGAGTTGCATTTGGACAAAAACAAATCTGCATTGGCTCATGAAGAGTATTTGGTGGAATCCAACACAGATAATATGGAGAGGTTTTATTTCTGAGTTCCAGGGGTTTTCAGGAGACATAATTTAAGTATGTGAAAGAGGCTTAGTGGGTACTATTTTTAACCAGCTTTAACAAGTCTTAAAAACAAGAATTAAGATCCTGTTAGTGAGAATGTAGGCTTGATAATAACAGCTATTCCTGATTATTTGGATTTCTCTTACTTCGGAGAATCAGGCAGTAAGGCACAAGAGCTGTGTCACACGTGATGGACAGTCAGCCAATAATCCTCCAAACTAGGAGTCCCACCACTGAATAATTTACAGAATGCTGAGCCTGGGGAATCTATAAACCAAACTTCTGAAGTTTGGCTGGTTGAACTCACACACACACTCACACAGATAAACACACACACTCCCTTTCCCTGATGCATGCATATGCACACACACGCCGACGAGGGTATAAACTAAAGCGAAATGTACATGTCCTCGGGGCGATATTATGGCTGTTAAAAGGTTTGTCTTACTCGTTTCTGCAGCAAGGAAAGAACATGTTGGAGACATTCATAAGCCCTCCCAGAGGAGAGCTCTCTCCCAGCCCTGTGTCTCCACAGCAGTACCTCATCTGGGGGGAGGAGATGACACAGTCCTGCTCTCTGTGCTCTCATATCTCTGCTCTCTGATAAATGGGAGAGCATGGAGCAAATGTACTCGGCAGCCCACAATGACATTAAGATCAAGTTTTAATCCCTCCACCGCAGAACTGTAACTGGAGTGATTTTACACCCACATTTTCTGTAATATATCAGCTATATGTCCAATATCTTGACTTTTTCATGTGGGAAAATTGTAATCATACCCTGTATCTTATCCTGTTGTATGACATGCTCCTACATTATATGACTGTACTGGAATGATGGATATGACCATAGATCGGTCGTTGTGAATATTCATCACTTAATAAACAAAACATATTTTGTCCTCTGTAGCTCAGTTGGTAGAGCATGGCTCCTTTGGCGTCACTTAATTCACATAAGGCTGTCAAACATGTCCAATCACCCTTCAGTTGTCCATGTTTCATAAGCCAATCATGTATAGATTCTCCTTCTTTGGAAGAAGGACACAACAATAGCATCTCACCCCTCCATCTTTGAATTATGGATGACGTGAAAGTGAAAAGAAGCTGGTTGACTGGAGCTAGCTCAACCTACAACAATCCTGATCCTTTCATTTTTCAAATTACAAGGTACGATCCGAGAGTAATTGCTAATCAATCATACTGTAATTCATTATATTGTTGCATGCTAATAGTTGCCAATTTGTCATAGACAATTTACTAGCAAGATAGGTAGATAGCCAGGAGTTGTGGTGGTAGCTAGCTAGCTAACGTTAGCTAGCTAGCTAGGTACCAATCAAATTGACATCTGAATTTGGGATTCATGAGAGATCAGAGGGAGACACTGATGAATCGTGGAGCTCTCCAGCTTCCTCTGATTAAAAGAACGGAGGGCCAGAACACATCCAGTGCATGTCCTCCTGAGCCAAAGTCTCCTGCCACCAGTATCTGTCCACTGCCAGCCAACCCCACCCCATGCAAAATACTTGATTGGTTTGATAAGTGGCAACACGTCACTAGGTTCCATATAACCGTACTCCACCCTTTTTCAATCTTCTTCCTGAAACAATAACTTTTAGAAGGAGTTTTTTCCTCTTTTTGGGTGGATCCTGTCCTATGTTTGGATACTGTTGTGTCATTGCAATGCCCACTCATTAACTTGAGCCCCTAGGGGCTGTGTCAGTTTTCTCCCTTTTCTTTCTTTTTCCTCTCTTTTTCTAAGTTCTTCCTCTTTTTCTTAATTTGCGCCAAAGCTGGGGAACAATAGTATGTTAAGGGGAAAGAGGAGAGAAAGAAGGGGAAGATGGGGAGAATAACATTTTTGCAAAAGAGACAAAAAATCAAGAAAAGGGAAAAATGGAGGGTTCTTCATCATAATATAAGTGTTCTTTCATAATTATTTATTATGAGCAGCTGAAAAACTATTTCAAAAAATGTTTTCCTGTGTTTGAGGAAGGGGTAGAGTGGACCCGAAGGTCTCAAGTTTGAATTCCGCCTCAGTCAGTCTTTCTTTTCCTGTAGCCCACAATCATCTCCTTTGTCTTGATCACGTTGAGGGAGAGGTTGTTATCCTGGCACCACACGGCCAGGTCTCTGACCTTCTCCCTATAGGCTGTCTCATCGTTGTCGGTGATCAGGCCTACCACTGTTGTGTCACCAGTAAACTTAATGATGGTTTTGGAGTCGTGCCTGGCCATGCAGTCATGGGTGAACAGGGAGTACAGGAGGGGACTGAGCACGCACCCCTGAGGGGCACCCATGTTGAGGATCAGCGTGGCAGATGTGATGTTACCTACCCTAACCACCTGGGGGCGGCCCGTCAGGAAGTCCAGGATCCAGTTGCAGAGGGAGGTGTTTAGTCCCAGGATCCTTAGCTTAGTGATGAGCTTTGAGGACACTATGGTGTTGAATGCTGAGCTGTAGTCAATGAATAGCATTCTCACGTAGGTGTTCCTCTTGTCCAGGTGGGAAAGGGCAGTGTGGAGTGCAATAGAGATCTGTTGGGCGGTATGCAAATTGGAGTGGGTCTAGGGTTTCTGGGATAATGGTGTTGATGTGAGCCATGACCAGCCTTTCAAAGCACTTCATGGCTACAGACGTGAGTGCTACGGGTCGGTAGTCATTTAGGCAGGTTATCTTAGTGTTCTTGGGCACACGGACTATGGTGGTCTGCTTGAAACATGTTGGTATTACAGACAGTCAGGGACATGTTGAAAATGTCAGTGAAGACACTTGCCAGTTGGTCAGTGCATGCTCGGAGTACACGTCCTGGTAACCCGTCTGGCTCTGCGGCCTTGTGAATGTTGACCTACTTAAAAGTCTTACTCACATCGGCTACGGAGAGAGTGATCACATAGTCATCCAGAACAGCTGATGCTCTCATGCATGCTTCAGTGTTGCTTGCCTCGAAGCCAGCATAGAAGTGATTTAGCTCGTCTGGTAAGCTTATGTCACTGGACAGCTCGCGGCTGTGCTTCCCTTTGTAGTCTGTAATAGTTTTCAAGCCCTGCCACATCCGAAGAGCGTCGGAGCCGGTGTTGTACGATTAAATCTTAGTCCTGTATTGACTCTTTGCCTGTTTGATGGTTCGTCAGAGGACATAGAGGGATTTCGTATAGGTGTCGGGGTTAGAGTCCCGCTCCTTGAAAGTGGCAGCTCTACGCTTTAGCTCAGTGCGGATGTTGCCTGTAATCCATGGCTTCTGGTTGGGGTATGTACGTACGGTCACTGTGGGGACGACGTCATCGATGCACTTATTGATGAAGCCAGTGACTGATGTGGAGTACTCCTCAATGCTATCGGAAGAATCCCGGAACATATTCCAGTCTGTGCTAGCAAAACAGTCCTGTAGCTTAGCATCTGCGTCATCTCACCACTTCCTTATTAACCGAGTCACTGGTTATGGTCAGATTTGCCAAATGGAGGGCGAGGGAGAGCTTTTTACGCGTCTCTGTGTGTGGAGTAAAGATGGTCTAGAGTTTTCTTTCCTCTGGTTGCACATTTAACATGCTGGTAGAAATAAAGTAGAACGGATGTAAGTTTCCCTGCATTAAAGTCCCCGGCCACTAGGAGCGCTGCCTCTGGATGAGCGTTTTCCTGTTTACTTATGGCCTTATACAGCTCATTGAGTGCAATCTTAGTGCCAGCATCGGTTTGTGGTGGTAAATAGCTAATTCCCCCGCTTTTTCTATCAGGATTGCTGTTGGTCGCGCTAGCTTCAGCCAACCAGCTTGCTTTTTTCTTTCATGTCATCCATAATTCAAAGATGGAGGGTTGAGACGCTATTGTTGTGTCCTTCTTCCAAATAAGTATAATGTACACTACCGGTCAAAAGTTTGGACACACCTACTCATTCAAGGGTTTTTTATTTATTTTTACTATTTTCTACATTGTAGAATAATAGTGAAGACATCAAAACTGTGAAATAACACATATGGAATCATGTAGTAACCAAAAAAGTGTTAAACAAATCAAAATATATTTTAGATTTTAGATTCTTCAAAGTAGCCACCCTTTTTCTTGACTATAATTTATCTGGTCCTTCAGCAACTTTCCCCTATCAGCATCCATCACAATTTAATGGTGAATAGGCTTAGAAGTTATTTCAAAGAGATTGCCCGCTGAAATAAAATGGTGATTAAATGCATCAATGATGGCATTTCTTTTCGTAATGAGGCCAGTGTCTGAATGAATTTGTTGTGGCAAAGAGGAGGAAGTAAAACCCTTCAGGGAGTTGACAGTGTCCAGAATTTAGCCAGGTTCCCATTACAATCTGAAAGAGTGGTTATATAATAATCAGATTTAGCCTTTCTGATTTGTCTAACACAATGATTCCTCAGTTGCTTAAAAGCTTGCCAGTCCGGGCCTAAACCTGTGTTCCTGGCCTTGACCCAAGCATCATCTCTTTTATGAATGACTTCTGATAATTCCAGAGTGTATCAGGCATTTGATCTACCTTTAACCCTTAATGTCATTAAGGGAGCATGATTATACACAATAGTATTGAAGACATCTGCAAAAAGGCTCAAAGCTAAATCAGGTTCAAGGATAGCTGAAATACAATCAAGGTCACTAAAATAAAGATTCATTAAAATAAGATCAATCAGAGTTGCCTTCTATGTGATTTGAAAACCAAGGGGGTATTCAAGTTTATGGAATTCACATTTTAACTAAAAGCACTCGGTGAGCAGACCACAAATGGGTACAAGATTACAACTGACAACACCCCTGGGAGTATAGACAACAGTACGACGATAACGCTTAGAAAGGATGGGAGGTATTACCTGAGCAGTAATATCCATAAAAAAATAAAAAATAAAAATAATAATAATTTTAAAGAAATTACGCATTGGAGCCAATCCTTAAGGGTGATAGTTAAAAAATTCCTCACTGTTACTGTATATCTCATTCCATTTATTTATCTTAGCCTGGTGTGGTGCTATTCTGAACACTGCGATCTCAGAGCCTAAAGACAAACATACAGTTAAAAGCATTGAGGAAAGCCAGAGGTCTCATTGCCATGGAGGGTTTGGTAAAAAACCTGTGCATAATATTTTTGATTTTTTAGACTGTGAGGAGTGCTAACATCATAACTGACCGACTGACTTGTGTAAAAATAAGAACAGGTAAAAGATACACATACTATAAACAGTCTAGTCTAGTCTGTAGCTCACTGGTAACAACTTTGCTAAGGGGAAAAACAAAACATATGGCATATCATCAAAGACCTAGCAAAGAACAAGAGGATGACCTGTATTTTCTCTGCCTGTCAAGATTTGTCACGGTAGACCAGTAACTCTGCCCAGAGGAACAATCTGAAACATTGCATCTGGTATTACAATGTTCAGGTTTACTAGAACTAAGGCAAGTGAACTGGAGTATACAATGTTAGTGCACTCCAAGTGTCAAGAACCACGAGAGAGAGCAGCCACACAGGAGCCTCCAATAACTGTGGTCACCATCACCACACATGTCAACCTGTCCAATGGTCCTCAACAGCTACAAATGTACACTATCTGTAAGTTCAATGGCTTTATTGATTTGGTGGTAGATAGGATTTACTGAATATTGAATGGTGGTTCAGGTGATGCTATACATTTCTACCAGTTTCCCTTAAAGGTGATTGTTTCTAATGAAATTATTTCTGGTTCAAGATACTGTTGGTGAATCTGTGTGAAAAAATCAATGGATGATGAAAGCTTAATCTTCTGTAACCAGACCTTGGTGCCACATAGTTAACGAGAAGCTATGTTCCCTCATTAGTCTACAACATTAACCACACATGCCAAATTGGACTGGAAATGGGGGTCAGTGTTGGAAAACTCTGGATAAGGGTTTGGAAAACTCAAGTTCTGAAAACAAAATCAGAACATCTCATACAAGTTATTGGTTTTTGGTGTCACATGTGGTGCCACCGTTTGGACATGTTAATAGTTGCCAACCAGATATATATATTTTCCTTTACTATAATGACTGGGCTAAAACAGTGTGCTTTAAATAATTAAGAGATGTCTGATATTCAAGCCAACACTTTGATTGCAAACAAAACAGACTTCTCCTTTATGGACAGCATTAAAATAATATAATTCTCTATTTTCCTCAAAAGTGTTTTCTTGAATCTTATTTTATTTGGTCTACTGCTGAGGTGCCAACCACAGTAGTTTTAATATCACCAGTTTTCTCTCTTTATGTAACACCTCCCTTGTTTTCTCCTTCCCACAGCTGCTGGATCCAATTAGGTTCTGGCTGCTTCTATAAGTGCCAGCTTGTTTCAACAAAGATTTCCCAGTTACTAGAACGGAATATGATCAATTTGTACCATTGAAGAAATATGATGGATAGATACTACCAGTACATCTATCACTACTGCTACACCAACCCCTGTACTACTAAAGAAACGGCTTCTATAATAAAAAGACAGACCAACTGCATTTCAAACAGACAGCACTGAAGATTATGTTTCACAAGAGTAAAAGCAGGGCTAAAAGCACACAGGACATGCATGTCCTCATTGTATCTCCAATCAGTGCTCTCTGCCTGAACAGTTTCAAGTGGAGGTTGAGGTGACAATTGATGAGAGGGTGTAAGAGAACAGACACCTTCAACAGAGTCATCCCCTTCCAGCAGCCAATCATATCATATACAGAGCCAGTCATCCACAACCATCAGCCAATTACTGTCCACCAACAGACCTTCTTCTGATCACACCCCACCTTGTTGGTTCAACAGTATGCACATCCACTATTCTTATCCTGTACCACTCAACTTGAGTATTCATCTATCTGGACACATTGTCCAACCTCTGCACCCAGGGAACAAGTGCAGGCATAGGGCCTTTTTCTTTTTAGTGCATAGCTCCCTGCCTACTTTGCTCAAGTGTTTACTTTAGCAAAGATCAGATGGAAGAGGGTGCTTACCTGGCGGCTTGTCTGACACTGCCAAAGACAATACAGAGTGGAGTGTTTCTAGTAGATTTATAAACCTTGGCTGTGAAATAAATGCAGTAGCTGAGGATTCACTGAGGTGGAATCCTTCCTATTTTCCATCCACTGTGGCATTTTGGGGGAAATTTACACTTACATGGCCAACATACACTACATGGACATAAGTCTCGTCAAACATCTCATTCCAAAATCATGGGCATTAATATGGAGTTGGTCCCCCCTTTGCTGCTATAACAGCCTCCACTCTTCTGGGAAGGCTTTCCACTAGATGTTCGGACATTGCTGCGAGGATTTGCTTCCATTCAGCCACATGAGCATTAGTGAGGTCAGGCACTGATGTTGGACGATTAGGCCAGGCTCGCAGTCGGCGTTCCGATTCATCCCAAAGGTGTTTGTTGGGGTTGAGGTCAGGGCTCTGTGCAGGCCAGTCAAGTTCTTCCACACCGATCTCAACAAACCATTTCTGTATGAACCTCACTTTGTGCACAGGGGCATTGTCATGGAAAGGGCCCCAAACTGTTGCCACAAAGTTGGAAGCACAGAATCATCTAGAATGTCATTGTATGTTGTAGCGTTAAGATTTCCCTTCACTGGAACTAAGGGGCCTAGCCCGAACCATGAAAAACAGCCCCAGACCATTATTCCTCATCCACCAAACTTTACAGTTGGCACTATGCATTCGGGCAGGTAGCGTTCTCCTGGCATCTGCCAAACGCAGATTTGTCCGTCGGACTGCCAGATGGTGAAAAATTAAGAGACCACTGCACATTTTTCTTAAATCAGCATCTCTACATGTATGACAGCCATTCCATTCCAGTGTCTGTTGAATTCCAACACAGGCACACCTCATTCTACTGAATTAGGTACTGATTAGGTGATCACCTGAACCAAATCTTATTTAATGAGGAAAAAGTATAAAAACCACTGCTGTGGTCATCACTATCCTCTTGCAATAGATATTGTAGATCTATGTTGGCCGGGTGTGGTTCCCAATCAGAGGCAGCTGTCGATCGTTGTCTCTGATTGGGGATCATACTTAGGCAGCCATGTTGCCTACCTATGTTGTGGGATCTTGTTTCTGTGTGTTTGGCTTGTTTGATGTTAGCCTTTAGAAATTCACGTTACATTGCTTTTGTTGTTTTGTTCGGGGTTTATTTAATAAACGAACATGTACGCATACCACGCTGCACCTTGGTCCAATCCTGTACTCAACGAACGTGACAGAAGATCCCACCACCAACGGACCAAGCAGCGTGCCCAGGAGGAGCAAACACCCTGGACACAGGTGGGGAAGACGTGGTCTTGGGAGGAGATATTTGCTGGTAAAGGACCCTGGGCGAAGGTAGAAGCCCAGGTAGGAGAGGATCAACGGCGACGCCAACGGTGCCGACCGCTAAGGAAGCCCGAGAGGCAACCCCAATAATGTTTTTGGGGGGCACACAGGGTGGTTGGCTAAGCAGCAGGAGGCTCGGAGAGACCTGCAGATTAGCACTCTGATAGAAGAGACAACCACCTTACGGGGGCTGATCGCGAAGATGGAGCAGGAGAGCTCCCTTCAAAAGGAGGCGCTGCAGGAGGCCCTTAGGGAGAAGGAGTCAATGGTTGCACGGAGAGAGGAGCTGGCCAGGCAACAAGAGAAGCTGAGAGAGGAATTAACCCTCCAGCAGCAGAGAGCTCAGTCTTTAGAGCAGAGGTTAGCAGAGCCAACTCCCCGCACTCGCTTTGAGGCGCATGTGACCGTGCAGGCACCAGGCTATGCGCCGGCTTTACGCACTGTGCCGCCAGTGCGCCTTCACAGACTGGTAAAGCCCGTGCCTGCTCTTCGCACCAAACCAGTGGTGCGTGTCGCCAGCCTGGTACGTCCCGTACCTGCTCCCCGCACCAAACCAGTGGGGCGTGTCTCCAGTCCTGTACGGCCCGTACCTGCTCCTCGCACCAAACCAGTGGTGCGAGTTTCCAGTCTGCAGTGTTTCCACTGTGCCGCCAGTGCGCCTTCACAGACTGGTAAAGCCCGTGCCTGTTCCCGCACCAAACCAGTGGTGCGTGTCGCCAGCCTGGTACGTCCCGTACCTAATCCCCGCACCAAACCAGTGGTGCGTGTTTCCAGTCCGGTACGGCCCGTGCCTGCTCCTCGCACCAAACTAGTGGTGCGTGTCGCCAGTCCGGTACGGCCCGTGCCTGCTCCTCGCACCAAACCAGTTGTTACGGATACAGGTATCCTGTGTCTTTTTGTGTTTTTCCTGCCCTAATCACAGGTGTCCGGTATGTTCCTGATTGGTGGTCGTTGAGGTGTCTGCTGATTGCTAAGGTGGACCAATCAGTGAACATTCCTCTGCATTGCACCACCTGTAGCTGGTTTTTCAATCACACATCCCATTGTTTAAAAGCCGGTCAGTTGTGTTTGTTGTTAGAAGACTATTTTCCGTATGTGAGTATGGATACTGTGATGTCCTGTGTTTTGTTTACTCACTAAGTTGCTGGTTACTCTGTTTGGTAACTTTGTTAGAGACTATTTTCGTATGTGAGTATGGATACTGTGGTGTTTTGTGTACTCACTCATTTGCTGATTACTCTGTTTGGTAACTTTGTGTGTTTCTGGGAAAAGGGGAGTTTAAGCAAGTTGCCCTTGGGCGTACATTACCCGTAGGAAGAAATCTGTCTAAAGACACTAGTTAGACCTGAGCGGACCACCCCCTGTACTTTTGTATGATTAGCAGTAGATTAGCGGTTCTTGAGGCAGGCAAGATCAGTTTAGGTTTTTTTTACACTATTGTTTCATTTCTTGGGTCCTGCTCAGCCCTTTTTCCCAAACCTTTACCGTGTGTTCAGCAATAAACCATTGATGTTTGACGGTAGTTTATGGTTGTCGTGTAGTTTTTGTTCTCACTGTTCCATGTCACACTCCTAATTTGCATGAATTATGTTACGGGTCTCATGTCCATCCACCCTAGACGTTTAGAGCCACGGGATTCGTAACATAATGTGGGGGCTCGTCTGGGATATATCTCATTGATACTTATGCAAATTAGTTAGTGTCTGGTTCAGTGTTGAGCTTGGCAGCTGTAACTACCAGTTTTTTTTGTGTGTGTTCAGTATTCGACGGCTCGTGTTGCTAGTTTAGGATGGCTACTTTTGAGTTGGATGCATTTTTGGAAAACCCTACGTGGGAGGTTTTTGAGAATTGCCGTAGAGTGGATCTACAGGCTTTGGCTGACCACTTTTCTGTACCCATATCAAGGGTTTTAGTGAAAGCTGAAGTGAGGAAAGCAGTGTTAGAGATATTGTTGAACGAGCGAGTGCTTGAGTTACCGCCGCCTGAGTCTGCTGCTCCTGTAGGGGATGTGGTTGCTGCTCCTGTAAGCCCGTCGGTGTCTGAGGACGAGGCTAAGGCTCCAGCCACATTGCCCCGTTATGACCCACTCTCCCCACTGACTGACAGTGATGCCAGGATGGATGTCCGCTCGACACGGCTCCAAATGGAGGCAGAAGAGCGGGCACAAATCAGGCAAGACAAGCTGGAGATGCGTAAAATGGAACTAGAGGCAGAACAGGAGACACGTAAGCTAGAGGCAGAACTGGAGACGCGTAGGCTTGATCAAGAACTGGAGACGCGTAAGATGGAACTGGAGGTGCGTAAAATGGAACTGGAGGCAGAAACAGCGAGGTTAGTCTCTGCCCATACTATGCCTGCTAGTGAGCCATCCTCACCAGCTGTGTCGTCTGCTACTTTTGATATTAGTAGACAGATCACCTTGGTACCTGTGTTTAGGGAGTCAGAGGTTGATTCCTATTTCAGTGTGTTTGAACGTATAGCGGTAGCATTGAAATGGCCCGAAGAGGTATGGTGCCTATTACTAGTGTAAATTAACAGGTAAAGCCCAAGAGGTTCTGTCAGCGCTACCTCTTGAAGACAGCTTAAATTATGACGTGGTCAAAGCTACTGTTCTTCGTGCCTATGAGCTTGTTCCTGAGGCATATCGACAGAGATTTAGGTCTCATAAAAAGGCTTCTACTCAGACTTATGTGGAGTTTGCTAGAGACAAAGGAAATCTGTTTGACAAATGGCACAGTGCTAGTAAGGTAACTGATTTTAACTCTCTACGGGAGTTAATCTTGTTAGAAGAGTTTAAAAATTGCTTACCCGAACGCATTGTAGTTTATCTGAACGAACAGAAAGTATCCTCACTGTCGGAAGCGTCTGTATTGGCAGACGAGTTTGTGTTGACGCATAAGAGCGTGTTTTCAGCTCATACGGAGAGCAGGGCTGCAGAGTTGCTAACTTTTAGTCCTAGTCGACCAGCAGTACATCCAGCACGCCCAAAAGATGTGTGTCACTGTTTCTATTGTCATAAGGTGGGACATTTGGTTAATGATTGCTTTTTGCTTAAACGCAAACAGGGGATGCCTCAGCACGCCAGGCCGCCAACGGGTGTTGGGCTGATTCGTACGGTTGTAAGGCCGGAATCAAGACAGAGGCCTCATAGTGAATGTGGTTTGAAAGTCCCTGTCCCAGATCACAGTTATGAACCGTTCATTTTTGAGGGATTTGTTTCTATATCAGATGACGAAGCGTCTCAGCGTCCAGTTAGAATCCTCAGAGATACTGGTGCGGCGCAGTCGTTCATACTATCTGATGTGTTGCCCTTGTCCAATAATACATATTGTGGTTCCAGTGTGTTAGTACAAGGAATTGAAATGGGATTCGTCCCAGTGCCATTGCACTTTGTGAACGTACACTCTGAGTTAGTCAGTGGAGTGTTCAGAGTTGGAGTACGTCCTATGTTGCCAGTAAAAGGTGTGACATTTATAATGGGCAACGATATTGCCGGAGGAAAGGTGATACCCGTATTGGAGGTATTGGATAAAAGTGACCAGTCTCTCTCCGAGGAGCTGGCACAGGGTTATCCAGATGTGTTCCCCGCTTGTGCTGTCACACGTGCTCAAGCACGACAAGTGGGTGAAGTGATAGATTTGTCGAACACGATTCTATTCAGAGAGTGTGACCCAGAGGATAGTTTGGGTGCTACCTCTGGTAAGCTGGTGCAGTCTGACCAACAGTCCAGAGAAAGGAAGAAGGATGTGGAACTTGTTGCTGAGGCAATACAGCTACCAGTTACTCGTGAGCAGCTGATCGCTAACCAAAAGGTTGACATTAGCCTGGCTAAATGTTTTTCTAGTGTTGTCTCAGAGGAGGAGCTAAAGAAGAAAAACATGGCATACTTCATTGATGGTAATCTCCTCATGCGTAAATGGACATCCCATGTTGACGCTGGCGGAGATTGGAATGCTGTTTACCAAATAGTGATTCCTACAGCCTTTCGACAAAATGTTTTATCCCTCGCTCATGATCACCAGTGGTCCGGACATCTGGGAGTCACCAAGACTTATGATCGAGTTTTGCGACATTTCTTTTGGCCTGGTTTAAAACAAGATGTGGCTCAGTTCTGTCGGACTTGCCACACCTGTCAAGTAACTGGGAAACCGAACCAGGTTATTTCCCCCGCGCCTCTTTGTCCCATACCGGCCATAGGTGAACCATTCGAACATGTGATGGTTGATTGTGTTGGACCATTACCAAAGACAAAATCTGGTAACCAGTTTATGTTGACGATTATGTGTGTGGCCACCAGGTACCCAGAGGCCATTCCTCTGCGAAGGATTACTGCTCCGGTGGTGAGTAAAGCGTTGATCAAATTCTTCTCAACTTTTGGGTTACCTAAGGTGATACAAACTGATCAGGGTACGAATTTCCTTTCCAAACTTTTCAAACAAGTGTTCAAATCCTTGTCAGTTACACACCGTGTGTCAAGCGCATATCACCCAGAGTCTCAGGGTGCGCTTGAACGTTGGCATCAGACACTGAAGTCTATGCTCCGTAAATATTGCTTGGAATCTGAGAAAGATTGGGATGAGGGAGTTCCTCTAGTTTTGTTTGCTGTCCGTGAGACAGTACAGGAATCCCTAGGGTTCAGCCCAGCTGAACTGGTGTTTGGACACACCATGAGAGGACCTATGAAAGTCCTTAAGGATCAGTTTTTATCACAAGAGTTGTGTGTGAAAGAAAATGTGTTGGACTACGTTAGTCGCTTTCATGAGCGCCTACATGGTGCCTGTGCTCTAGCAAAGGAAGCGCTGTCTTCCTCACAGAAACGGATGAAACGACACTATGACACACAGGCTGTTTCTCGTTCACTGCAGCCAGGTGACCAAGTTCTTGTATTGTTGCCTGTGCCAGGAGCGTCATTGTCAGCACGTTTCTCTGGTCCATATGTCATTGAAAAGAAACTAAGTGAAACTGACTACGTGATACAGACTCCTGATAGAAAACGCCAATCTCGTGTGTGCCACGTTAACATGTTGAAGACATACCACACCAGACCCGTCACTCAGATAGACAGTCCAGAGAAACTGGCCGAGTTGGCTGTCTCTATTGCTGCTACGGCTGTAGTGGGAGGTCATGTTAATGATGTGGACGGAGATGGTTTGGAGTTGCGCAATACTCAGCAGCAGTGTGCTAGATTGCCCAATTCAGAGATGCTGCTGTCTCTCCCGTCAAACCTGATTCATTTAACGGACAGACAGTCAGATGATATTGTGAGACTATTACACAGCTTTTCATGTCTTTTTAATGATGTTCCTACATGCACAAATGTGTTAGAACATGACATTAACGTTGGAAACGCTGCACCTATCAAGCAACATGCTTATCGTGTCAACGTCTCTAAAAGAAAGATAATGAGGGATGAGGTCGGTTATTTGCTGGAGAATAACCTGGCTATGCCAAGTTCAAGTCCTTGGAGTTCTCCGTGCATTCTGGTTCCTAAACCTGATGGGACGTCCAGATTATGTACGGACTATCGGAAGGTCAATGCTGTCACAGTGCCCGACTCGTTCCCGTTACCCAGACTGGATGACTGTATTGATACTGTTGGTGCTGCTACGTATGTAACCAAACTAGATCTTCTAAAAGGTTACTGGCAGGTGCCGTTAACCTCACGTGCCTCCGACATATCTGCCTTTGTGACCCCAGATCACTTCCTACAATATGCTGTCATGGCATTTGGGATGCGGAACGCACCAGCCACTTTCCAACGCCTGGTTAACACAGTATTGGCTGGAGTTCCTAATTGTAGTGCTTACCTTGATGATCTGGTAATTTATTCAACTGAGTGGTCTGATCATGTTAACACTAAGGGTAGTGTGTGAACGTCTAGCAGCCGCTTCTCTAACCCTGAACTTAGCAAAGTGCGAGTTTGGGAAGGCCACTGTTACTTATCTCGGTAAACAGGTCGGCCATGGTCAGGTGCGCCCTGTAGATGCCAAGGTCTCAGCTACAAATGCATTTCCCGCACCTACCACCAGAAGAGAGCTACGCCGCTTTTTAGGGATGGTTGGCTACTACCGTAGTTTCTGTAAAAATTTCTCTGCGGTAGTTGCTCCATTAACGGATTTGCTCAGTCCGGCGAGAAAATTTGTATGGTCTGAAGATTGTCGTACTGCTTTCAACACTGCTAAAGCACTCTTATGTAGTACTCCTGTTCTTGCTGCGCCAGATTTTGAACAACCGTTTAAACTGGAGGTAGATGCAAGTGCCAGAGGTGCTGGTGCTGTTCTACTGCAGCAGGACCAGAGTGGAGTGGACCATCCTGTCTGTTATTTTTCACGGAAATTTAACAAATGTCAGACAAACTATTCCACCATTGAACAAGCTTTGTTGTTAGCTCTGCAGTACTTTGAAGTTTATGTTGGTTCCAGTGCATTACCAGTGATAGTGTATACTGACCATAACCCCTTAGTTTTTCTCCACCGGATGTACAACCAGAACCAACGCCTTATGCGTTGGGCACTTGTCGTGCAAAATTATAATTTGGAGATCCGCCACAAAAAGGGGTTGGATAATGTGTTGGCAGATGCTTTGTCTCGTGTTTAATGATCTAGTTATTTTTTGGTTATCCCGGCAGGATGATCTTTGAATTTTGGGTGTTGTGATGGTACGTGTGTCGCAAACCATTGTGGTTTGCTCTTTTAAGGGTGGGAGTGTTACGGATACAGGTATCCTGTGTCTTTTTGTGTTTTTCCTCTCCTTCTGCCCTAATCACAGGTGTCCGGTATGTTCCTGATTGGTGGTCGTTGAGGTGTCTGCTGATTGCTAAGGTGGACCAATCAGTGAACATTCCTCTGCATTGCACCACCTGTAGCTGGTTTTTCAATCACACATCCCATTGTTTAAAAGCCGGTCAGTTGTGTTTGTTGTTAGAAGACTATTTTCCGTATGTGAGTATGGATACTGTGATGTCCTGTGTTTTGTTTACTCACTAAGTTGCTGGTTACTCTGTTTGGTAACTTTGTTAGAGACTATTTTCGTATGTGAGTATGGATACTGTGGTGTTTCGTGTACTCACTCATTTGCTGATTACTCTGTTTGGTAACTTTGTGTGTTTCTGGGAAAAGGGGAGTTTAAGCAAGTTGCCCTTGGGCGTACATTACCCGTAGGAAGAAATCTGTCTAAAGACACTAGTTAGACCTGAGCGGACCACCCCCTGTACTTTTGTATGATTAGCAGTAGATTAGCGGTTCTTGAGGCAGGCAAGATCAGTTTAGGGTTTTTTTACACTATTGTTTCATTTCTTGGGTCCTGCTCAGCCCTTTTTCCCAAACCTTTACCGTGTGTTCAGCAATAAACCATTTATGTTTGACGGTAGTTTATGGTTGTCGTGTAGTTTTTGTTCTCACTGTTCCATGTCACACTCCTAATTTGCATGAATTATGTTACGGGTCTCATGTCCATCCACCCTAGACGTTTAGAGCCACGGGGTTCGTAACACCAGTGGTGCGTGTTTCCAGTCCGGTATGGCTCGTGCCTGCTCCTCGCACCAAACCAGTGGTGCGTGTCTCCAGTCCGGCACGGCCCGTGCCTGTTCCTCGCACCAAACCAGTGGTGCGTGTTTCCAGCCCGGTGCGGCTCATGCCTGTTCCTTGCACCAGACCAGTGGTGCGTGTCCACAGCCCGGTACGGCTGGTGCCAGAGCAGTCCGGTCCACCGGTGCCTAGTCCAGCTCCGGTCAACTGCTCTACACCAGTGTCCAGAGTTGGCTCTGCTAACCTCTGCTCTAAAGACTGAGCTCTCTGCTGCTGGAGGGTTAATTCCTCTCTCAGCTTCTCTTGTTGCCCGGTCAGCTACTCCACTCCAGTGCCAGAGCAGTCCGCTCCACCGGTGCCCAGTCCAGCTCCGGTCAGCTGCTCCACTCCAGTGCCAGAGCAGTCCGCTCCACCGGTGCCCAGTCCAGCTCCGATCAGCTGCTCCACTCCAGTGCCAGAGTAGTCCGCTCCGGTCAGCTGCTCCACTCCAGTACCAGAGCAGTCCGCTCCACCGGTGCCCAGTCCAGCTCTGGTCAGCTGCTCCAGTCCAGAGCCAGAGCAGTCCGCTCCACCGGGGTCCAGTTCAGCTCCGGTCAGCGGCTCCACTCCAGTGCCAGAGCAGTACGCTCTACCGGTGCCTAGTCCATCCCCGGTCAACTGCTCCAGTCCAGAGCCAGAGCAGTCCGCTCCACCGGGGTCCAGTCCAGCTCCGGTCAGCGGCTCCACTCCAGAACCAGACATCAACCCCTCTCCAGGGTCGGGGCCTCCCACACCAGGGTCCAGACAGGGCTTGGTGCATCGTGGGAGGACTGAGAGGGGAAGCATCGCGCCGAGGTCCAGACCGGACCAGGGGTGCAACGGGGAGGCAGAAAGGGAGAGGACGTCACGCCTGGAGCCGGAGCCGCCACCAGGCTGAATGCCCACCCGGACCCTCCCCTAATGAGTCAGGTTGGTGCGGCCGGAGTACGCACCTTTGGGGGGGGGGTACTGTCACGCCCTGACCTTGAGAGCCCGGGTTTTCTTTAGTTGGTTTGGTCAGGGTGTGAATTTCTATGTGTAAGATCTAGATATTATAGATCTATGTTGGCCGGGTGTGGTTCCCAATCAGAGGCAGCTGTCGATCGTTGTCTCTGATTGGGGATCATACTTAGGCAGCCATGTTGCCTACCTATGTTGTGGGATCTATCTATATTTTGATACCTCAATGTCTTTTAAGTGGACAATGTGACCTACCCTAGAATCCGTACAGTTGCCCCATATATGCACTGATTATATAAAAGCAGTTGTCATGAAACAGCTATATGGGTGTACACACCGGACAGGAAACCACATGAATAGCACTCCTTCTCTCACATTCACTTTTCAGTTCCTGCCCTCACTGAAAACATTATTTACCAAGAGGAGAGTTGTTTTTTAGCAACAAGGTGATCACTACTGCTGTCCGTTCTTTTAGACCACACCCATCACCCTTCCTAAACATATCACTGTATCTATTGGAAACCGAAAAGGAAAACAGTGCTTTGATTTTTCCTTTGATGCGCTGTAATCCCAAACAAGTAGAAGTATTGTGAAAGTCATTGAACTCGAGCCAAAAGCTGCACCTGGACATTTACCAAAAGTCTCCCATTGGAGCTAAGCTTTTGACAAAACCCTCTCATTGATTGTTTTCAAATCCACACGTCCATAAACTAAGCATATTTCTCTCCTTAGAGACGCGTGTGGCTCCACGGGAGGAATGTGTTATGTAAATACAGCGGAAGGTCAAAGGTCAAATATGATGTAAATCAACATGATCTCAACTGGGTGTTGATGTGTTAATATGCGATTAAACTAGAGTTATGGGTTGTTAGGGGTTGGGTTTAAAATGGCTATTAAATGTATATAAATGAATAGAGTATCACTGAAACAACACTCCTATCCTATAGGTGGGGCCTGCATACGTGGGCTTATTGGCTCTTTGTTTTGTACTGGAGTCTTTGGGCTGGTCAAAATCAGGTAGAAGGTAAACGGAGGTAAGGTAAACAGATACCTAAACATTTGTAGGTATCTGCCAGGTCTTGCTATGTGTATGTATGTGTTTATGTATGTTAAGGACCCCACCCTGGAAGCTTTAGAAATGTGCCTCCCAAAACCACCACCTTTTGCACTGTTCTTGTCAGGATATTTACGTTCAGCATAATGGACTTCTTGCCCAGCTTATGTTGAATACCAGATTAGACCTTCGGTAACTAGGCTGAATAACGTAGACAAATTGTATAACCTATAGATGAAAAGACTGATGAATCATTCTATTTAATGAATAAATCAGACCAGCCCTCAGCACACAGGATATAAAGGATTACATTATGTCACTTACTCTTTCGGCTCTGCTAATATAAATGTACATACATAATGCATCTTTATCCTTGGTGCAGAGGTCAGTGCAGACTGACGGGCGCACACACACACACACACACACACACACACACACACACACACACACACACAAAAGTGAATCAACTGCAGTCCAGAGATATTCCAAGCCAGCCTCCTTTGATTCGACTTGAGTCTGCCACTGGCCTGAGCTTTCGAGAGGTGGAGCTAGTGTGTGAATGTGTGTGTGTATTTGAATGAATATACTGTATGTCTTAAAGGGGAGGGGAAGAAAGGAGGAGGCAGAGAGGGGGCGAAAGAGTGATAAAGCCATTCAATCCCTCACCCCCCTTCTTCCACTTAGCTCCCCCCTCTGTCCATCTTGCGCTCCCATCCCTCCGTGCCTTAGCAGTGTAAAACTGGGCTCTCTGACACAAGCAGGCTCAAGCAAAGCACAATAGTCTACTACACTACACTGTACACCAACAGAAGAGGATACTTTGAACTTGTGCAGAAGGAACATTATTTCAGTGTCTGCCTGTTTCTCTCTCTCTGTGGATGACAGGTAGCAGCTGCCGCACTTACAATCAGCGGCACTCCTACTTAGTCGGGACACTCAGTATCTCTGAAGTTTCCATCGCTGGAGCATCGGGATTCACAACTAATGTGTAACTTAGAACAAGGCTGGAGTCACTCTCTCTCTTTCTCTCTCTCTCTCTGCGAGGACAGAGCTGGAATTAACTCGCGTTGAAGGAATCTGTGGGGTGAACAGCTCAGTCTTGGAACGTCTTGTTCAGAGAGTGTTGTGTTCTAAACGCAGGGAAATTGACAGACTGATCGAACTCATCTGGATCTTGGAGTTTAAAAAGTACTCTCATGAGATTTTAAAATATTTCAGTACTGCGTAAATAACATTCCATTTACTCAACAACGCACTGCAGGAGATTTCTAGACAATTTATGTTGTTTTACAAATTGCTTAGCTGTGGGTTGATTGTTTATTGCCATAAGAGATGCTGCATTTCCAGGGTTGATTCTCTCTCTGAGAGTCTGGCAGGTCTCCTTCAGCATACCTGGCAGTCTGGCTGTGTGTGAAGAAGGTAGAATCATCTGGAGGAAACAACTCTACACTACTAACAGGCATTGTGTTTCATACCCTTACTAGACCCTGTATCTGACCTAACACCTGGGCTTTGCTAAGGCACTCTGAACACCTGAAGTTAAGACTATGGGGACTCTGGGCATCTTCCTCCACCAGTGGAACCTCTGCACGTGTGACAACGGTCTTCAGCAGATGCACAGACGCAGCAACAGCAGCCTGGTAGTCCTGAAGGCTAACGCCACTACTTTCTGACTGCTTGATTACTGGACTAAAGGGAGAGCTACTACTACTCTCTCCTCTACTCTGCCTCGCCTGAGCGGAAGACGGAGGAGCATCGGCCATATTGATCCCATGCAGTTCTCACCTGGACGTCAAGCGAAGAGTTAGACACACAGACGAGTCTGGAAAAGCCGGGCAAACGGTAAGGACACGCGGTATCCTCTTTTGTCAGTGTAAGCTGGGGGCTTATGTGGGAGGATGGTAATCACTGTTAATGGCTTAAATGAAACATGAGCAGACCAACAGCACTACGTAAGGTGCTAAGTGTCTATGTCAAAATCACTGTCCCAGAGGCTATTGTGCTACAGTTAAAAATGTGGTTTGGTAGTGTCATACTTAGCAGACCTGTATAAGTCTGACTAA
Source organism: Coregonus lavaretus (assembly GCF_964263955.1). NCBI lineage: Eukaryota > Metazoa > Chordata > Actinopteri > Salmoniformes > Salmonidae > Coregonus > Coregonus lavaretus. The sequence continues at coordinate 43,277,215 of NC_139998.1, forward strand.
TATCATATACTATTATAGGGTAAATCCCCAAACAACACTGCTGGCTGTATTTTCTGTCCCAGAGAACAATTTGAAAGGGAAACCCTTATAAACACTTAATTAAACCCCAGAAAGGTACTTTAACCTTTTACTGCAGTGGGCTAAATCAGGGTCACACAGAGTGATTCTTGGTAGTCTTATACAAATCTACTTTGTAACAACAGTATACATGGCTATGGGTAAAAAAAAAAGAAGAAACCTGTACCATGTCAGATACAGAGTTTAAATGTATTATATTTTGAGTTTGCATCCAAATATTACACTTTATATACATCTCAAATATAACAAAACTGTTTGACATAGAAACACCAGATTATTGTCGTTGAAATATTTATTTTATTAATTATGAAATTATGAAAAACATTAATAACATTCCACCCATGATGCCAAAGAGGGAGCTTTTGGTCATTGACTGCAGGAAAGGGCTACGCCAACATTGTAAAATTCAACATGCAAGGAACTGAAATCTCACTTGAATTAGTAGCTGCCTATGGAGAGAGTCTGAGGCATGGGAAGCTAAACCAGTTGTCTCTGAGCTGTTCAACTGCCATAACCTGGGTAACAATCCGGCTTATAGCGCAGGCTGCTAACTTTCAGGAAAACCAGTGAATTACCTTAACTGCACTCACCAGCGTTAGAAAGGGTCACAGCCGTCAACTCTGTGAGGACAACATGGTCAGACCAATGACGATTGATCTACGATTGACACGAGCATAAAGCTGAATGTATTATGACACATTACGACTTTCATGTGACGTAACGGAGAGGCATGTCAAGGACTTTCATTTATTTGTTAATGTCTAGGTAGAACCACTTGAATCTGATCATATTGGAGTTACCCAATAATAAGTCAATGGGAAACCATTAGCGCCCCCAATGTCTCGAACACATGTTGCAACACTATGTTGAGAGGAGAGGAAGCGTGTAGGAAGTGCGCTAACATATCTGAAATCCACCCATGCCAAACCGACAGGGAATATTCAAGCCCATGCTTACCAGATTACATAAAAGACATTGCCGACATTACATTCTACGTACGTTTGTCGGCAGTCAACTTTACTTAAACTTTGGTAGCATCTTGGGTCATTCATGTTTAAGAACAGTGGTTCTTATAGAGTTTTATTGATTTGTTTGTTGGAGACGGAGCAGATATAAGCCTGTTCACTTGCGTCTCTCAAATGTATCTTCCAGCTGTGATAATTTACAGAGAAAATAAACGCTTTTCCATCTTTTCCACTTCTGTGGCGAAGGTGGAAGCTCATGCAATAGGTGATCACTCTTTTTGAAACATGACTCTACACTCTTAGTAAAAAAGGTGCTATCTAGAACCTAAAATGTTTATTCGGCTGTCCCCATAGGAGAATCCTTTGAAGAACCCTTTTTGGTTCCAGGTAGAACCCTTTTTGGTTCCAGGTAGAACCATTTTGGTTCCAGGTAGAACCATTTTTGGGTTCCATGAAAAACCCTTTCTGTAGTATTATCTCAAATAAGGAGGGACGACAAGAAGGTTCTAGCTTCATTATGTTTACTAGCCTAGTCTGCGCATGTCATACATAGGTACGGACACGAACAAGGGACATCCTACTACATCTTCCCCTCTCCGATGAACAAGAATTCAACATGCATAACCACTGAAGCATAACTGAAATGCAATTTTGAAACAAGTATTATTCTCTTTAACATGCTACTTCCCACCCTGAAACAGTATGAAAGCATGAAATTACACAGTCTGAACTCCTATGTATTAACTTAGGTACAATCTTTCTTTTTGCTGAGGTATGGTCCCCTCAACAGTATGTATTCTATTCACATAACATAGTCTCTTTTTGGGCGAGCTTGTTAACCTGAGCCGGCGAGACAGGCAATGGGGAGTGTAGCCTCCTGCCCATAATGCAGTGGTGTGACTCTGTAAGCTAACAGAGCCCTGTACAGATCCTTCTTATTTTTCAGCAGTCCCTTGACTGTTTTCACAGCTCTCTCTACCTCACCGTTGCTCTGTGCATGGTAGGGGCTACTGGTCACATGTGTGAAGTCATATTATGCGGCAAAAGCAACCAGGACCTCAGCTACCCCTTGCCTGGAAAACATGACTTTAATCCATTGATAACACCAGCTGATGTAGTTATGGATGTCTTTGATGTTTCAATGTATCTTGAATAGTAATCTATTCCAATAGAATCTGCCCCTACCTTTTGACATGGCCGTTTTGGCAGCTCCGTTGCCATCATTGGTTCAGGATGACAAGGTAGACATTTTGCACACATCTCACACTGGGCCACCAACTTGGCAATCTGAGTTCTCAGACCAAGCCACCACACCGACTGTTGAGCCCTCAGTCTGCATTTGGTGATCCCCATGTGTCCCTCATGCACTCTGTCTAGCATTTCCAGTTGTAGAGTCTCTGGGATAACTATCCGTTGTCCGTTCATGAGAAGGTCTCCATTACAGTGGAAGTCACTTTGGTGCACCCAATAGGGCTTCAGAAGCTGAGGCAGCATGGGCAATTATTTTTTGCACTGCTGTACTATCTGTCGGCAGATGGGGTCTCACTGTTGCTCCTCTGCAATCTGCTGCAGTTTGGTCTGAGACACAGGCAGGCTGTCTCTTACTGCATTAATGGACACCTGTACCTCACCCTCTAGACATTGCTCCTCCTCTTCTAATGGACGTTTAATTGGGGCCCTGGAGAGCACGTCTGCTGTGATCAGTGCCTTCCCTGGCACATACACCATCTTGTGGGTGACCCTCAGCAATCTGAGGCGGAAGTGCAGAACTCTGGGAGGCAAGTCGTCCAGGCTTTTGTCCCTAACAGAGCCAACAGTGATTTGTGGTCAGTCTCTGCTGTAAACTGAAGGCCAATGAGCTATTGGCTGAGCATTTCACATGCCCCATGTGATAGCCAATGCCACCTTCTCCACTTGTGCATGCCTTTGCTCTGTGTCGGATAAGCTTAGTGAGATGTTAACTATTTGCACATTGTTACAACACTGTATATATATATATATACATAATATGACATTTGAAATGTCTTTATTCTTTTGGAACTTCTGAGTGTAATGTTTACTGTTAATATTTATTGTTTATTTCACTTTTGTTTACTATCACTTGCTTTGGCAATGTTAACATACGTTTTCCATGCCAATAAAGTCATTGAATTGAATTGAATTGTATGTTATTGGACGCCACTACTCCATGTTGTCCTGCATCTGTGTGAGGACCGCCCCTAGCCCAAAGGATGATGCATCTGCTGACACCTTTGTCTTAGCGTGGGGACATTACTGGGCCAGCACTCTCTGTGAGGTCTCCTTTGATTTTGTCAAACGCTGCCTATTGCATGTGACCCCATGAACAGTAATTCTCTTTGGCTAGTAATCTCTCAGGGGTTTGGTTGTGTCTGAAACTTACCCCCATATGTGGCCATGCCTAAGAAGGTCCTGACTTCAGCCACGTTCTGGGGAATGGGCATGTCTGTGATGGCGCTGATCTTCTCCGTGTCCGGCTCTATTCCAGCTGCACTGATTTTGTGTCCCAAGAACAAGACCTCTGACTGTGCAAAGGTGCATTTTTCATTGAGTGTCAGGCCAGTCTTTCATCATGTTCTGCTCTGTCCCGTCCGCACACGAGCATGTCGTCCGCGTGGACTATGATGCCCCTCAGCCCATCCAACAGCTGGGACATGCGTCTTTGGAAATGCTCAGAACCGGAAGCGATTCCAAATGGCAAAACGTTGAAACAGTATCGGCCAAACGGTGTTATAAACATTGTGAGCGCCCTACTCTCTGGTGGCAGGGGTATCTGCCAGAAGCCTGAGTGGGCATCCAGCTTTGTGAAGATCTGTGAACCATCCAACTAAGTCAGTGACTGCTCCACTGATGGTAAGATGTGTCTCTCTCTGCAGTGCCTCTTTCAAGTTAGTCATGTCCCCATTGGCTTTTGGGACCACCACCATCCCTGCACACCAGTCAGTGGGACTCTCTATTTTAGACACAGACACAATTTCTTCCATCCTCCCCAACTCTTACTTTGGCCAATAAAGGGATAGGCACACGGCAGGGGGTGATAAAGGGGACCGCATCCTCCTTCAGGCAGATTTTGTAGTCACCTTCTAGCCTTCCTAGGCCAGAAAACACTTTTGGGAATTTATTTTTGAAAACCTCCCCTGGGTCCTCCAGCTCACTCACTATCTCAATGAGTGGCAATGCTTCAATTGATGGCAGCCACAGCAGTGGTCTGTACAGAGAGTCAATGATGAAGACAGGCTGGATGGCACTTTTGTCTATACTCTCCAGTTTACTCACCATCTGCCCTACCACTGGTAATATCTTATTACTGGGCCTGTACAGTTTTTTGTTTGTAGGGAGCAAAGGGTCATCTCTACTGTAGCTATACAGCCTAGTGGGGATTGCTGTCACTGCTGCCCCTGTGTCTAGTTTAAATGACACAACCTCCCCATTGAGTTTAATGTCTGAGTGCCAGCCAGCATTGTTTTCCCTGACTTCCCCCAGAAAGATGCTGACCTACTGTAACTGCTGTTCCTCTTCTGAGACCTCATGCATTTGCTTTGATCAACAGACCTCTGAAAAGTGTCCTCTCCTGTGACATTTCCTGCATTCCGCATCATTTGCTGGGCAATCTTTCCAGCTGTGGAAAGAGGATTTCCCACATTTGCGACAAACACTTGAACTGGCTACTGGCGCTGTCTGTGATTGTTTTCTTTCTGTCTCTGTTCTGTGTTCCCCTCAGTCTTCATAGCACAGTATGAAAACACATGTATTTCCTCACTCTCTTCACTCTGCATAGAGCTGCCACTGCACAGCATCGCCTGCTGTTTTTTTTACTGTCTCACTCTGCCTAACCTGGTTTCCAGCTTTGGACAAGGACAAGGTAAGCTGTGAATCCAACTGTAACTTTTCAGAAAGTGAGATATTTCTTACTCCCACTACAATCCAATCTCGGATCAGTTCTTCCCTGAGTACGCCAAACTGACAATGTTCCGCTAGCTTCTGAACAGCTGTGATGAATCTGCTGGCGGTTTCACCCTGCTCCTGTTTGCACACATTAAACCTAGCTCTCTCAAATATAATGTTGCATCTCCCTACAAAATGCGTTTCAAAACAGTCTTTAATGGCACTGTAGTTAAAGTTCTCTTCCTCAGTCAACGGTGAAGCATTTAATATATCCTCAGCTTCATCACCTATAGAATAAATCAGTGTATTAACTTGAAATGCCAGATTTTTCACATTTAAGCCTGAAGCTACTCTGTACCTTTCAAAGCGCTTTCATTTTGGCCAGTTTTGAATGTCCATACAATCAAAATTTTGGGGGGGCTAATGTGAAATTCGTCATCACTAGCCACTGGCCTGTCCATGTTTGCGCGAGTGCCCGTTGAACTTGGAGTTGACAACCCTGACATCTCGCCAGTTTCTTCCTCTTGTAAGATGTTGCTAGCAGTAACTTAATCCTCGCTCATTAGCTAACCCAATGATGATCTGCACTGTTTATCTTCAAAACTGTGCCCTCCTTGCTTTGAAACAGTCTGTCGGCATGGATGTATGATTTACGTGGTAAGTCCTTCACATTTTTTAGTGATTATTAAAACCACTCTGACAGCATGTAGTATTATCTAAAATAAGGAGGCACAACAAGGTTCTAGCTTCAGCATGTTTACTAGCCTAGACGCGCATGTCATACACAGCGCATTCGGAAAGTATTCAGACCCCTTGATTTTATCTACATTTTGTTACGTTACAGCCTTATTCTAAAATGGATTCAATTGTTTTTTCCCCTCATCATTCTACACACAACACCTCATAATGACAAAGCAAAAACTGTTTTTTATAAATTTCTGCAAATTTATAAAAAATAACAAACGGAAATATCCCATTTATATTAATATTCAGACCCTTTCATCAGTACTTTGTTGAAGCACCTTTGGCAGCGATTACAGCCTTGACTCTTATTGGGTATGACGCTACAAGCTTGGCACACCTGTATTTGGGGAGTTTCTCCCATTCTTCTCTGCAGATCCTCTCAAGCTCTGTCAGGTTGGATGGGGAGCATCGCTGCACAGCTATTTTCAGGTCTCTCCAGAGATGTTTGATCGGGTTCAAGTCCAGGCTCTGGCTGGGCCACACTCCTGCGTTGTCTTGGCTGTGTGCTTAGGGTTGTTGTCCTGTTAGAAGGTGAACCTTCGCCCCAGTCTGAGGTCCTGAACGCTCTAGAGCAGGTTTTCATCAAGGATCTCTCTGCACTTTGCTCCGTTCATCTTTCCCTCGATCCTGACTAGTCTCCCAGTCCCTGCCACTGAAAAACATTCCCACAGCATGATACTGCCACCACCGTGCTTCACTGGAGGGATGGTGCCACGTTTCCTCCAGACGTGACGCTTGGCATTCAGGCCAAAGAGTTCAATCTTGGTTTCATCAGACCAGATAACCTTGTTTCTCATGGTCTGAAAATCCTTTAGGTGCCTTTTGGCAAACTCCAAGTGGGCTGTCATGAGCCTTTTACTGAGGAGTGGCTTCCGTCTGGCCACTCTACCATAAAGGCCTGATTGGTGGAGTGCTGCAGAGATGGTTGTCCTTCTGGAAGGTTCTCCCATCTCCACAGAGGAACTCTGGAGCTCTGTCAGAGTGACCACCTTCCTGACCAAGGCCCTTCTCCCCCGATTGCTCAGTTTGGCCGGGCGGCCAGCTCTAGGAAGAGTCTTGGTGCTTCCAAACTTCTTCCATTTAAGAATGATGGAGGCCACTGTGTTCTTGGGGACCTTCAATGCTGCAGAACTGTTTAACCCTTCCCCAGATCTGTGCCTCAACACAATCCTGTCTCGGAGCTCTACGGACAATTCCTTCGACCTCATGGCTTGGTTTTTGCTCTGACATGCACTGTCAACTGTGGGACCTTACATAGACAGGTGTGCCTTTCCAAATAGTGTCCAATCAATTGCATTTGCCACAGGTGGACTCCAATAAAGTTGTAGAAACATCTCAAGGATGATCAATGAAAACAGGATGCACCTGAGCTCAATTTCGAGTCTCATAGCAAAGTGTCTGAAAACGTATGTAAATAAGGTATTCCTGTTTTCGCTTTTTCCTTATGGGGTATTTAATCCATTTTAGAATAAGGCTGTAACATAACAAAATGTGGAAAAAGGGAAGGGGTCTGAATACTTTCCAAATGCACTGTGTAGGAACGGATACCCACAAGGGACATCCTACTACACTTTCCACATTAGGTTCTACATGGATCAAAAAGGGTTCTACCTGAAACCTAAAGGGTTCTCCAATGTGGACAGCCGAAGAACCCTTTTGGAACCCTTTTTTTTCTAAGAGTGTAGTGGGTCGTTCAATGTCATTTCAGCAAGCCATGACACCCACCATCTCCGACTGTTCTGAAATCGTTTCTGTAGTTAGAAACAGATAAGATTAGCATTCCTGCAACATTATTTTGTTGAAATATAATTTGATCTCTGAGAAATTAAGCTAATTGATTGCACCCAAATTGGCTATTTTAAATGACAGGATTCATATAATATTCAACAAATATAGTACATTTACATTTACGTCATTTAGCAGACGCTCTTATACAGAGCGACTTACAAATTGGTGCATTCAACTTATGATAGCAAGTGGGAAACCACCCTTTTTTTAAATGGGGGTTGGGGGGGGTAGAAGGATTACTTTTATACATCCGAATTGGACCCAACATTTTTTTAACAACGAGTAAGACATGAGGGTTCCAAAGAAATGGTCAAAAGCTACCCACGGACAACCCACACCTCACACCAATCCCAACCCAACAACGAGTATACAATATGTTCTCTACGTTTGACAAGTAGCACGAGTATTGTTTCTTCATCTTATGTAATGCATTCTCAGTGAATTTCCTATAGTTTTTTCCCCCTGTTCAGAGAAATTAGTCATAGAAGTTGTTAGGTTTATGTCCCATCCTACATTCTGATATTACCAGGTCCTGACCACTAGATGGTGCTGTTCCTGCTATTAGGTGTTTAGAAAAATAGAATCTCCCCCCTTAATGTTAAAGGGATAGTTAAACCAAACTCCAAAATTACATATTGGTTTCCTTACCCTGTAAGCAGTCTATGGACAAGGTATGACATCAACCCATGCTTTGGTTTTGTTTACCTGGGCACTGTTTCAAATTATACCTTTTTAGCATTGGTCGCACAAATCCAATGCAAGTCAATGGTACATACTGTATATTAGCATTCATATCGAAATCATCTCAAGTAACATAATTGAGTTACACAATCAATTTTTCTATACTTTAGGAGGGTTTGAACATGAAGCGTGATTCACAGGAAAACTATCTGAGATAAACTTCTATCTCATTCACAACACTGGGTTTTATAGGCGTTTTGTCTTTTGTAGCCATTTGGTTGCTACTCATTGCTATTATTCTTTATTTTTACATTTTGCCCTTTCTATCTGCAACTACTGAATGTCATTTTTGGACTCAACCAGTGGCATTTTTGTAAATATTTCCACATGCACTATAAGCACCTGCACCCTCCTAAGACTGCTGGATCCCATTTTATCTCAACAGGAACTGAACTGATAAAGTGTTATTGATATAACAAATTCCAACCACAGTATGCAGCAGTAACAGAGGTTCCTTCAAGTTGTTATCTAACGTATACTAGACCACCCAGAGGTTCATTTATTTAGCCGGTGTCCATGCACATAACCCCAAGCTGTAATCCCCACGTTTCAAGCTGACTACCATCATACCTGTTCCCAAAAACTCTAAGACATCCTGTCACAATGACTACCGCCCTGTAGCACTCACATCTGTAATAATGAAGTGCTTTGAAACTCTGGTCATGGCACACATCAACTTCATCATCCCAGACACCCTGGGCCCACTCCAATTTGCATACCGCCCCAACAGATCCACAGACAATGCAATCTCAGTTGCACTCCACACTGGCCGCTCCTACCAAGAAAAGAGGAATACCTATATGAGGATGCTGTTCATCAACTACAGCTCAGTGTTCAACACCATAGTGCCCTCCAAGTGTGTTACCAAGCTCGGGACCCTCAGACTGAACACCTCCTTCTGCAACGGGATCCTGGACTTCTTCACGGGCCGACCCTAGGTGGTAAGAGTAGGCAACAACACATCCGCCACGCTGACCCACAACATGGGGGCCCCCCAGGGGTGTGTGCTTAGTCCCCTCCTGTACTCTTTGTTCACCCACGACTGTGTGGTCACGCACAACTCCACATCACTGAGGACTTATCATGTTCCTCTCACACCAGCACAGTCGTGAAGAAGGCATGGCAGTGCCTCTTCTCCCTCAGGAGGCTGAAACGATTTGGCATGGCCACTCAGATCCTTAGGAACTTTTACAGCTGTACCATTGAGAGCATCCTGAGTGGTTGTATCACCGTCTGGTATGGCAACTGCATGGGGGCGTCGGGTGCGCCGTAAGAGTTATTTAAGATGCTTTTCAAACAGGTAGGGTTTCAGACGTTTTCGAATGATGGGCAGGGACTCCACTGTCCTGACTTTAAGGGGAAGCTTGTTCCACCATTGGGGTGCCAGGACAGAGAATAGTTTAGACTTATTATTATTTATCTTGCTACCAGTCACTTTCTCCTAATCCCTGCCTACATGTACATAACTATCTCAATACTCCAGTATCCCTGCACATTGTACATTTGGTACTGGCACTTAACCTGTACAGTTGCTTGCGAAAGTATTCACCCCCCTTGGCATTTTTCCTATTTTGTTGCCTTACAACCTGGAATTAAAATTGATTTTGGGGGGTTTGTATCATTTGATTTACACAACATGCCTACCACTTTGAATATGTTTTATTGTGAAACAAACAACAAATAACACAAAAAAACAGAAAACTTGAGCGTGCATAACTATTCACCCCCCCTAAAGTCAATACTTTGTAGAGCCACCTTTTGCAGCAATTACAGCTGCAAGTCTCTTGGGGTATGTCTCTATAAGCTTGGCACATCTAGCCACTGGGATTTTTGCCCATTCTTCAAACCAAAATTGCTCCAGCTCCTTCAAGTTGGGTGGGTTCCGCTGGTGTACAGCAATCTTTAAATCATACCACAGATTCTCAATTGGATTGAGGTCTGGGCTTTGACTAGGTCATTCCAAGACATTTAAATGTTTCCCCTTAAACCACTCGAGTGTTGCTTTAGCAGTATGCTTAGGGTCATTGTCCTGATGGAAGGTGAACCTCCGTCCCAGTCTCAGTCTCAGTCTCAGTATGAAAATGTATACACTCACTAACTGTAAGTCGCTCTGGATAAAAGCGTCTGCTAAATGACTAAAATGTAAATGTAAATGTAAATCTCTGGAAGACTGAAACAATTTTAGTCTCATCTGACCAGAGTACCTTCTTCCATATGTTTGGGGAGTCTCCCACATGCCTTTTTTTTTTTTTTTTTTTTTGGCCACTCTTCTGTAAAGCCCAGCTCTGTGGAGTGTACAGCTTAAAGTGATCCTATGGACAGATACGCCAATCTCCGCTGTGGAGCTTTGCAGCTCCTTCAGGGTTATCTTTGGTCTCTTTGTTGCCTCTCTGATTAATGCCCTCCTTGCCTGGTCTGTGAGTTTTGGTGGGCGGCCCTCTCTTGGCAGGTTTGTTGTGGTGCCATATTCTTTCCATTTCTTTATAATGGATGTAATGGTGCTCCGTGGGATATTCAAAGTTTCTGATATTTTTTTTTATAACCCAACCCTGATCTGTACTTCTCCACAACTTTGTCCCTGACCTGTTTGGAGAGCTCCTTGGTCTTCATGGTGCCACTTGCTTGATGGTGCCCCTTGCTTAGTGGTGTTGCAGACTCTGGGGCCTTTCAGAACAGGTGTATATATACTGAGATCATGTGACAGATCATGTGACACTTAGATTGCACACAGGTGGACTTTATTTAACTAATTATGTGACTTCTGAAGGTAATTGGTTGCAACAGATCTTATTTAGGGGCTTCATAGTTATTTATTTCATTTCACTTCACCAATTTGGACTATTTTGTGTATGTCCATTACATGAAATCCAAATAAAAATCTATGTAAATTACAGGTTGTAATGCAACAAAATAGGAAAAACGCCAAGGAGGATGAATACTTTTGCAAGGCACTGTATATATCTACCTCTCTTATTTCTCGTGTTTTTTATTGTTCTTATTATTATTAATTTGTTATTAGTTATACTTTTTTATATTGAATACTGTACTGTTGGGTAGGGCTTGCAAGTTAAGCATTTCACTGTACTTGTGCATGTGACAAATAAACTTGAACTTGAGTCACCCTACAAGACAGAGTTGACTTCTGAGATGAGGAATACCACACTCAGGAGCCTACTGGTATTTCCCCTGATCTGCACCACACATAATGGGAGCTTTGGTCAATGCCCTCCATCTAGTCCTCTTTCAACATGCCTCAAACCTCTAATATTGACAAAGGCTGAGATATCATGTGGTGATTGAATTGCATTAATAGTAGGCTACATAATGGAAACCAGTTATCCTTACCCATGTCAAAGCAAGGATTTGGGGGTTTAGAGACTGGTGTGTCATCCTGAGACATTGACCAAAGCTCCCAATGGAGGACCATACTATAGTTACTGACTCCTTCAGCATGTGTATTGGAGTGCTCTCTGAGTCCTGCGGATGAGGCTCATGGTGGTGGTTGACAGATTACCCCTTACTGCCATCCCCACACCTCCAGGTCGGTGACTCCCTCCAGCCAGGCTGGGTAAATTGCGGCCCACGTGATGGAAATAAACTGGGAGGCATTAGCAGTGCTAATCCAGGCCTGATGTTGGGAGCCATGCTCCACTCTACAGGCTGCTCCCCTGCTGCCTTACTGCCCTGCTGCCCTGCCATTTGGCCTTGAAGACAACTGACCGTACAATAACATGAACCATTAGGAATTCAGCCCAAGCTTTCTCCTCTTCTTGGGAAGTGAAAATGTAGGTACCGTATCACTTTTCCTGCTGTGATGTTCTCGGTGTAGTGTGTCAAGTTTGAGTCTTTTTGGCTTGAGTTTCGCTGAATTACAGAGGTGCCCTTGCACACCTTTGATCTAAATGACCGTGCTTCTGTAGAGGCGTGCAGCCATTGACATTGCTGTAGCAATTGAACTTTGTGTGTCAAGTGATGGACTGCACTTGGGGTCCCCTTATGCATGCCTCTCCACCTCCTCCAAACATTTAACCCTGGAAGGACCAAAGCTTGTGGACCTCACTGTACATGTACACTTGATTCTCTTGTAGCACTTGGAATGTTCCTACTTTTTAGATGTTTTCTTATGATACTGCAATTGATCCATGGCATAGAGCCTAGTAGTCAACCCAAACATTGTGCACCATTCACAGTGATCCACCTCAACATAATTAACCCCAATTTGTAAAGAGCTAAACAGCAGATTGTATGACAAAAGCTCATTGCTTATGTGTTTTTATCTCTACCAAGAGCATGGCATGTGCACATCAATGTCCTAGAATTTAAATATGAGGTCATCTTGATTTGGAATAGTTTTTTTCGTGAGAGACTTACTTTTGCTTTAATTTAATTTAATTGCAATACATTAACTTACTGTATGTCAGGGACTTGCACTGCACATGAGCAGATCATTGTAGAGTTGAGTTGATGATGTAAGGTCGCATGTATGGACAACTCCCATAGTGATGTACTTCCCCTTCTTACACTTGTTTATTAGTTACTGAAAGACCCCACTTCATCACGTCTCCATGTATTTTTACTCAAGTGATTACAGCACGTAAATTACACCAACAGACACTATATGAGACAGACAGATGGGCTGAATTAGTCTCTATTGTTGTTGAGGCCTGTGAATGACTATAGAGGAAGAGTGGCCTTGGAACTCAATTGTGGATCTGTACCAAATGTGAATCACCTACTTGACTACAGGAATAAGAACAATTTGGTTTATTTTAGTTTGTTTGGAATTATTCTATAAATAGTCATAAAGTTGATTGATTTTGTTTCCTTTGGGATGGGAATAGAAATGTATAAAGCCTGACATTTAAAGTTACAGCTTATTTTCCAAAACTTCCTTTGTGAATTGAATTGTCTCCTTGTGAGGGGACAGGGTGTAGTGTTATTGGATAAGTGGTCTATGAATAATAACCGTAGTTGTTTTCCTGTCTCACTGTAGTCTGGTCATTTGATATACACATTTTTCTTGAGCGGATGGTCAGGGGGCCAGAACATAACTATAAATAATTTGTAGACTGCAAATTTACCTCAAGAAAACCAAACATATATCATATTTGACTAAAGCATAATAATTTCAAACCTTGCTTACATGTATACATGATCACATATATCTTAATATCATTCGTGGGAATACTTTGGAACAGATTTCCAAAAATAAAATAACTTGCAGGTTAGGGTGCACTACTTTTGTGAGATTTTTTTTCCCGCGCTGGAGACTGCTATATCGGTCCGCTGATACAGGCAAGGCCAGCCTGCTCATGCAGGATTAGGCAGCCACCTATGGCGGCAGAATGAAGAGGGCAGCATTTTCTGAGCTAAACTGACCAAGACGCACCTCTAACAACACATAAAAAATTCACATAATTCTCCCCCAAAACAATGACAATTTCTCTCAACCAGTGGCATATGGGCTTTTTAGGTGAGTGCTGATGCCGCCCTGTGATAAGCAGTGCCCACTTTGTCAAAGGCAGGGGCGCAAAATATTTAGCTTGTCCATTCCCAGCGCACCTCTCCAGCATGCTGTTGGAGAGACACATCGCTGCCACACTCCACCAACGTTCCATCAAAAAAAGTATCTAACATAAATCATGTAGCAGATATAGTATATGGTAGAAAGAGTATGTGGCCTTTTTCTGTAGCCTAGAGACTGGAGATAACATGTATGACAATGTAATGAGACAGACACTTTTTACATCATGCAGGTTTCTCCGATCAAATAGCCTAACCTAAATGGCGCCCAATAAAAATAAAAATGTGCTGACATGTTAACAGCAACATATCCTAAAAACAGGACAAGTCAAAGTAAAATGGGCAATATGGAATGGATAATCAGGCTACTCACACCTGATGTCCAGGAGTTTCACCCAGTGGGCTAAATTGTCATGATCAGTGGTTTCAAGTTTGTATCCATACATTTTTGAGGAGCTGATCATAGCGAAAAATTAAATACTTATGCATTTCCCGATGTGTAAACACATTGCAAATAGGCAAAGGATAACTTCTGATAAAGTTGGGTAGCTGATATTCTGAGCTTAAATAGCCAAATTGATTAGTCACAGGAATCAGGACTAATAAAGCCAATGCAACAGCCTGTTTTACAAACGTTAAGCCTAACACATGGATTGGCATTCATAAAATTCCATTGCAGGCCTACAAGGTAGGCTACACCCCAGTAAGCACTGACAGACACCAACATCTTTTGTATGTTTGTTTTTTTGTCCTGTCTGGACTAGAATACTTTTTTTTGGGTGAAGTCCAGACCGGCCTTGAATTCCAGGTCCACAGACTTTGGTTTTTGGTCCGCCTCGACCAGCCTTGAATTGGCACAAACACAGACATCTATGTTTGGTTCAGATTTGGTGCAGTCCGGACCGGCCTTGACCAAATCTGAACCAATCATAGACGTCTATGTTTGGTTCAGTTTTTTGTCTCCAGTAGGGAGGCAGAATGGCCAGGAGTAGTAAAGGTCCAGTGCACTACTTTTGTGAGAAAAAAAAAGTTGCCTGCTCTGCAGAAGGCTATTTAAAAAATAAAATTGCCCTGCTCTGAAGCACCTCATTCACATGGCTGTCTCAGATATCTCAATTTTTATTAGCCAATGCCAGTCACGTGATTGGGTCCTTCTCACAGGCATGGCAGCTCCGAAGTAGGCAACTAGTGTAGACATACATACACATCAGGGATGCAATGGCGCGCTTCTTTCTTATAGAATTGAGGGGCATGTTGAAGATGTTAGAATAACTGTCCACGTGTACTTTTTGTCAGACATATTACAAAAATTGACCTATTCTATTGGTCAGCTTGTCTTTCTGTGCAAGAAATATATATTCCAAACAGACCCTGGGACAGTTGTGGGACGATAGATCCTACATTTTTACAACCACTGTACATTAAAAACAAAACATCAATGAGGCTGATGCAACAGATCAGAACGTTTAGCTTAAAAAGTCGATAAACTATTAGGCTATTTATTCACATTATAAATGCAACAATGCTATAGGCGCAAATGTTTCAAAATGCAATTAGCGGGAAAACAACGTTCTCCAAACCGCACTGCATGGGTTGTTTATATGACTGGGATTGTGTCTTTGGCTGCTGGACAACGAAAGAAAGTTGAGAACATGAGAGAAATAGGCGACTGCTTTCAATGGCATATGAGGAAGTGTTTATAAAATAATCCCCTTAACATTCCTATGGTCAGAACATGGTAAGACATTATGTTTATGGTTAAATAGTTTCAAAATGTTCACTGCCTCCGCTCAGATTGCAAGGTGGGTGAAGTTGCGGTCCTCAACAGGCACTGGACTTTCTCTCCTATCTGAACGAACAGTGCCTCGAGTATGACAGAATCAAGCCTTTAGACATTCATATTAATTATCCTACATTATATGTGTCAAACATGACTAAAGTTTAGTCTCATTAAAAGTCTCATTAAAGTTTGGCTACATTTTCTGGCGCCTTCCTTCTGTCAGCGTCGGTTTAGACATGACAGACTATAGCCAATTTGCTTGGGCTAAAGCCCAAATCAAACGAAATGTGCCTTAACGCGCGTGAACGACCATGTACACGCTGGAATTAGAATGTATGGTAGTGAATGACGTAACACAGACGGGCTGCAAGCGGAAACGCCGTCAAAAGCATCAGGCACTTCAAATTAGAAAGCAAGTCTATTTTTCTCGTGTCTAAGCGAAGCAATGCTGGTAAAGTGAGCGGATAAATTTGTGCATTGTGAGCGGACTGTTTGTGCATTGTTATGTCTGGAATTGTGACATGTATAGTTAAACATGTCTATTTAGTGTTGATAAGATTAGCTGCCAGTGCCAATAATACAAATTTGAAAACAATTACTTTATGCCTACCTTTGTTGATTTCGAGCACAAGCATATAGCCTAGGCAGGCTACAGCTGGGAAACTCGAGGAACTCTGTTAAAGAGAGAATACTGTTATGTAGAAATAAAGAGACTAGCTAAATTCTTTATAAACTGCTTGGGTGTATTAGGTACAACTCTCCTCACATTATTGAGCCAACGTAACAGGATGCAGGTATGGTGGCTTAAGTAGGACATATAAGGTGAGTCAAAAGGAACACACAACAATAATTCACAAGGGCTACACAGAGAACATAACAAATACAAATGTTTACTATGGATTCTCATAACAATTAAGTTGGCATACAATACACAGTGTATGTGAATTCACCCTCTCTACTCTCGCGCACAAGAGCTGTTGACAGTGTATTTTCCTGTGTGATTTGGGCTTAAGGCCTACACTTTGACATGGAGTCTTATTATTTATGTACATTTACATACACTTACAGTGAGGGAAAAAAGTATTTGATCCCCTGCTGATTTTGTACGTTTGCCCACTGACAAAGAAATGATCAGTCTATAATTTTAATGGTAGGTTTATTAGAACAGTGAGAGACAGAATAACAACAAAAAAATTCAAAAAAACGCATGTCAAAAATTTTATTCATTGATTTGCATTTTAATGAGGGAAATAAGTATTTGACCCCTCTGCAAAACATGACTTAGTACTTGGTGGCAAAACCCTTGTTGGCAATCACAGAGGTCAGACGTTTCTTGTAGTTGGCCACCAGGTTTGCACACATCTCAGGAGGGATTTTGTCCCACTCCTCTTTGCAGATCTTCTCCACGTCATTAAGGTTTCGAGCCTGACATTTGGCAGCTCGAACCTTCAGCTCCCTCCACAGATTTTCTATGGGATTAAGGTCTGGAGACTGGCTAGGCCACTCCAGGACCTTAATTTGCTTCTTCTTGAGCCACTCCTTTGTTGTCTTGGCCGTGTGTTTTGGGTCATTGTCATGCTGGAATACCCATCCACGACCCATTTTCAACGTCCTGGCTGAGGGAAGGAGGTTCTCAACCAAGATTTGACGGTACATGGCGCCGTCCATCGTCCCTTTGATGCAGTGAAGTTGTCCTGTCCCCTTAGCAGAAAAACACCCCCAAAGCATAATGTTTCCACCTCCATGTTTGATGGTGGGGATGGTGTTCTTGGGTCATAGGCAGCATTCCTCCTCCTCCAAACACGGCGAGTTGAGTTGATGCCAAAGAGCTCCATTTTGGTCTCATCTGACCACAACACTTTCACCCAGTTCTCCTCTGAATCATTCAGATGTTCATTCAGACGGGCCTGTATATGTGCTTTCTTGAGCAGGGGGACCTTGCGGGCGCTGCAGGATTTCAGTCCTTCACGGCGTAGTCTTTTACCAATTGTTTTCTTGGTGACTATGGTCCCAGCTGCCTTGAGATCATTGACAAGATCCTCCCGTGTAGTTCTGGGCTGATTCCTCACCGTTCTCATGATCATTGCAACTCCACGAGGTGAGATCTTGCATGGAGCCCCAGGCCGAGGGAGATTGACAGTTCTTTGGTGTTTCTTCCATTTGCAAATAATCGCACCAACTGTTGTCACCTTCTCACCAAGCTGTTTGGCGATGGTCTTGTAGCCCTTCCAGCCTTGTGTAGGTCTACAATCTTGTCCCTGACATCCTTGGAGAGCTCTTTGGTCTTGGCCATGGTGGAGAGTTTGGAATCTGATTGATTGATTGCTTCTGTGGACAGGTCTCTTTTATACAGGTAACAAACTGAGATTAGGAGCAGTCCCTTTAAGAGTGTGCTCCTAATCCCAGCTCGTTACCTGTATAAAAGACACCTGGGAGCCAGAAATCTTTCTGATTGAGAGGGGGTCAAATACTTATTTCCCTCATTAAAATGCAAATCAATTTATTATATTTTTGACATACGTTTTTCTGGATATTTTTGTTGTTATTCTGTCTCTCACTGTTCAAATAAACCTACCATTAAGATTATAGACTGATCATTTCTTTGTCAGTGGGCAAACGTACAAAATCAGCAGGGGATCAAATACTTTTTTCCCTCACTGTATGTTTTTCTTAAAAAGAATAGCTAGTGTTTTTCGGTTTTCAAATCAATTTAATTGGCTATTTTGGGTAATGGCCTTGGAGCCCTAGCAGGTTGCCTTGGTGCACTGGCAGATTGGGCACCTTTTGAAGGCCAAATGGCCTTGCCCCTAAAATCACGAAATTTCAGGCCTGGTGTATAGACAGTATATGAAAAGAAAAGTGTGTACAGCAGTAGTTATATAGGATGAGCCTTGACTAGAATACAGTATATACAGTTGAAGTCGGAAGTTTACATACACTTAGGTTGGAGTTAAATTAAAACTTGTTTTTCAACTACTCCACACATTTCTTGTTAAAAACTATAGTTTTTGCAAGTCGGTTAGGACATCTACTTTGTGAATGACACAAGTAATTTTTCCAAAAATTGTTTACAGACAGATTATTTCACTTATAATTCACTGTATCACAATTCCAGTGGGTCAGAAGTTTACATACACTAAGTTAACTGTGCCTTTAAACAGCTTGGAAAATTCCAGAAAATGATGTCATGGCTTTAGAAGCTTCTGATAGGCTAATTGACATCATTTGAGTCAATTGGAGGTGTACCTCCAAAGGTGTACCTTCAAATACATCGGTGGCGATGGGGTGAGGTTGTGTTTCTCTAAGCGGGAGGTAAGCTTGGCTTCTTCTTTATATTGTGTCGAGTATAGCTTAATCCATGTATTTAGATTGTAGGTAGGTATTGTAGTTAGGTATTGTAGGTAGTTTATCTAGGTAGTTATTGTAGGTAATTATTGTAGGTAAGTATTGTATTCGGCTGAGCCCGGTGAAGCACGAGGCTAGCTAACCCACCACCTGGACCAATAAAGCTAGCTAGCTAGCGGGTAGCTACTGGTAACTATTAGTTGTTTCCAATGTTATTTCACACTTAAGAGTACCTGTAATTATGCCAGCTAGCTACCTACCATTCAGCTGTTTTTCTAACCTCATTATCTGAAGCGTTAACGTTAGGTAGTTAGTAGCTACTGTACTCGAAATGTAGCTAGCTTGTTGCTACCTGGATAGCTAACTAAACAATAGCTGGAACGACCGAGCTGTAATGTTTGGAGACGCTTTCTCTCCGTTGGGACAGACACGAACTGGTTAAATTGATTCAGTAGCTAGCTTTACACTTAACTAATTAACAGTAGTTACTAAGGGTAAGTTATAACCTACATGTATTTTATTTTATTTTTACATACTGGTAACCAGAGTCGTTCAAAAGGAATTCAAGACAGGGGTGACTAGTTAACGTTAGCTTGGCTCTCTCTGTGTGTTTGATACTGTGGGAAGAGGGGTTGGTTCATTGACAGAGAGCAATGGCTAGCTAATATGCTAACTATTATAGCTAGCTAACTAACTGGCTGAATAAGTTGACGACGTACTCACTCAAACTGTCAAAACTAACCCCAAAACTTTACACAACGTTAGACACGGACACGAATGATCTGTTTAGCGTGTTAACACACTATTGGTAGTTTGTTGTAACCGAGTATTGGTGCTAAACCGTGTTATTGGAAGCTAGCATGCTAGTTAGCTATGGCGTCATAGGATACGGTGCCCTGGGCGGTTTTCACGGAAGAATACTGTACCAAGTTAGCTAGCTGAATATACTAAGTTAGTCTATTCCTAGAAAACATTGAACTGCTGTAGTTTACAACAATTATAATTTCTAAAGTGGAAGTTGGGAGAGTTATATTTGAGTGTTTCAGTGAAACGTAAGGGAGGGAGGCCCAGCTCTCTCGCTTTCCCAGATGTTTAGTTAATTTTATTCCGATCTCCTTTGCATTATTGTAGCCTTTTCTGTAGCCTGTCAACTATGTGTCTGTCTATCCCTGTTCTCTCCCCTCTTAAGCAAACGCTTAACACCGCGTGGCTGCTTCCACTCTAATCTGGTGGTCCCTGCGCGCACGACCCACGTGGAGTTCCAGGTCTCCGGCAGCCTCTGGAACTGCCGTTCTGCGGCCAACAAGACAGAGTTCATCTCAGCCTATGCTACCCTCCAGTCCCTCGACTTCTTGGCACTGACGGAAACATGGATTACCACAGAAAACACTGCTACTCCTACTGCTCTCTCCTCGTCTGATCATGTGTTCTCACATACCCCGAGAGCATCTGGTCAGCGCGGCGGTGGCACAGGAATCCTCATCTCTCCCAAGTGGACATTCTCTCTTTTCCCCCTGACCATCTGTCTATCTCCTCATTTGAATTCCATGCTGTCACAGTCACTAGCCCATTCAAGCTTAACATCCTTATCATTTATCGCCCTCCAGGTTCCCTTGGAGAGTTCAGCAATGAGCTTGACGCCTTGATAAGTTCCTTTCCTGAGGATGGCTCACCCCTCACAGTTCTGGGTGACTTTAACCTCCCTACGTCTGCCTTTGACTAATTTCTTTCCACTCCTTTCCTCTTTTGACCTCACCCTCTCACCGTCCCCCCCTACTCACAAGGCAGGCAATACGCTTGACCTCATCTTTACTAGATGCTGTTCTTCTACTAATCTCACTGCAACTCCCCTCCAAGTCTCCGACCACTACTTTGTATCCTTTTCTCTCTCGCTCTCCTCCAACACTACTCACTCTGCCCCTACTCAGATGGTAATGTGCCGTCGCAACCTTCACTCTCTCTCTCCCGCTACTCTCTCCTCTTCCATCCTATCATCTCTTCCCTCTGCTAAATCCTTCTCCCTCTGATCTCCTGATTCTGCCTCCTCAACCCTCCTCTCCTCCCTTCCTGCATCTTTTGACTCTCTATGTCCCCTATCCTCCCGGCCGGCTCGGTCCTCCCCTCCTGCTCCGTGGCTTGACGACTCATTGTGAGCTCACAGAACAGGGCTCCGGGCAGCCGAGCGGAAATGGAAGAAAACTAGACTCCCTGCGGACCTGTCATCTTTTCACTCCCTCCTCTCTACATTCTCTTCCTCTGTTTCTGCTGCTAAAGCCACTTTCTACCACTCTAAATTTCAAGCCTCTGCCTCTAACCCTAGGAAGCTCTTTGCCACCTTCTCCTCCCTGCTGAATCCTCCTCCTCCCCCTCCCTCCTCCCTCTCTGTGGATGACTTCGTCAACCATTTTGAAAAGAAGGTTGACGACATCCAATCCTCATTTATTAAGTCAAATGACACCGCTGGTCCTGCTCACACTGCCCTCCCCTATGCTTTGACTTCTTTCTCCCCTCTCTCTCCAGATGAAATCTTGCGACTTGTGACGGCCGGCCGCCCAACAACCTGCCCGCTTGACCCTATCCCCTCCTCTCTTCTTCAGACCATTTCCCTTACCTCACCTCGCTCATCAACTGATCCTTGACCGCTGGCCATGTCCTTTCCGTCTTCAAGAGAGCGAGAGTAGCACCCCTCCTCGAAAAACCTACACTCGATCCCTCCGATGTCAACAACTACAGACCAGTATCCCTTTCTTTTCTTTCCAAAACTCTTGAGCGTGCCGTCTCTAGCCAACTCTCCTGCTATCTCTCTCAGAATGACCTTCTTGATCCAAACCAGTCAGGTTTCAAGACTGGTCATTGAACTGAGACTGCTCTTCTCTGTGTCACAAAGGCTCTCCGCACTGCTAAAGCTAACTCTCTCTCCTCTGCTCTTATCCTTCTAGACCTATCTGCTGCCTTTGATACTGTGAACCATCAGATCCTCCTCTCCACCCTCTCCGAGTTGGGCATCTCCGGTGCTGCTCACTCTTGGATTGCGTCCTACCTGACAGGTCGCGCCTACCAGGTGGCAGGGCGAGAATCTGTCTCCGCATCACATGCTCTCACCACTGGTGTCCCCCAGGGCTCAGTTCTAGGCCCTCTCCTATTCTCTCTATACACCAAGTCAATTAGCTCTGTCATATCCTCACATGGTCTCTCCTATCATTGCTACGCAGACGACACACAATTAATTTTCTCCTTTCCCCCTTCTGATAACCAGGTGGCAAATCGCACCTCTGCATGTCTGGCAGACATATCAGTGTGGATGTCGGATCACCACCTCAAGCTGAACCTCGGCAAGACGGAGCTGCTCTTCCTCCCGGGGAAGGACTGCCCGCTCCATGATCTTGCCATCACAGTTGACAACTCCATTGTGTCCTCCTCCCAGAGTGCAAATAATCTTGGCGTGACCCTGGACAACACCCTGTCGTTCTCCACTAACATCAAAGCGGTGACCCGATCCTGCAAGTTCATGCTCTACAACATTCGCAGAGTACGACCCTACCTTACACAGAAAGCGGCACAGGTCCTAATCCAGGCACTTGTCATCTCCCGTCTGGATTACTGCAACTCGCTGTTGGCTGGGCTCCCTGCCTGTGCCATTAAACCCCTACAACTTATCCAGAACGCTGCAGCCCGTCTGGTGTTCAACCTTCCCAAGTTCTCTCATGTCACCCCGCTCCTCCGCACACTCCACTGGCTTCCAGTTGAGGCTCGCATCTACTACAAGACCATGGTGCTTGCCTACGGAGCTGTGAGGGGAACGGCACCTCCTTAACTTCAGGCTCTGATCAGACCCTACACCCAAACGAGGGCACTACGTTCATCCACCTCTGGCCTCCTAGCCCCCCTACCTCTACGGAAGCACAGTTCCCGCTCAGCCCAGTCAAAGCTATTCGCTGCTCTGGCACCCCAATGGTGGAACAAGCTCCCCCATGACGCCAGGACAGCGGAGTCACTGACCACCTTCTGGAGACACTTGAAACCCTACCTCTTTAAGGAGTACCTGGAATAGTATAAAAGTAATCCTTCTACCCCCCCCCCCCCCCCCTCCCCCACCCACCCATAAAAAATAAATAAAAAAGTGGTTGTCCCACTGGCTATCATAAGTTGAATGCAACAATTTGTAAGTCGCTCTGGATAAGAGCGTCTACTAAATGACGTAAATGTAAATGTACCTGTGGATGTATTTCAAGGCCTACCTTCAAACTCAGTGCCTCTTTGCTTGACATCATGGGAAAATCTAAAGAAATCAGCCAAGACCTCAGGAAAAAAATGGTAGACCTCCACAAGTCTGGTTCATCCTTGGGAGCAATTTTCAAATGCCTGACGGTAGACCGTTCATCTGTACAAACAATAGTACGCAAGTATAAACACCATGGGACGATGCAGCCGTCATACCGCTTAGGAAGGAGACGCGTTCTGTCTCCTAGAGATGAACGTACTTTGGTGCGAAAAGTGCAAATCAATCCCAGAGCAACAGCAAAGGACCTTGTGAAGATGCTGGAGGAAACAGGTACAAAAGTATCTATATCCACAGTAAAACGAGTCCTATATCAACATAACCTGAAAGGCCGCTCAGCAAGGAAGAAGCCACTGTTCCAAAACCGCCATAAAAAAGCCAGACTACGGTTTGCAACTGCACATGGGGACAAAGATCGTACTTTTTGGAGAAATGTCCTCTGGTCTGACTAAACAAAAATAGAACTGTTTGGCCATAATGACCATCGTTATATTTGGAGGAAAAAGGGGGACGCTTGCAAACCGAAGAACACCATCCCAACCGTGAAGCACGGGGGTGGCAGCATCATGCTGTGGGGGTGCTTTGCTGCAGGAGGGACTGGTGCACTTCACAAAATAGATGGCATCATGAGGAAGGAAAATTATGTGGATATATTGAAGCAACATCTCAAGACATCAGTCAGGAAGTTAAAGCTTCGTCGCAAATGGGTCTTCCAAATGGACAATGACCCCAAGCATACTTCCAAAGTTGTGGCAAAATGGCTTAAGGACAACAAAGTCAAGGTATTGGAGTGGCCATCACAAAGCCCTGACCTCAATCCTATAGAAAATGTGTGGGCAGAACTGAAAAAGCGTGTGCGAGCAAGGAGGCCTACAAACCTGACTCAGCTACACCAGCTCTGTCAGGAGGAATGGGCCAAAATTCACCCAACTTATTGTGGGAAGCTTGTGGAAGCATACCCGAAATGTTTGACCCAAGTTAAACAATTTAAAGGCAATGATACCAAATACTAATTGAGTGTATGTAAACTTCTGACCCACTGGGAATGTGATGAAAGAAATAAAAGCTGAAATATATCATTCTCGCTACTATTATTCGGACATTTCACATTCTTAAAATAAAGTGGTGATCCTAACTGACATAAGACAGATTTTTTACTAGGATTAAATGTCAGGAATTGTGAAAAACTGAGTTTAAATGTATTTGGCTAAGGTGTATGTAAACTTCCGACTTCAACTGTATATATATATATATATATACAGTACCAGTCAACAGTTTTAGAACACATACTAATTTAAGGGTTTGTCTTTATTTTTACTATTTTCTACATTGCAGAAAAATAGTGAAGACATCAAAACTATGAAATAACACACATGGAATCATGTAGTAACCAAAAAAGTGTTAAACAAATCAAAATATATTATTTTTGAGATTCTTCAAAGTAACCACCCTTTGCCTTGATGACAGCTTTGCACACTCTTGGCATTCTCTCAACCAGCTTCATGAGGTAGTCACCTGGAATGCATTTCAATTAACAGGTGTGCCTTCTTAAAAGTTAATTTGTGGAATTTCTTTCCTTCTTAATGCATTTGAGCCAGTCAGTTGTGTTGTGACAAGGTAGGGGTGGTATACAGAAGATAGCTCTATTTGGTAAAAGACCAAGTCCATATTATGGCAAGAACAGCTCAAATAAGCAAAGAGAAATTGCAGTCCATCTTTACTTTAAGACATGAAGGTCAGTCAATCCGGAAAATTTCAAGAACTTTGAAGGTTTCTTCCAAGTGCAATCGCAAAAACCATCAAGCGCTATGATGAAACTGGCTCTCATGAGGACCGCCACAGGAAAGGAAGACCCAGAGTTACGTCTGCTGCAGAGGATAAGTTCATTAGAGTTAACTGCACCTCAGATTGCAGCCCAAATAAATGCTTCACAGAGTTCAAGTAACAGACACATCTCAACATCAACTGTTCAGAAGAGACTGCGTGAATCAGGCCTTCATGGTCGAATTGCTGCAAAGAAACCACTACTAAAGGACACCAACAAGAAGAAGAGACTTGCTTGTGTCAAGAAACACGAGCAATGGACATTAAACCGGTGGAAATCTGTCCTTTGGTCTGATGAGTCAAAATGTGAGATTTCTGGTTCCAACCGCCGTGTCTTTGTGAGACGCAGATTAGGTGAACGGATGATCTCTGCATGTGTGATCCCCACCGTGAAGCATGGAGGAGGAGGTGTGATGATGTGGGGGTGCTTTGCTGGAGACACTGACTGTGATTTATTTAGAATTCAAGGCACACTTAACCAGCATGGCTACCACAGCATTCTGCAGTGATACGCATCGCATCTAGTTTGCGCTTAGTGGGACTATCATTTGTTTTTCAACAGGACAATGACCCAAAACATACCAGGCTGTGTAAGGGCTATTTGACCAAGAAGGAGAGTGATGGAGTGCTGCATCAGATGACCTGGCCTCCACAATCCCCCAACCTCAACCAAATTGAGATGGTTTGGGAAGAGTCGGCCCGCAGAGTGAAGGAAAAGCAGCCAACAAGTGCTCAGCATATGTGGGAACTCCTTGAAGAATGTTGGAAAAGCATTCCAGGTGAAGCTGGTTGAGAGAATGCCAAGAGTGTGCAAAGCTGTCATCAAGGGAAAGGGTGGCTATTTGAAGAATCTCAAATATAAAATATATTTTGATTTGTTTAACACTTTTCTAGTTACTACATGATTCCATATGTGTTATTTCATAGTTTTGATGTCTTCACTATTATTCTACAATGTAGAAAATAGTAAAAATAAAGAAAAACCCTTGAATGAGTAGGTGTGTCCAAACCTTTGACTGGTACTAATATATATATAGTATCTCACAAAAGTGAGTACACCTCTCACATTTTTGTAAATATTTGAGTATATCTTTTCATGTGACAATGCTGAAGAAATGACACTTTGCTACAATGTAAAGTAGTGACTGTCCCTTCAAAATAACACAACACACAGCCATTAATGTCTAAACCGCTGGCAACAAAAGTGAGTACACCCCTATGAAGTTGGTCCCCCCTTTGCTACTATAACAGCCTCCATTCTTCTGGGAAGGCTTTCCACTAGATGTTGGAACATTGCTGCGGGGACTTGCTTCCATTCAGCCACAAGAGCATTAGTGAGGTCAGACACTGATGTTGGGCGATTAGGCCTGGCTCGCAGTCGGCGTTCCAATTCATCCCAAAGGTATTCTATGGGGTTGAGGTCAGGGCTCTGTGCAGGCCAGTCAAGTTCTTCCACACCGATCTCGACAAACCATTTCTGTATGGACCTCGCTTTTTGCACGACGGGCATTGTCATGCTGAAATAGGAAAGGGCCTTCCCCAAACTGTTGGAAGCACAGAATCATGTAGAATGTCATTGAATGCTATAAGATTTCCCATCACTGGAACTAAGGAGTCTAGCCCGAACCATGAAAAACAGTCCCAGATCATTATTCCTCCTACACTAAACTTTACAGTTGGCAAAATGCATTGCAACCCAGTTGGCAATATGCAACCCAGATTCGTCCGTCGGGCTGCCAGATGGTGAAGTGTGATTCATCACTCCAGAGAATGCGTTTCCACTGCTCCAGAGACCAATGGTGGCGAGCTTAACACCACTCCAGCCGACACTTGGCATTGCGCATGGTGACCTTAGGCTTGTGTGCGGCTGCTCGGCCATGGAAACCCATTTCATGACGCTCCAGACGAACAGTTCTTGTGCTGACGTTGCTTCCAGAGGCAGTTTGGTAATGAGTGTTGCAACCGAGGACAGACGATTTTATGCGCTACGCGCTTCAACACGCAGCGGTCCCATTCTGTGAGCTTGTGTGGCCTACCACTTCGCGGCTGAGCCGTTGTTGCTCCTAGACGTTTCAACTTCACTATAACATCACTTACAGTTGACCGGGGTAGCTCTAGCAGGGCAGAAATTTGACGAACTGACTTGTTGGAAAGGTGGCATCCTATGATGGTGCTACGTTGAAAGTCACTGAGCTCTTCAGTAAGGCCATTCTACTGTCAATGTTTGTCTATGGAGATTGCATGGCTGTGTGCTCGATTTTATATACCTGTCAGCAACGGGTGTGGCTGAAATAGCCAAATCCACTAATTTGAAGGGGTGTCCACATACTTTTGTATATATACATATGTCCTCCCCTTAGCAGCCTATGGGTGGGGGGGGTCTTATAATTTATAAATTATACACAATCAGTGGCTTAGCTTTAGGCAAGTAAACCATTAGCGCTCTTACTAACTACTGGCACCACACAGAATAGCCGACACCACTGCACTTAAGCTGCACAAAAGCTGATGTGATTCAGTATCTGGATTTATACCCTTTCTCCCACTGAGACCTGTAGGTCATACACAATATGGAGGTAATGCCTCTATTGCGCCATTATACCAGAGGATATAACTAGCTTAGCCCGGGTACCAGTCTCTTTAGCTAACATTCCACTCCTTGCCACTCCTTGTTATTGCCAAAGACAAGGCAATGGCAAATTGACATTTGTCAATGACAAGGAGTGGCAAGGAGTGGAATGTTAGCTAAAGAGACTGGTACTCAGGCTATGATGTCTAGCTAGATTTACCACACCATTTCCTGTGTGTCAGTGCTGTACAGAAACACAAAACCATGAGCAACTTCAAAAGAAAGCTGTGGCTATAATGTAATGTAATAACAAATGAATACCATTGCAATTAATCATGATTCTGCTGGAAATTGACATGCCTACCGCTCAAATAGGGAGGACATACAGAAGTTAGGACCATGGTATTGTGAATCAGCATAGTAGGGGCCTACAATATAGTAGTGTGGTATGGATGTAAATGAATAGGAACACTTTATGTTGTTCGAATGC
Organism: Coregonus lavaretus; assembly: GCF_964263955.1. Lineage (NCBI taxonomy): Eukaryota > Metazoa > Chordata > Actinopteri > Salmoniformes > Salmonidae > Coregonus > Coregonus lavaretus. The sequence continues at coordinate 43,305,244 of NC_139998.1, forward strand.
CTGTTTTCTATGAGCACACACCTTTCCTTATGTGCCAATTACAGTACATGCAGCATTGCCAAGCTGGCAGTACAGTGCTGTACATCTTAGTGAGTAATCCTTTAGAGCGTGCTGTGTAAGTCCTCAGCAGATGATCTATGGGACTGTTAGTATCTGACTCTACCAAAAAAACACTCCACAACAGGATGCTTCTATTTACAAGACAGTAAACCATTAGTGACTTTTCAAAGATGTTCGTTGATGCCAGTGGGTAGAGTCTCTGAGTAAAAGGCAAACAACCGGTGAGTATTGCCAGGAGAACTGTAGCGCAGATCTTTTCACTTCCAACCACGTTTCCCCTCCTAGTCGGCCACTCTACAGAGAGGGCCAGAAACACAGGCCCTGATGAAGGCCCTACAGAGGCCAACGCCCTCACCCCCAGTCTGGCAAAGCACTTTGACAGAGCTGATCTGGATATGTCTTCAGCCACTGTCAGTTAACCATTTCCTGATCTGGATAAATGTTTTGCACCCCGCCATCTTCCCTGCCCCGCACAAACAAAAACACATTTCAAACATGGGAGGGATCTGAATCAACTGATACTGTTAATAGGTAAAGTGTGGGAATGAACGTGAAAAGCAAAGTGTGGTACAATAACATGTATTTGCATGGAAAAACAATTACAAACACAGGTGCGTGAGCAGACAAACAAACATAAAGTAGTGAAAAGGTCAAGGGTCTTTGGTGTCTGGAACATCACTGTAACAGGATTGTTCTGTTTAGGTTCACGCCTACTGTCCACCAGAGGAGGCTGGTGGGAGGAGCTATAGGAGGACGGGCTCATTGTAATGGCTGGAATGGAGTAAATGGAACGGTACCAAACACATCAAAAATATTGAAAACACATGTTTGACTCAGTTCCATTTATTCTATTCCAGCTATTAAAATGAGCCCATCCTCTTATGGCTCCTCCCACCACACTCCTCTGCTGTCCACACTGACAATTAGCTAGAGTCCAAGTCCAGGTATGAAAATGTAATGCTGAGATTCATGGCCATGTGATTAGCGGTAGGCCTATGGTGAAATATCTGCCTTGCTGAACAGTAGTGGTGTTTTCAAATGCTTTCTGTTGTGCACATATTGGCTTATGTTATTATAAAGCCGAACAGGTTATAATTCAAGACAGACAAATCACAGTATGGAAGCATGCAACACAACACCAAACACATAAAGGCCCAACACAGCAATTTTTATCTCAATATCAAATCATTCCTTGGTAACAATTAAGTATGTTACTCTGATTGTTTTCAATTAATGCTGCAATATGTAACTTTTTGGGCAACCTGACCAAATTCACATAGAAATGTGAGTTATAGATATGTAATTATTATTGAAAGCAAGTCTCAGAAGCGGTAGGTCTGTTCTATATGCACTCTTTCTATGTTTCCCGTTTTTAAGTATAGTTTTTGTGCGTCTTTTACTTTCGGTTTTGTACACTAGCTTCAAACTTCTGAAAATACAATAGTTTTGGTTATTGAAAATATATTTCACAGAGGTTTAGATGGTACAATGTGTCACGCCCTGGCCTATAGAACTCTAGCTAGTTTGGTCAGGGTGTGAATATTCTAGGTTTGTATTTCTATGTTTGGCCGGGTGTGGTTCCCAATCAGAGGCAGCTGTCGCTCGTTGTCTCTGATTGGGGATCATACTTAGGCAGCCAGTTTTCCTGCCTGTGTTGTGGGATCTTGTTGTGTTCCTGTTTAGGCTTGTGTGTTAGCCCTTTGGACCGTCACGGTTAAGTTTGTTATTTTGGTTACTGTGTTGTGTGTTTATTAGTTAAATAAACATGTACGCCTTTCACGCTGCACCTTGGTCCGACCCTTCTCTTAACGTACGTGACACAATGACTCTACACCAGGGGTGTCAAACTCATTCCATGGGCCTAGTGTCTGCTGGTTTTCATTTTTTATTTTCAATTAAGACCTAGACAACCAGGTAAGTGGAGTTCCTTACTAATCAGTGACCTTAATTCATCAATCAAAGACAAGGAAGGAGCAAAAACCCGCAGACGCTCGGCCCTCCGTGGAATGAGTTTGACATATGTGCTCTACACCAATGGAGGCTGCTGAGGGGAGGACGGCTCATAAAAATGTCTGGAATGGAGTATAATGGATGGAATGGAGTGAATGGTATCAAACATATGAAAATCACATGTTTGATACCATTCCATTTACGCCATTCCAGTCATTATTATGAGCCATCCTCCTTTCAGCAGCCTCTACTGCTCTGAACTGAAATAAGGCGAACTATTCCAATTTTAGCAATCAGGAAATGGCGAAGTGATTTCTGGATATTGCACCTTTTAAAATGGTCAAAAGGAAACATAAATAGCTTCTGAGCAAGAGCAATTTCTCAAGCAAGAATTTAGCTAGAACTCTCTGGGAGTGGTCTGAGTGGAGGGGAAAACTAGTTGTTATTGGCAGAGAGGTTTGGGATTCTCTTCCTTATTGGTCTATTAACTAATTTACCGCCTGGTGATGTCACCAGGCAGGCCAAAAGTCCATCCCACCAAAACAGGCTGAGATTTCAAGAGATCTTTTCAAACCGTTCTTACACTCAAAGGTCATTATCATAATTTTTACAATTTCACAGTATTATTCCAGCATCACAGTGTAGAAATATACAGTTGAAGTCAGAAAATTCCAGAAAATGATGTCATGGCTTTAGAAGCTTCTGATAGGCTAATTTTCATAATTTCAGTCAATCGGAGGTGCACCTGTGGATGTATTTCAAGGCCTATCTTCAAACTCAGTGCCTCTTTGCTTGACATCATGGGAAAATCAAACGAAATCAGCCAAGACCTCAGAATTTTTTTTTGTAAACCTCCACAAGTCTGGTTCATCCTTGGGAGCAATTTCCAAACGCCTGAAGGTACCACATTCATCTGTACAAACAATAGTGCGCAAGTATAAACACCATGGGAGCACGCAGCCGTCATACCGCTCAGGAAGGAGACACGTTCTGTCTCCTAGAGATGAACGTACTTTGGTGCGAAAAATGCAAATCAATCCCTGAACAACGGCAAAGGACCTTGTGAAGATGCTGGAGGAAACAGGTACAAAAGTATCTATATCCACAGTAAAACAAGTCCTATATCAACATAACCTGAAAGGCCGCTCAGCAAGGAAGAAGCCACTGTTCCAAAACCGCCATAAAAAAGCCAGACTACGGTTTGCAACTGCACATGGGGACAAAGATCGTACTTTTTGGAGAAATGTCCTCTGGTCTGATTAAACAAAAATAGAACTGTTTGGCCATAATGACCATCGTTATGTTTGGAGGAAAAAGGGGGGCGCTTGCAAGCCGAAGAACACCATCCCAACCGTGAAGCACGGGGGTGGCAGCGTCATGCTGTGGGGGTGCTTTGCTGCAGGAGGGACTGGTGCACTTCACAAAATAGATGGCATCATGAGGAAGGAAAATTATATGGATATATTGAAGCAACATCTCAAGACATCAGTCAGGAAGTTAAAGCTTCGTCGCAAATGGGTCTTCCAAATGGACAATGACCCCAAGCATACTTCCAAAGTTGTGGCAAAATGGCTTAAGGACAACAAAGTCAAGGTATTGGAGTGGCCATCACAAAGCCCTGACCTCAATCCTATAGAAAATGTGTGGGCAGAACTGAAAAAGCGTGTGCGAGCAAGGAGGCCTACAAACCTGACTCATATACACCAGGTCTGTCAGGAGGAATGGGCCAAAATTCACCCAACTTATTGTGGGAAGCTTATGGAAGGCTACCCGAAACATTTGAGCCAAGTTAAACAATTTAAAGGCAATGCTACCAAATACTAATTGAGTGTATGTAAACTTCTGACTGTGATGAAAGAAATAAAAGCTTAAATAAATCATTCTCTCTACTATTATTCTGACATTTCACATTCTTAAAATAAAGTGGTGATCCTAACTGACCTAAGACGGGGAATTTTTACTAGGATTAAATGTCAGGAATTGTGAAAAACTGAGTTAAAATGTATTTGTCTAAGGTGTATTTAAACTTCCAACTTCAACTGTATATAAAACACAGGAAAATCATGTTTATGACTGCACTGGGCCTTTAAAAGAGATATCACAGAACATAATATGCAATACGGTTAGAGTCCACAGGAGGCTGCTGAGGGGACAACTGCTCATAATAATGGCTGGAAAGGAGCAAATGGAATGCCATCAATCACCTGGAAACCATGTATTTGATACCATTCCGCTCCAGTCATTACTACGAGCCCGTTCTCCCCTATTAAGGTGCCATCAACCTCCTGTGGGTGAGACAATGTTGCTTACACACAGAGGCATCACTGAGAGATCCCACAACAATGGGAACCTTAATCAAACTGTGAAGCCATTAAAACACTATTGGGTAGATAAGTAATCAAACAGAATCTCTTGCTGAATAGTTCAGTTTAAACCATTACTATGCAGCCAATCCCTCGAGCAAAGCAAACTAGAAGATCGTGGAAGATCATTATCGCTCAGCTCTTTCAAGGAACAATTGCGTAATTTTCTCTAGTAATAGACTTTTCATCTGGGGCTTGACGCTATGCCAGAGGAGTATCCCATCCATGCTCACAATAGGCTAGCTCTGTGAGGGAGTTTACACAAGCTGTACACTGACTGCTATTCTCTACTCATTTTTTATACGCTGAAACATAAAAACAATAAATAAAGGCGTTCAGGGACTTCATGCATGGGTTACCGGAATTGAAATACCTCTTTGTGTTGACATGGAGTATCTGGGCAAAACCACACATAGCACATCTGACAATCCACACCTGTGAAACAGCGACTGCAGAATGGCCTCAGCAGAGGGACACAGTATTTTGTTGATGGCAAAAACACTTGTGATAACGTTTTGAGAATGAGATCTGTTGAAATGGAGGCCCCTGTGCCAACAAGAGGCCCTTCCCACTGTACTGTACATGCAGTAATACTATGGAACTAAGCCAGCTGTATTTGCCATTTATTGCATGAAGTATTTGTCCTGTCACTCCTGTGCTTTCATCATTGTGGGTGTTGCAGTAAAAACATTCCCCCCTAACCTCTTCCCTTGTGTTTCCTTGTCTTTCAGAGTGTCAATGCTCATTCTAAGATGAAGTTATGGAAGTGTGCCGCCATCGCCTTGACTCTCTGTGGTACAGCACTGTCCCTCTTCCTCACTAGAATCATGGTTCCCACGCCACCGCATCACTTCCCCTCCTGGGACTCGTCTTCGCCGCGGACATCAGACTCCGCTTCCTCCTCCAACTCCTCTTCCTCCCTGATCGGACGTCATCGCAAAGTGCGGTCGACAGACGGCATCAGCAACATTTTGACAGAATGTAAGCAAAACCGTCATCTTCAGTCACCAACTATTCTGGTCCAGATGTTCTGATTGGTTTAAATGTTCTGATTGACCCTTGCTAAAGCTCTGATATTTAAATGGTCACTAAAGAAAACGTTGTGGTGGAGAGCAGTCAAGGGAATGTACGCTTTTTCATGTGCACTTTTTCATGTGTTAAAATTGGATAATTATGAACCAGTCTTTGTCTGAGGGCCATTATTAGTTTACCTGTACAGATAAAGCTAGCATACCTTCACAGACAGAGCATAGCATCCATCTGCAGCTTACAGCCAGGCAGGGTAATCAAATCAAATGATGTGACATCCGGGGAGCAGATTACTCCATTAAGGTTTGTAGCTTCATCTCATCATACCAGGAGAATTTGCACAATGAGTGTGATAAAACGCCTGTAACCTCCTGATATGGTTTTAGAGGCTATGCAGTATTCATAAGAAAAGGTGTCATAAAAGATTCAGAGATGTAAAATGTCAGTGATGGTCTCTGAGTTTGTCCATTAGGATGGGAATAAGAACATTTTCAGAGAGAGTCCCACTAAGTGGGTCAGTGGAGGCTAGAAATGTGACATCCCTCACCATGTGGTTGAAGAGCCACCTGGCCTTGTGTTAAGACACTGTCCTTACACACTGTCCCTTTGGCTTTGGGCTGGGCATTACTGTCGGTTCTTGTTATCTCTCATTCGCTGATGGGCATTCTATTTTTAAACTACCACAAAGTTGGCCGTAAAACTGAGCGGATTTCTCTAAAGTCATTTTTACTAGACCGAAAATGTCTATACAGTGTCCTTTTGCTGGTCCGGACTCAGAGTGTGACTCTCAAACCATTATTCAGATCATCCAGTAGAGATTTTCTAGGCCAAGTCAAGAGTAAGATCAGCTAGCCTAATCACGTAGCCTAATCACCTAATCTGTCATGCTACTGCCAGGCCATGGGGAGCTCTTCACACGAAACAAATGACTGAATCGCAAACCATTTGGGAAGAAATCACTTTGGGAAGGCCTTTTTCAGTTTAATTTGTGAATGCAAAGAACAGCAAAGTGTCGTTGCTTCAAGACCACCATTGATTACAGTGTCAGTCAGTGCGGCAGGCTAAAGCAGGGCTATTACATGTTGTTTTGAGTGTCTGAGCTTGTAGGGTTTAGTATTTAACAAGCCCCCTGGTGTTTCAAAAGCCTTTTAAGTAAAGGTTGTGTCCTGGAGGGGATAGAATGAACTGTTAATTACAGCTCTATCTAACTTTAGAACAGTATGGTGAGCCTAAGGGGCATAGTAGAACAGAATTGTCAGACAGAGGAGCATAATTTTTTATGATGTCTAATTATCTTGTGAAGTAAATACCTGAAAACATAATTAAAGGGGCAACCTGCGATTGCTACATCAATTTTTTGACTTTTAAATTAATGATATATAACCATTGATTCTTGAAGAATATAACTTATAAATGCCTCATGAGCTTAGTTCAACTGTCGTATCCCATCAGAACCCCAAATATAAGCATATTTTACTCCATCGTTTGTAAATAATGTAGTTCTAAACAAACACTGTATAGCCTCAAAACATGGCTAAATCTAATCTTGATCTCATGGATGGTAAAGTCCTTGCCTCCATAGCTCTGTCTATGAATTTGAGAGTGGTTACAGTTCTCCTGCCCCATCCCTCAGCTTAAACTGCAGATGCTCCTTTAATTGATATGCATATGCATATGCATATGCTTCTGTTTGTATAAACCTTGAGTATGACCATGTGTATGGAATCACTCTCAATTAATAAAAAGGTGTTGTTTGTCTGTACCCTTGATGCTGTCAACACACAACAATTATGTGATCTCTACAGGCCCATTGAACACAAAAGTAAATCAATTCCCAGGGATTTGTTATTGGACATGCCCATATATATTTACAGGTTCTATGAAGTTTTACCTCATGTTTTGGCAGAATGGTTTTGGTATTTGGTAATCGCTATGGCATGAGGTTCTGGATCAGGTGTCCAAATGCATTGGACATGGGGAAGAAGTTAATTGACTCCTAATGTGTAAATGTGCTGATGTTTAACGTGTTGAACTATATTTGCCAAGTTGCTCTACCTTGTTTACACAAAGACTCAGCCACAGGTGTACCCGACAAATTGCCATGGTCTGAAAGGGGATATTCTATTTCTATAGACTCAGCAGAAAATATTGTCTACTTTCTCTGTCAAGTACATAGCTAGCAGCTGGACTGGCGATAAACCCAAGCCCAATATTTGCACAACTGACTGTTAACATTGGAAAAGGCTCATGTCACTGCCAATGTAGGTGTGCATGTACAGTATGAGAGATACTTTGTCAACTATGAAAAAGTCCTTAGACTATCAGTTTTTGAAACATCACTTAGAAAAAAATCTGTTAGTTTAGACACACCGGTCGTTGATGATAGCCTGATTCTAGAGAACTTATTGTTCACCAAGCCAATGATCCATGCAGGTCAAAAGGATTCAAATGTTTCAATTGTTTGCAGTGAATCTCTACAAACTGGATCAAGGAAAGTCTAAAGCTAGCGTTACACTGTATGTCCCAGTACATTTCACAGGTATAGGTGATGTAGCTGTTTTTAAAGGCTGTTAGCTTATCACATTTCTAGCATTTGAAAACTTGTACCAGCAACTGTATGGATCTTTTATCTTTTTATTTTCCAAACTGACATAATGATTGAGACTGGGATTTCACAGACATTCAAAGCTCTTCATTGTATCACAGTCCATGCTTTAGCTACAACAGATGTATTGTATGGTTCTCATCGTTGTATCTTCCTTTGGCCTAACACCTCTTCATCTCTTCTCTGCAGTCATGTACATGTTCCAGGGTTTTACAGAGGGGGAGCTGAAGCAGGTGATCGGGACTCTGGTGGAGAAGAAGGCACAGCAGGAGGCCAGGCAGAGCAAAAGGACTAAACGGGCTAAGAAAGCATCAAAGCCATGTTCCCTGCGGGAGGTGGAAGTGACTGTCAGTGAGCTGGGTCTGGGCTACCACAGCGACGAAACGCTGCTCTTCAGGTACTGCAGCGGGAACTGTAATGCTAGCCGACGAAACTACGATGTCATACTGAAGAAATGGACAAGGAAAGGCATCTCAAAGAGGGAGAGGAGCCCCTGTTGCCGGCCCAAGGAGTACGATGACATTTCCTTCTTGGACAACAGTAACAGATACAAGACGCTCAATGAGTTTTCTGCTCTGACGTGCGGTTGTGTATAACGCCTCGATGGCGGCCATTTTGACTTCCCAGATACTGTATTGAACATGGGAAATGCAACAACTACTGCTACAAAAACAAACAAAAACAGGAGTGCACAAGAATTGATCCCTACGGTATTATGCCAGGGAATACAGACATTTGAATCTACCATCTATTCTACCATCTGTTAATTTTGTGTTCGTTTTCAAAAGACAACAGCAAACGTTTGTTTTGCTTTCTTTGCCTTTCATGGGATATTTCTCTGTTGGTTTATACATTGTATGTCCTAGGATTATACATTTGTCATCATGGGGCAATCACAGTTAAAGCAATGATTTGTTGCTTGATTGTGGACTATGTAGCAACGGCTCCACTACCAGTACAAAAGACCAGCTGAGGTATAACTAGTGCATGCTACATTGCAAGTCTGTTCTGATACCACACTTGTAAGAGGCCTGGTTTATTTTTTCAGAAATTAGTGTGTAGAAGTGTGTACATGGAAAATACTAGAATAAGATAGGGAATGCCAAGGACGACATGTACAGTATACAAAAGGATGAAACCAACATGAAGCTACCACAGTGTGCTTCTCCACAACTTCTTGATCCGCACCATTGATGACGCATGAGGTATCACTAAGGGAAGTCCAATGGAGCAGCAACAACAGTACTAGGAAAGACTACAGGCTTGGAGAAACATGTACAGCAGGCTTCACCAATTATATTATGTGTGTAGGCACTCCTTCATATCACAGGTAATGAACTAAATTATGAAATCTCCAGCCTTCATCAGTAACTATCAAAATCTACCTCATTTATGTTGAACGATAATGGACAACACCCGATATAAAAACACACGTTCATGTTCTTCAACTGCTTCCTCTGTATTCATCACTAGGACCAGACTAAAAGGAGATGTTTTAGTAATAGGTGATAGTAAATACATGAATGGCCTATACTGGCATATGAAGCTGAAGGGTAAAAAAATAAAAAAAATAACTAGCTACAGCCACATCCCTGTTGCATGCATGCTAAATAGAGACTGTATGGGTGATTTAGGCTTAATGACAGCAGCTTGTTAATCAAATGGAATGGCTATAGCTGTATAAGCCTGTTCCCGGAAAGAACAATCCAACAGAAAAACAATATGCTATCAAAAATCCCTATCCTTCTACAGCAAGATCACTGTGAGCTCATGAAATATAACTTAAATGGTAATACAGCAATGCAGTCTTGTTTGATCATCTAGACAGAGTGATGCATTAAATGGGTGACTGCTGCATTGTAAATGTGACTGCAAGAGGGATTGTGCTTCAGTTTCACCCTGAATTAGCCTCTGCAAATCCATACCATTTGTGCAAATCCCGCAATAGACTGACTGACCTTAATCCACTTACCTCCTTTATAACTGACTTGGCCAAAAGCACTGAGAAAGGGAGAAATGAGAGAGAAATGCATGCCACCATGCAGCACTAACAGCTATTTTCTGTCACTAGAACACTGGAGATGTACAGTCGTGGTCAAAAGTTTTGAGAATGACACAAGTATTGGTCTTCACAAAGTTTGCTGCTTCAGTGTTTTTAGATATTTTTGTCAGATGTTACTATGGTATACTGAAGTATAATTACAAGCATTCCATAAGTGTCAAAGGCTTTTATTGACAATTACATTACGTTTATGCAAAGAGTCAATATTTGCAGTGTTGACCCATCTTTTTCAAGACCTCTGCAATCCGTCCTGGCATTCTGTCAATTAACTTCTGGGCCACATCCTGACTGATGGCAGCCCATTCTTGCATAATCAATGCTTGGAGTTTGTCAGAATTTGTGGGTTTTTGTTTGTTCACCCGCCTCTTGAGGATTGACCACAAGTTCTCAATGGGATTAAGGTCTGGGGAGTTTCCTGGCCATGGACCCAAAATGTTGATGTTTTGTTCCCAGAGCCACTTAGTTATCACTTTTGCCTTGTGGCAAGGTGCTCCATCATGCTGGAAAAGGCATTGTTCGTCACCAAACTGTTCTTGGATGGTTGGGAGAAGTTGCTCTCAGAGGATGTGTTGGTACCATTCTTTATTCATGGCTGTGTTCTTAGGCAAAATTGTGAATGAGCCCACTCCCTTGGCTGAGAAGCAACCCCACACATGAATGGTCTCAGGATGCTTTACTGTTGGCATGACACAGGACTGATGGTAGCGCTCACCTTGTCTTCTCCGGACAAGCTTTTTCCGGATGCCCCAATCAATCGGAAAGGGGATTCATCAGAGAAAATGACTTTACCCCAGTCCTCAGCAGTCCAATCCCTGTACCTTTTGCAGAATATCAGTCTGTCCCTGATGTTTTTCCTGGAGAGAAGTGACTTCCTCGCTGCCCTTGTTGACACCAGGCCATCCTCCAAAAGTATTCGCCTCACTGTGCGTGCAGATGCACTCACACCTGCCTGCTGCCATTCCTGAGCAAGCTCTGCACTGGTGGTGCCCCGATCCCGCAGCTGAATCAACTTTAGGAGACGGTCCTGGCACTTGCTGGACTTTCTTGGGCGCCCTGAAGCCTTCATCACAACAATTGAACCTCTCTCCTTGAAGTTCTTGATGATCCGATAAATGGTTGATTTAGGTGCAATCTTACTAGCAGCAATATCCTTGCCTGTGAAGCCCTTTTTGTGCAAAGCAATGATGACGGCACGTGTTTACTTGCAGGTAACCACGGTTAACAGAGGAAGAACAATGATTTCAAGCACCACCCTCCTTTTAAAGCTTCCAGTCTGTTATTCTAACTCAATCAGCATGACAGAGTGATCTCCAGCCTTGTCCTCGTCAACACTCTCACCTGTGTTAACGAGAGAATCACTGATATGATGTCAGCTGGTCCTTTTGTGGCAGTGCTGAAATGCAGTGGAAAAGTTTTTGGGGGATTAAGTTCATTTTCATGGCAAAGAGGGACTTAATTGCAATTAATCTGATCACTCTTCATAACATTCTGGAGTATATGCAAATTGCCATCATAAAAACTGAGGCAGCAGACTTTGGGAAAATTAATATTTCATTCTCAAAACTTTTGACCACGACTGTACAGGACAAGCCATTGATTTTAACCACACATGTAATGTAAAAGTTACCAGAACATGTTTGAACAGCAATATGTGTTGATATGTGTTTAATCAAACAGAGTTATTTTCTGAAAACAAAATGGAAATCATTCATTAGATTAATTGTGGCCAAATATACATATAATAAGCTTAAAATAACACACCTTGGAAAAGTTCAAGAGCAAGACAAAAAAATAAACTCTAATGACATCAGTTCAGACATAATCTCTCAATCTTGAAAACTGTGAACAAATCATTTTAGAATGAGGGCTACATCGAAATGTTAACTTCATCCAAATTATAGATTTTACCTGAGCATCTACAGTATAGTGTAAGGTACAGTTAGGTTTAAATGGAATAGTCTGAAACCAGTGGGAATACCTCTTCAAGAGCCACTGAACACGCCGATTGGCAAGTGTGTTTTTCTGTTGCTCATTAGAAAAACGAGATTTCAATCTTGGAGGTGTGTTTCCTGACCGATTCTGCGTTTGGTTAATGATGTGTGTCCGCCATGAGACACTGTAGATTTCACTTCCTATTTCACTTCCTCAAAATCCCGTTTTTGGACGTGGATGTTTTAGTTGCGCAATTTAACTAAGTGTGTTTGGCGCAGTATCTCTCAAGTAAAGAAATGCGTGACGTGTTGTTTAATGTAAATAAAATCGGAGCTGCTGGGCAGGTCTGTCTCACTGTCTATGCTATTGGATAGAGAGCAATCACCGCAGCTGTTCACCCCATGTTAGTGGGCAAATGGACATTGTCAAATCAAAACCAAACCTTAATTTACCCATTGTGACGCACATATGTTACAAACTCAATTTTAGATGAGACTGACTTTATGACCAAAATTATCCTATTTACACTTTGTAGTCAATTCTGACACTAGCATAACTGTTTCTGACTCATATCGAGGCCACATAGGCCATTTTCAAAGGGATTCTTTGCTTTTGAAAGGCAGTCACTCTTTAAGTTAAGACCAATCAAATAATTAGAGCAGACAGGTAATTAAAGGCCCATGCTGGCATTAAACCAAGAAAACAGGCCTCCCCAGCCCGGGACCATAATACCCTCAAGTCTAAATGTGCTTAAAACCCAAAGGATTCCACACTCTCTGAACAATCAGAACACAGACAGTCGCTATCCAGGTTAGCTGTAGCTGCTGCTAGATTGAGGATAATTATGCCTAGAGCTTGAGGTGACATGATGCTATATAGTGAGAACCATTAATAGGTTTGTGCACTAAAATGAACTGGCTTTTGACTCCACCTTGCATGTATAGAAAGGAGCATATCTCTGGCATGTTACAAATGCTCCACGTTGTTGAGGACATCTCAATCAAATAATGCTTTTTTTGAAGGACTAATAAGATATGCAATTTAGTTTTGCCTGTTCAATTGGATGACAATTTAAGAGAAAAGAGCAACTAGAAAACAAATTGCTGTCTTAATGTTGATTATATGTATTTGTCATTATATATTTTCATAACCCCTATATTTGCCATCACAATTTACTAAGACTACTCAGCGTTATAATATATCTCTGGGTTGAAATTCCCTCAGGATTCCTTTGTTTCCTCTCTTGGCCTCCCTTGAATGTTCTCTCAAAATAGGAAGAGAATGTTTGGGAAATGATAAACAACAACCTACAGCTCTGGCATTGTTGGACTACGTTGACCAACTGCAGTAAAGTTGATGCAATGCATCTGTATTATAGATAATGTATATTTATTGGAGAATAAGTTATGGTTTATTTATTTAGATAGCATCCTCGAAAAAGAGGAACATGTTTATTTATTGAACTATTGGTGCCAAAGTGGACTGTATGATATTCTAAATATTCTCACTGTTGATTAAACATAATCTGCTTAAAAATATAAGATTGTATGTTCTTCTCTTAGAAAAACTCACATGTAGAATGGCACACACATCCGTTAAAGTGATGTTACAGATGTTTTGTATAATTTAATCCAGTAGTTTTGAAAGTAGCGCTCATGATCCAAAGCGGGTCCCCAAAGGTTGTGCAAAAAGTCATCAATTACGTATGATTTTTCATTTTTTTAACTAGGCAAGTCAGTTAAGAACAAATTCTTATTTACAACGACGGCCTACACCGGCCAAACCCGGACGACGCTGGGCCAATTGTGCGCCGCCCTATGGGACTCCCAATCACAGCCGGTTGTGATACAGCCTGGAATCGAACCAGGGGGTCTGTAGTGATGCCTCAAGCACTGAGATGCAGTGCCTTAGACCACTGCGCCACTCGGGTATGTTACATAAGATCCTGTTCAATCTCTTTAAGGAGTTGATTTTCAGACCTCTCTTCAACGTGATTGCAGTGAAGGAAATTGCATAACTGTTGCCAATGAGCATCATGAATCTTCTAATACTTCTGTATAAGCATCCTAAACAGATCTAATTGTCTACATTTCAAGTTAAATTATACTGTATGTTATTTGTAGTAGAGGAAAGCTACAGACCATGCCTCAGACTATCAAATTAAGAGGCCACGATGAGAGAATCAAGCATGCCATGGCACAATGTAATGAAAACATTGCCTAATTTGGCATGAAAGACTTGTATTCTTGCAGCTTTGGAATAACTGTTCTGCCCCTTGCAATATGTTAATACTACCGGAGATGAAAATAAACAAAGGCAATACATGGCATGAAAAAAATATATACTCATTATCAAAAATGAAAGAACAACAACAACTGGAGTCTGGGGAGGATATTTTATATTATTTTATATTAAGCTCCACCACAATTGTGGGGTTTTACTAATTGCTGTAGTTCCTTTAATCATTATGTCATTGCACTCCCAAGGGGAAAAATAGTATACTTTAATATAATTCAAATATACTAAAGTATATTTAAACATACAAAAAATGCAAATAATATACTTCAAATACGAGATGTACTTTCTAGTACATAGTACATCTTAACGTATACTATAAATATACTATCATTACACTTCAACACACTTATTAAAAATGTACTTTAAATTAATAGTTTTTTCAGTCTTTTAGTATACTATAAATATACTATCATCAACCTTCAATACACTTGTTAAAAGTGTACTTCAAAATCATTGTTTTTCAGTCTTTAAGTATACTATATGTTCACTATCATTAAACGTAAAAACACTCATTAAAACTATCCTTCAATTTCAAGCTATACTTGGAGTTGTTTTAAAGTTGAATAAATGATATATATATATATATTTGTCATTTAGCAGATGCTCTTATCCAGAGCGACTTACAGTTTAGTGAGTGCATACATTTTCATACTTTTATGAAACTCTGTGATTGATCAAGTACACTATAAGTATACAGTGCCTTGCAAAATTATTCATAAAATGTGGCTTAATCTATCACATAATATGTTAGATGCTCACTGTGTGAAATAATAGGGGTTGGTATGATTTTTAAATGGCTAACCCTTCCTCTGTTCCCCATGCATACAACATCTGTAAGATCCCTCAGTCAAGTATTGAATTTCAAGCACTGATTCAACTACAAAGATCAGGGAGTGTTTTAAAAGCCTCATAAAGAAGGGCATTGATTGGTAGATGGGTAACAATATCAAATCAGACATTGAATATGGTCAAGTTAATATTTATGCTGTGGATTATATATACACTACCTTCTGAGCTGCAAGAAAGGAATGCAACTGCTCATGGATGTTACAATGAGGCCATTGGTGATTTTAAAACAGTTACAGAGTTCAATGGCTGTGATGGGAGAAAACTGAGGATGGATCAACAACATTGTAGTGACTCCACAATAATGACTTAAATGACAGAGTGAAAAGAAGAATACAAATATACAGAATAAAAATATTCCAAAACATGCATCTTGTATGCAACAATGCACTAAAGGAATACAATTTTTGGCCTAAATGCAAAGCCTTATGTTTCGGGCAAATCCAACACAGCACATCACTGATTAACTGCCTCCTTATTTTCAAGCATGATGGTGGCTGCATCAGGGTATGGGTATGCTTGACATCGGCAAATATTGGGGAGTTTTCTGGATAAAAATAAATGTTGCTTTACACCAGACACTGGGAGAGAAATTCACCTTTCAGCAGGACAATAACCTACAACACAAGGCCAAATCTACACTGGTTACTTACAGTACCAAGAAGACAGTGAATGTTCCCAAGTGGCCAAATTACAGTTTTGACTTACATTTGCTTGAAAATCTATGGCAAGACTTGAAAATTGCTGTCTAGCCATGATCCCCAAAATCTTGACAGAGCTTGAAGAATTGTGAAAAGAATAATGGACTAATATTGCACAATCCAGGTGTGTAAAGCTCTTAGAGACTTACCCAAGAATACTCAACGCTGTAATCGCTGCCAAAGGTGTTTCTAACATGTATTGACTCAGGGAGCTGAATACTTACGCAACGACTATGTTTTAGTTATTTAATTTATATCAATAAAACAATTAAAATCGTCTTACACTTTGACATTGCAGAGTATTTTGTGTAGATTCTTGACCAAAAATTACAATTAAATCAATTTTAATCCCACTTTGTAACAATAAAATACTTTTGCAACGCATTGTAGTTTCAGTGACAATTATGAGTTCCTGTTCAGAAGAGTAAAGAGACAGTTGACAATGATAACGATTGTTTATTCCACATAAGGAAACATGCACAGCTGAGGAACATGCTTCCTGGGAGTATACTTTTTCATATCTCAAGAAAAGATACTTAAAATATATTTACTGAATATACCCCTGATCATAGGCAAACACAGTTCACTTTCATAGCAGCCACATACAAACAGCATGATCCCGTTGACCGTTGTATAATTCCTTATCGCATCTACGCGCTCTCCTCCTCTCACCTTTTCCCTTCGATTGTGGACTTCAGCTGTCTGTGACCATGCGAAAAAACCTTTGAAGCCAAACCTTCATATAAACGCTAACCGCTACACACAGCCTACATCGTTGTCACCATATTAGCTAACGTCATAATCAACATAGCTACTAGAACTAACGCGTTAGTAAACCCGCTACAATCATGCAGTACAGAGTACAGTCAATAAGCAGTTTAGCGGTTACACCAGCGGGCCCCAGTCGCAACAAATTAATAAAACCAAAAGTTTACGTTGACTTGGAAGAGTTCCAGTGTTGGATGGGCATAGCCAGCTAGCTAGCATAGCATCCCTCTCTGTTTGAGCCAGGTGTTTGCGTAGGCTACACTAGCTAGCTAGCTGCATTGGCTAGCTAAGTAAGTGAAAGTGAAAAACAAATACAACTAAATATACAGTGCCTTCAGAAACTATTCAGACCTGTTTACTTTTTCCACATTGTTTTACTTTACAGCCTTATTCTAAAATGGATTAAAGAAAATAAAATCCCATAATGACAAAGTGAAAACAGGTTTTTATATTAAAAACAGAAATACCTTATTTACATAAGTATTCAGACCCTTTGCTATGAGACTCGAAGTTCAGCTCAGGTGTATCCTGTTTCCATTGATCATCCTTGAGATGTTTATACAACTTGATTGGAGTCCACCTGTGGTAAATTAAATTGATTGGACATGATTTGATAAGGCACACACTTGTCTATATAAGGTCCCACAGTTGAAAGTGCATGTCAGAGCAAAAACAAAGCCATGAGGTCGAAGGAATTGCCCGTAGAGCTCCGAGACAGGATTGTGTCGAGGCACAGATCTGAGGAAGGGTACCAAAACATTTCTGCAGCATTGAAGGTCCCCAAGAACACAGTGGCCTCCATCATTCTTAAATAGAAGAAGTTTGGAACCACCAAGACTCTTCCTAGAGCTGGCCGCCCGGCCAAACTGAGCAATCGGGGGAGAAGGGCCTTGGTCAGGTAGGTGACCAAGAACCCGATGGTTACTCTAACAGAGCTCTAGAGTTCCTCTGTGGAGATGGGAGAACTTTTCAGAAGGACAACCATCTCTGCAGCACTCCACCAATCAGGCCTTTATGGTAGAGTGGCCAGACGGAAGCCACTCCTCAGTAAAAGGCACATGACAGTCCGCTTGGAGTTTGCCAAAAGACACCTAAAGACTCTCAGACCATGAGAAACAAGATTCTCTGGTCTGATTAAACCAAGATTGAACTCTGTGGCCTGAATGCCAAGCGTCACGTCTGGAGGAAACCTGGCACCATCCCTATGGTGAAGCATGGTGGTGGCAGCATCATGCTGTGGGGATGTTTTTCAGCGGCAGGGACTGGGAGACTTGTCAGGATCGAGGCAAAGATCAACGGAACAAAGTACAGAGACATTGTTGATGAAAACCTGCTCCAGAGCACTCAGGACCTCAGACTGGGGCGAAGGTTCAACTTCCAACAGGACAATGACCCTAAGAACACAGCCAGGACAACGCAGGAGTGGCATCAGGACAAGTCTCTGAATGTCCTTGAGTGGCCCAGCCAGAGCCCGGACTTGAACCCGATCGAACATCTCTGTATTGACCTGAAAATAGCTGTGCAGCAACGCTCCCCATCCAACCTGACAGAGCTTGAGAAGATCTGCAGAGAAGAATGGGAGAAACTCCCCAAATACAGGTGTGCCAAGCTTGTAGCGTCATACCCAGGAAGACTCAATGCTGTAATCGCTGCCAAAGGTGCTTCAACAAGGTACTGAATAAAGTGTCTGAATACTTATGTAAATGTGATATTTCCGTTCTTTTTTTTTAAATTAGCAAAAATTTATAGAAACCTCCTTTTGCTTTGTAATTATGGGGTGCTGTGCGCAGATTGATGAGGGAAAAAAACAATTTAATCCATTTTTGAATAAGGCTGTAACGTAACAAAAGGGGTCTGAATGCACTGTAGCTTGCTCTCTCTCTTTCACACTTGCTTCTCATTCATTTTTGAAGAAATAAATCATCCAAAACTGTTCAACTATTGTCTTTCTCTCTCTTTGAGTCAACTACTCACAACATTCTATGCACAGAAGTAGCAGCTAGCTGTAGCTTATGCTTTCAGTACTAGATTCATTATCTGATCCTTTGATTGGGTAGACAACGTGTCAGTTCATGCTGCAAGAGCTCTGATAGGTTGGAGGACGTCCTCTGGAAGTTGTCATAATTACTGTGTAAATCTATGTAAGGGGGTGAGAACCACGAGCCTCATAGGTTTTGTATTTAAGTAAATGTACCCAGAGGAGGATGGAAACTAGCTGTCCTCCAGCTACACCATGGTGCTACCCTACAGAGTGCTGTTGAGGCTACTGTAGACATTCATGGCAAAACAGTGTGTTTTAATAAATTATTTGGTGACGTGAATATATTTAGTATAGTTTTATCTAAAAATGATAACTTTAATATTTCACTATTTCAATTTTTCTGAAATTCACTGAGGAAGATGG
Organism: Coregonus lavaretus; assembly: GCF_964263955.1. NCBI lineage: Eukaryota > Metazoa > Chordata > Actinopteri > Salmoniformes > Salmonidae > Coregonus > Coregonus lavaretus. The sequence continues at coordinate 43,324,262 of NC_139998.1, forward strand.
TCCTCCCCTTCCTCCTCTGAGGAGGCTCCACTGCTATACATCTACATAGGGAATGCAAGCAGACATGTTTACCTGTTAACGTAGATATGCTTTTACACATTTCTCAAGAAAATGATTTGATAATGAAAGTGTAATAGGTTTCACATTCTCCACGCATTCCACCTGTCCAGCTTTGCATCAACATTGAAGTCTCTTTTTGTGTTGATTTGCCTTTTCCGTCCTGACGCTTATCAATGTGAGTGTGTGGTTTTCACTGGAAGAGGCTGATAGCGAGATGGTATCTACAACCAATGCCAGAGCCTTTACTTGACAGTCAATTCTCTGGAAACTCCAGCAGTAGCGTTGGTAAAATCACCAGGGAAGCCAAGCCAGAAAAACAAGCCATATTACAACCTATGTGTTGTGACAATTGCGTTGTTTGCTCTATAACCTGTTAGTTCATATGCCTTGCAACCGTGATATATAGGCCTAAGGCCGAGACAATAAGAAGACACAGTGGCAGAATAAATTCAACCACAACTTTGTTTCATCACAAAACTGGAGAGCAACCTCTGTCTGGTGAAGTCCACAAAGCATATTGCATGTAACAAACAGTTCCATGACCTACAGCATGGTCAAGCAAGTTAATGTTTCCGACATTTTCGGACTACTAAACAACTATTGATTTAGAACCACAGAGAGTTAACGCAAGTCGCAAAGAAAACAGGAGCTGCCTCCACTATTACAGCACCATTTCAACTTCAACATTTCAACATAATCAAATCACCTATGCTTAGTCTAATACAGTGACTACTAAAAGATACCGAAAACTATTTAGTCCAGTCAACGTAAGCTAAATATGATGTGGCTGTCTGTCCATGGTTCTTATTTTTGTGTGTGTGTGTACGTGCAAGTAGAAAAAACATGTTGACTCACCCTACTTGTAGAGAAACCCCCAATGCCATCCTCCTCTCTTTCATGTTGCCCAAACGGTTTATGACTCTGTTATAAAGTACACACTTTTATTTTTTGTTGTCCTAGGCTACCTGGCTAAAATGCTTGCTCGCTAGCCTAACTTCCTTTCATGGGCAACGAGATGGAACAACATGACGAGATGCAACAATTCAAGTTGTTTCTGTCAATGACATATTGCTCTCGATGTGATGTGATTGGAGTGAAGCCAAATCCAAACCGGCTTCCCTTGACACTTTTTTTTGGTGCGCCAGGACCATTCACAGTTGAGCTCACTCAGTTTAGCTCAATGCTGATTGGCTATTATTTTATATATTTTTATCAACGGAGGTCAAATGCTCGCTGGCTTCCCTTACATTCAATGCTACGGCGGCAACAATGGCATACTCTTTTTGACGAGACAGCATCAGATAGATGGCCTACACATACAGAGGGGCGCTGTTTCGCTCGCTCGGATGCTTTCTCCGGTGAGAAACATTCAGCCTCTTGCGAATTGAAGGAAAATTAGAAAACACAGAGAGACAAAAGACACATTATTTTATGTTTTTCTTTTCTTCTTTCTTGGTCAATTTTTTGGGGGAACCCTGGCTTTCCTTGGCATCCATGAATACATGCCCCTGAACTCCATAGTGATCAATGTGACAGAGTCTGTATATGAATCTCTGATAATACTTTCAGGGAAATATGTTATTATTACTCATTTACCATAAAAATCTGTAAAGAATACAGTGCACTCAGAAAGTATTCAGATCCCTTCAGTTTTTCTACATTATGTTACGTTACAGCCTTATTCTAAAATTGATTAAATTGTTTATTTCTACACACAATACACCATAATAACAAAGCAAAAACAGGTTTTTATAAATTTGTGCACATTTATAAAAAATAAAAAAAGGAATTATCACATTTACATAGGTATTCAGACCCTTTACTCAATACTTTGTTGAAGCACCTTTGGCAGCGATTACAGCCTCGAGTCTTCTTGGGTATGACGCTACAAGCTTGGCACACCTGTATTTGGGGAGTTTTTCCCATTCTTCCCTGCAGATCCTCTCAAGCTCTGTCAGGTTGGATGGGGAGCATCACAGCTATTTTCAGGTCTCTCCAGAGATGTTCGATTGGGTTCAAGTCCGGCCTCTGGCTGGGCCACTCAAGGACATTCAGAGACTTGTCCCGAAGCCACACCTGCATTGTCCTGGCTGTGTGCTTAGGGTCGTTGTCCTGTTGGAAGGTGAACCTTCACCCCAGTCTGAGGTCCTGAGCGCTCTGCAGCAAGGTTTTCATCAAGGATATCTCTGTACTTTGCTCCATTCATCTTTCCCTCGATCCTGACTAGTCTCTCAGTCCCTGCCACTGAAAAACATCCCCACAGCATGATGCGGCCACCACCATGCTTCACCATATGGATGGTATTGGCCAGGTGATGAGCGGTGCCTGGTTTCCTCCAGACGTGACGCTTGGCATTTTGGCCAAAGAGTTCAATCTTGGTTTCATCAGACAAGAGAATGTCCTTTAGGTGCCTTTTGGCAAACTCCAAGCAGGCTGTCATGTGCCTTTTACTGAGGAGTGACTTCTGTCTGGCCACTCTACCATATAGGCCTGATTGGTGGAGTGCTGCAGAGATGGTTTTCCTTCTGGAATGTTCTCCCATCTCCACAAAGTAACTCTGGAGGTCTATCAGAGTGACCATCGGGTTCTTGGTCACCTCCTTGACCAACGCCCTTCTCCCCCGATTGCTCAGTTTGGCCAGGCGGCCAGCTCTAGGAAGAGCCTTGGTGGTTCCAAACTTCTTCCATTAAAGATTGATGGATGCCACTGTGTTCTTGGGGACCTTCAATGCTGCTGAAATGTTTTGATAGCCTTCCCCAGATCTGTGCCTTGACACAATTTAGTCTCGGAGCTCTACGGACAATACCTTCGACCTTATGGCTTGGTTTTTGCTCTGACATGCACTGTCAACTGTGGGACCTTATATAGACAGGTGTGTACCTTTCCAAATAATGTCCAATCAATTGAATTTACTACAAGTGGACTCCAATCAAGTTGTATAAACATCTCAAGGATGATCAATGGAAACAAGATGCACCTGAGCTCAATTTCGAGTCTCATAGCAATGGGTCTGAATACTTAATAAATAAGGTATTTCTGTTTTTATTTTTTTTATACATTTGCAAAATAATCTCAAAACCTGTATTCGCTTTGTCATTATGGGCTATTGTGTGTAGATTGATGAGGATTTTTATTTATTTAATCCATTTTAGAATAAGGCTGTAATGTAACAAAATGTGGGAAAAGTGAAGGGGGCTGAATACTTTCCAAATACACTGTATCTCTGCTTCTCTTATTTGGATAAGAGATCTGAACGTGATGACAGACTAGCATTGACAAGCTGTCATCTGCTAACATGCTGTTCTTTCAGTAACTGAATCGGTCTACCTGTTTCACAAAGTATTGTGAGGAGTGAAATGTTGAAGTTGAATGACAGATGCTTTGTTGTACCCGTATTCTATGCACTTGCTGTAGGCTAATTGATAAGGATGGAACTTTCAACCTACAGGTTCTGAATTAAACATTTTGAGTAGTGCCACCATGTGAATTTCTGTATTTATGTTCCTACATGTATTTGCATTCCCGGAGTATCAGAACTTCATTTCAAACTATGCTGGCTAGTATAAATAGCTAGCTAGCTAACTTTTTGTTTGTGTGACACTAACAGGCCTAGTCTCTTTTGTTCACCACAATAACAATATGAACAAAAGCACTTCCTCAGGCAAAAATAAAAACCCAGTACAGGTAAGCAAACATAACTCAACAAGTAGTTCAACAACATTAGCTTGCAAGCTCTGACAGATGCTAACAATAGCAACCAACTTACCAAGGTAAGGACTTTGCTGGTGGAATCTCTATCTTCTGCATATTTTACTAAGAAAGGGGGCTCTCCATACAACCACTAGATTCAGTGGAGGCTGCTGAGGGGAGGACGGCTCATGATAATGGCTGAAACGGAGTCTATGGAATGGCATCAAACACATGGAAAACGGATTCTGCTCCAGTCATTCCCATGAGTTCATCCTCCCCAATTAAGGTGCCACCAACCTCCTGTGACTAGATTGTAGGCCTACACCAGAAAAGTAATGCTGTTCACAACCTAGCTAACATGCAGTTTAGCATGCAGTATCTTAGCAAAGGGGCCAGGCCTATGAGGTGATAACTGAACTGTCTTCCCTCTGAGTGTGGTGTTTTAAATTGAGTCGGACTAGACTGCTGCACTCTTGTTTAGTTAGGCTACCACAGGCCATTGCCTTTGCCTCTGTCATTGGAGCAGCACATAAACACAGAGGGGCAACGCTCTGTTTCCCCTGTTTTCACCTAATCACCTAGCGCACTGTTGGCCAAGTGTGAACTGAACTGAACACAGCACCCAGAGACCCATTTGCCCATTTCACCCCACATTGAGGAAAGAACAACACGCAGTTCACCTCACACTCAATTTGAGAGTGTGGTGTCTAAGGAATTTATTGACTTTGCTAACGTTTGCAAATGGTATCTTGGAGGATGTTGATTCAGCTTAGGGAAGCATCTGGGGAGCAGTTTTATAGGGGCACCCCATAAAACAGAGGAAGTCTGTTGTGTGGAGTCATGGGATTGGTCTCTAGGGGAAACCACCCATATCATGGTAAAGATTATAAATACTTGGTTGAGACAAAGGAGGACAGAACAACATATTATTTTGAGTCCGTTGTTCTCCAGATGCCTGCAGATGTCTGTAAACGTACGCTGAAAACTTGTGATATAAATAAACCTTTATAATCAAAGTACAGTGTAAGCGGACTCCTTGTTCTCACAGCAAAGATTAGCATCATTATTTAGAAACAACAAGAGCATTGTGTGAAGTGTGTCTTTCACTTCATTGTGAGAGTAGGCCTATTTTGTAACATGACCTGGATTTTAACCGTTATCTAAAGCTTTTTCATCAAACTGTCTCCTTTTCCTTTCATGTCAGATGGTCCAGCACCATCCTCAGATAATTGCTTTAATTTTTGGTGTAATTCTCATTTCTGGAAAAGGCTTAAAAATATAGCTGCGGCAGCAATAAACGGGTTTCACAGGATGAGAGACCTCCATTTTAGAAATTAGGAGGAAATCCTACATCGCAGACTTCTCTTTTGTACTGAGACCTGAAGCCCTGCCCTTACACCGAACCTCCTGGTTGGCTAAACAGGCCTTTTGTCCTCATGACAGTCAGACAACTCTCTATGGAGCATGGCTCAAAGGGGATTTGATGGCAAATCACTTTGACGTGCGTCTGTATCATGTTTTCTTTAGCCAGAAGCATCATCAATCATCGTCCCCCAGCCATGTTTGTTTTCCCTGTGTACTCAATATGTGGATGAGGTATGAATATCATTGGGCTCAGAGAGGTGTGTGTTTGTGTGTGTGTGTGTCACAGCATCAGAAACAATCATAGACACACACAGAGACAAAATACTCCTGGGGCAATCATTCTAGAGAAGATCCCTCTCCATAGATATCAGACACTAATCTGTTGAAAGGCTGGACTTTATGAGTCATGTACAAAATATGTCAGTATCTTAACCCTGATCAAACTACAGTTAAGAGTTCCACAGAAAGTCCACCAAGAATATAAAAAATGAGCAAATGTTGAATACGTTACTTGCCTCTCCTCTCCTCTCCTCTCCTCTCCTCTCCTCTCCTCTCCTCTCCTCTCCTCTCCTCTCCTCTCCTCTCCTCTCCTCTCCTCTCCTCTCCTCTCCTCTCCTCTCCTCTCCTCTCCTCTCCTCTCCTCAGTGTAAAACATGCTGTCTCTATTCCAGAGAATAATAATAATAGTTATCTAGCAGGTGCAGAGCAGGACCTTTTCCGGGGAGAGAAGAAAATAGCATTTCTCAGAAAACAGTTTACGGTCTAGGAAAGAGTCTTTTCACATAACTTCAAGCACAGTAATAATCCCACACACGTTTTACTGTACTGTCTGTAGCAAAGGTACACCATCCAAGGGGCTTTAATTCCAAGAGGAACAACAATTTTTCATAATCTCTTAGGTCAGAAAGAAATACGACATACACAGGCTGCGGGGGAAAACCAAGTGATGAAGTTATAAGCTATAAATCTCACTGTGTTATTTATTGAATCAAACTGTGGTGATTTCATGTGTAATTACAACTGTGGAAAGTAAATGAGGATCTTTGGCTGTGGCTAGGGTTGCAAAATTTTGGGAACTTTCCATAAATTCCCTGGTTTTCCCGAAATCCATGTTGGAGGATTCCTGGAATCAGGAGGGAATAAACAGGAAATCGGGATTACTCCAACCAGGATTTCTGGACAGACAGGGAATTTATTGAAATTCCCAGATTTTTGCAACTCTGGCTGTGTCACGCCCTGGCTCTAGGGACTCTTATATGTTCAGGCCGGAATGGATCGCCGTACTTGGGAGGAGACTGTGGAGGCGCGCTACAAAGAGGAGCAGCGGCAACGCAGAGGGTACCGGCCGAGGAGGAAGCCAGAGAGACAGCCCCAATAATTTTTTTGGGGGGGGCTAAAAGGGTGGTTGGCGGAGCCTAGAGTTAGAGCTGAGCCAACTCCCCGTACTCAGGCTAGAAAGCGTGAGACTGGGCAGGCTCCGTGTTATGCGGAGCCACGTACTGTGCCGCGAGTGTTCCGGCACAGTCCTGTACGTCCTGTGCTAGCACCACGCACGTGTCGTGCTAAGGTGGGCATGCAGCCAGGACGGAGTGTGCCGGCTCAACGCTCGTGGCCTCCAGTACCCCTCCTCGGTCCCGTATATCCTGCGCCTGTGCCACGTGCTGTAGCGCCAGTATGAGTACACAGCCCTGTACGTCCTGTGCTGATGCCTCGCACATATTGTGTGGAAGTAGGCATTCAGCCAGGACGGGTTGTGTCAGCTCTCCGCTCCAGACCTCCAGTCCGCCTCCACAGTCCGGCCCGGCCCGTTCCGGCTCCCCGCACCAAGCCTATGGTGCGTGTTCCCAGTCCAGCCCGGCCCGTTCCGGCTCCCCGCACCAAGCCTATGGTGCGTGTTCCCAGTCCAGCCCGGCCTGTTCCTGCTCCCCGCACCAAGCCAGTGGTGCGCGTCGTCAGCCCGGTCCGGCCCGTTCCTGCTCCCCGCACCAAGCCAGTGGTGCACGTCGTCAGCCCGGTCCGGCCCGTTCCTGCTCCCCGCACCAAGCCAGTGGTGCGCGTCGTCAGCCCGGTCCGGCCCGTTCCTGCTCCCCGCACCAAGCCAGTGGTGCGCGTCGTCAGCCCAGTCCGGCCCGTTCCTGCTCCCCGCACCAAGCCAGTGGTGCGCGTCGTCAGTCCGGCACGGTCCATGCCTGTTCCACCGGTGCCTGGTCCGGCACCGGTCAGCTGCTCCACACCGGAGCCAGAGCAATCCGCTCCACCGATGTTCAGTCCAGCTCCGGCCAGCGGGGCCAGACCAGACCAGGGGCGTTACGGGGGGGTAGAGAGAGAGTGGTGGTCACCCCCGGAGCCGGATCCGCCTCAGAGGCGGAATGCCCACCCGGCCCCTACCCTCTTGTGTTTGGTTGGCGCGGTCCCGCGCCTTTGGGGGGGGGGGGGGGGGGGGGGGTACTGTCACGCCCTGGCTCTTGGGACTCTTATATGTTGAGCCAGGGTGTGGATTTTCTATGTGTTATTTTCTATGTTTTGTTCTAGTTCGTGTATTTCTATGTTGGCCAGGGTGGTTCCCAATCAGAGGCAGCTGTAGCTTGTTGTCTCTGATTGGGGACCATACTTAGGCAGCCTGTTTGGCACTGTTTATTGTGGGATCTTGTTCCGGAAGGTTTGTGTTCAACCCAGGACTTCACGTATCGTTTGTTTTGTTGTTTTTGTTCGTGTGTGTACTAGAAATAAAGAATGTACGCATATCACGCTGCGCCTTGGTCCGCTTCATCTAACGACGATCGTGATAAGCTGTGGCCCATGTTAACTAAAGCATGAGGAGTTGCTTCTGAGCCCGGGCCAACCAATCAGCAAGCTATGTACAAGTACAGTACTGTATACTATACATGTTTAGACAAGAACTCTCAGCCCCTCAGACTGTATGAGGGATTCATCCATAGCAGTGTGGTGTCAACAAACAACATAGTTGTATAATAGACATGATAGAGACATACTTATCATACTTCATAAAGTATTCACACCCCTTGATTTTTCCAAATGTTGTTGTGTTACAGCCTGAATTTAAAATGGATTACATTTTAGTCATTTAGCAGATGCTCTTATCCAGAGCGACTTACAGTTAGTGAGTGCATACATTTTATTTATTTTTTATACTGGCCCCCGTGGGAATTGAACCCACAACCCTGGCGTTGCAAGCGCCATGCTCTACCAACTGAGCTACACTGATTAAATTGAGATTTTGTGTCACTGGCCTACACACAATACCCCATTATGTCAAAGTGGAATTATGTTTTTAGAAATGTTTAGAAATGTATAAATAATGAAAAGCTGAAATGTCTAGAGTCAATAATTATTCAACCCCTTTGTTATGGCAAGCCTAAATAAGTTCAGGAGTAAAAATGTACTTAACAAGTCAAATAATAAGTTGCATGGACTCATTCTGTGTGCAATAATAGTGTTTAACATGATTTTTGAATGACTACCTCATCTCTGTACCCCACACATATAATTATCTGTAAGGTCCCTCAGTCGAGCAGTGAATTTCAAACACAGATTCAACCACAAAGAACAGAGAGGTTTTCCAATGCCTCTCAAACACACACTCACAAAAATGGATGCAGCAGGAGTTTCCCAGTGCCTTGACCAGCCTCATCAGCTTGCCCAGTTGAACACCACCATGCAGGAAGTGCTCCAAACTCTGCATAATCTGCCCTGCGCTCCAGTTCCACCTCAGGGAGCGGCGAGTGCACCCAATCCACCTGTTCCCGTGCTATCACCCACTTCTGAGGGAACCCTCGCCCTACCGGAGCACTATGACGGTAAAACTACTAAATGTAGTGGCTTCCTGCTACAGGTTTCACTTTATCTGGCGCGTCAGCCTGGGGCATATCCATCTGACCAAGCCAGGATAGTGCTGGTGATTTTGCTACTTAAAGGAAGGGCGCTGGATTGGACCACTGCAGTCTGGGAAGAAGGGGAGGCAGTGGCGCTTCCCTACTCCACCTTCCTCGCTCGGTTCAGGGCGGTGTTTGATCATCCCACGGAGTGAAAGGACGGTGGTGAGCGTCTCCTCCAGCTACAACAGAGAGAGGGGGCCGCGTCCGAGTACGCTCTGAGCTTTCACACGGTGGCGGCATCTTCCAGCTGGAATGAGCGTGCTCTGCACACAGCCTTCAGGAGAGGCTTACGGGAGGACATTAAGACGGAACTCGCATGTCGGGACAACGAGATGGACCTTGATACCCTCATCACCACGTCCATCTGTCTTGACGACATGTTGAGAGAGAGACGGCGTTCCCAACACCTCCCGGAGCCTCGACGCTCACCCCATCTGAGCTATGGAAGCCTTCCTGCCTCCGAGTCCTCACCCATGGAGGTGGGCAGCACCCCTTACACCACCACGGATCACAGATCTCCTGGCAGCTCCCTATCTAGGTGGTATGACTCCCGTAGCCGCTCCGTGAGCGTTACGTCATCTCCTATCACAAAACCATTGTTTTAGTTCCCTTCTCTTCCATTTCTACTGCAATTATATATTCTGGATCAGCGGGGAACCTTATAGATAGGGAGCTGGTCTCTGAATGGGGGTTTCCCACCATGCCACTGCCATCTCCGCTACATGTCACCTCGCTGGACAATAAACCCCTTGGATCAGGCATCATTACGCACGTCAATCTCCCCATCACCATTCCCACACTACCGGAGCACCACGAGGAGCTGTCATTCCACATCGTCACGTCACCCCTTCACCGGATCGTCTTGGGATTGCCCTGGCTCAAACTACACAACCCCACCATCAATTGGATCACCAAGAGGATCACAGCCTTGTCCACCTCATGCCGGAAGACCTGCCTGCGGTGGTTTGTTGTTCCACGTCAGTGGAGAGTCCGGAGTCCGCCCTCCAGCCTAACATTCCACGTGAGTACGCAGATCTCTCCGATGTCTTCTCTTTATCAAAGGCTACGTGTCTCCCTCCTCACAGGCCCTGGGACTGCACCATTGACCCCCGAAGAGTCGCATTTACCCCCTTTCCATGGCGGAGACTGAGGCCATGGAGAAGTATGTGGCGGAGACCCTGAAACAGGGGTTAATCAGACGCTCTACCTCTCCTGCCTCCGCCAGCTTCTTCTTCATGGCCAAAAAAGACAGAGGACTGAGACCATACATTGACTACAGGGGGCTGAACGCAGTCACCACCAAGTACCGGTACCCCCTCCCTCTGGTTCCGTCGGCCATCGAGCAGCTGCGAGGGGCCCGGTACTTTACAAAGTTGGACCTGAGGAGTGCCTACAACCTGATCCGAATCCGGGAAGGAGAAAAGTGGAAGACGGCATTCAGCACTACCTCAGGCCACTATGAATACTGCGTCATGCCCTACGGCCTCGACTGTGTTCCAGTCCTTCGTCAATAACGTGTTCCGAGACATGCTGAGTAGACAGGTGGTGGTGTACATCGACGATATCCTGATCTACTCGGGTACGTTCGAGGAGCACGTCAGGGACATCCGAGCTGTCCTACTCCGCCTCCGGGAACACAGCCTATTGGTGAAGGGAGAGAAATGTGAATTCCACCAACAGGCCATCTCCTTCCTGGGATACAGGATCTGTCCTCAGGGGCTGTTCATGGAAAGAGTGAAGACGGATGCCGTCAGGTCATGGCCAGTCCCCACCACCATCAAGGGCCTACAGAGCTTCCTGGGCTTCGCCAATTTCTACCGGCGTTTCATCAGGTCCTTCAGCTCCATAGCCGCCCCGCTCACCTCTCTCCTTAAGGGTGGGCCTCAGTAGCTGGCCTGGAACCCTGAGGCTGACGCTGCCTTCAAGAGGCTGAAGGAGAAGTTCACCACAGCGCCCATCCTAAAACACCCAGATCCATCTCTTCCTTTCATCCTGGAGGTGGACGCATCGGAGGAGGGCGTGGGTGCGGTCCTCTCCCAGTGGCATGGTAAGCCAGAGAAAATGTATCCCTGTGCCTTTTTCTCTAAAAAGCTTACCCCCGCAGAGAGGAACTATGGAGTTGGAGACAGGGAGCTGTTGGCGGTGGTCCTCGCTCTGAAGGAATGGAGACACTGGCAGGAGGGCGCAGTCCATCCATTCCGGATTCTTACTGACCTCCGGAATTTGGAGCACATACGGGCAGCGAAACGGATTAACTCTCGTCAAGCCAGGTGGGCCCAATTTCTTACTCGCTTTCAATTCATTCTGTCCTACCGCCCAGGATCCCAGAATGTGAAAGCCGACACACTCTCCAGGATGCCTCATACCGGAGAGAGGAAGGATCTGGGGGGGTCCTATCCTGCCCTCGTCTCTCATCATTGCACCTGTCGTTTGGGGTGTGGACGAAGACATCCGCTTGGCGGCTCAGGAGGACCCAGCACCTGCCAATGCCCCTCCGGGGCGCGTGTATGTACCCACCAGTGTCCGTGACCGCCTGCTGATCTGGGAGCACACCACCCTTACGGCAGGGCACTCTGGTATTACGCGCACCCTGCATTCTCTAGCACAAAAATACTGGTGGCCCACCTTGGCTTCTGATGTCTCTCGCTATGTCAACTCCTGTTCCGTATGTGCCCAAACGAAGACACCTCGGAACGCCCCGGCAGGCAAACTAGTTCCTCTACCAGTGCCTCTGCGACCTTGGTCACATCTGTCCATAGACTTTGTCACCGACCTCCCACGTTCTGACGGCTTCACCACAGTCATGGTGGTCATAGATCGGTTCTCAAAATCATGCCATTTTTTGCCACTAACTGGTCTTCCTTCTGCTCTCCAGGTCGCTGAGGTCCTGTTCCAACAGGTCTTCCGGCACTATGGACTTCCGGAGGACATCGTCTCGGACCGTGGCCCCCAATTCACCTCCCGAGTGTGGAAAGCTTTCCTGGAGAAGATCGGGGCCACGGCCAGCCTCACTTCCGGGTATAGGCCTCAGTCAAATGGGCAGGTGGAGCGCATGAACCAGGAGCTGGGGAGGTTTCTTCGTTGCGACTGTCAGGACCGGCAGGGTGAGTGGGCGAGGTTTCTTCCCTGGACAGAATATGCCCAGAACTCCCTTGTTCACTCCACCACAGGGCTCACTCCCTTCCAATGCGTCCTGGGGAACCAGCCGGCCCTGGCCCCTTGGACACCCAGCCAGACCGATGCGCCCGCTGTCGACGAGTGGTTCCACAGGGCCGGACAGGTCTGGGACGCCGCCCATGTCCGTCTCTTGAGGGCCATTTGTCAGCAGAAGGACCAAGCTGACCACCACCGCAGTGATGCTCCCGTATTCCAGCCTGGTGATCGCGTCTGGCTGTCCTCTCGAAACCTCCCTCTCTGCCTGCCCTGCAAGAAGCTGAGCACCCGGTTTGTGGTTACTGTCACATCTCCTCCTGTTGCTCCCCTCCGGCGCTCTGATTCGCCGGTCTACTGAGCCACCGGTCTGAGCGCACCACCTCAGCAAACACAGGAATAGGGAAACCCAACACACCCTAATCACCTCCAGCGCACCTGCACCTCATCACCACCACTATATAGCCCTGGACTGTTAGTTCATTGTTGTGTGTAATTGTTAGCGTCGTGTCTCATTATTAAGTAAACCTTTACCTTGTTAATTGCTGCGTCTGCGTCCTGCCTCTTCGTATACTCAGTACTCGTCACAGTCTAATTGAAAACATTATGGGCATTGTTGAATTCGATTTTCATAATAACAAGCTTGGACTGATGGTTTGGTTTGCTAAACTAGCAAGTCTGTTTGTTTGGTTACCAAGGCAACTACAGTCACTAATGTACACAATGAATGCCTCATCGGTTTCTCATAATAGGAGAGCAAGGAACTGTAAGTATGTACTAGTTTGAATCTGTAGATTCCCACTTCGTGTCATGTGAAAGTGAGCTGTTCTCATTAAGTTCTAGAAAATAGGTGTCATCATCTTGCATTATGGCTACATGGACCCAACATCTGCATTTGCACATACCCTTATAATAGGTCTGTTCATTTCATCTGAATCATGTGTGCTATTAAGACATTTACAGACAGCCACACCACTTCATGAGTCCAATATGAAACAATGCATTAAAACTTAATTAGTGCATTGGTAATTGACTCATCCTCATAATTTATTTAATTGTGTGTTGGAAAGGGTAAGACTTGAAGAACGTCTTTTTAAACAACCTCCTATGTCATATGTTATTTTATAATAGAGTGAAACGTTAAGGGATGGAGAAAGAGAGAAGAGGAGGGAGGTAGAGAGAGACAGAGACAGGGAGAGAGGTTAATTTGTAAGTCCTAAAGGCATAATGAGAGGGTTGGCCTGGGATAAATAAATAAAAGCCTGATCATGGAGTCTGTGGATGTTGCTGTGACTCATACTATATCTGGGTCGTTCCAGGAAAAGAGTGCCTTTTGCGTTCCTTTGATATTTTAAGTAGAAATTGTGCACCAATATTTAATTTTAAAAGCCTGTTATATTAAATGAAGCTCCCTTTAATATAGAGCACATGGATAATTCAATAAATCAACATTTTATATACGAATAAAGGGCCACAATTCAGCATTTTGACATGTCCCTCCGTCAACCCTGTGTCACTTCTAGGAAGATTTCAACCCACTTAATCCAATTTCTTTCCAAGTTTCACCATGATTGTAAAGCCCTAGTTATTTTGTTGCTTTGACAAAGTCATTTCTGAAGATTAATATTTATTTGATGTGATTAGTGATTCATTTACGTCTGTCCCTAATTTTAAGGTCAACCCTGTTACATGAACCGAACTCATTTTAATATGGTGAAACTATTCCTTAAAAACATCTAATAGTCAAATCATAGTGTTAAAGTAAGTGAGCTGGTTCTACTCTTTTTGGCCATTTCCTGTAGTTTTGTGAAAACTGAGCGGGTCGAGCATAGATAGATAGATAGGCGGTCCTCTGTAGCTCAGCTGGTAGAGCACGGCGCTTGTAACTCCAGGGTAGCGGGTTCGATCCCCGGGACCACCCATACACAAAAAAAAAATGTATGCACGCATGTCTGTAAGTCGCTTTGGTTAAAAGCGTCTGCTAAATGGCATATTATATTATTATTATAGACAGGCTAGAAATGTTTTAGCAAAAAACATTTTTTGCTGAAGCTTGCATTCAATTGCCACTCCTAAATTTATGGCTGATTTTAAGATGAAATTGTCAACTCTGTTACAGTCAACCCGGTTACTTTAATAGGCACTTACTGTAGTCTTTTTTTTTTATGTAACCTCTTGAGATGGGAAACTGTGTTTTTTATGAAGTTGAACATGTGCTCTTAATGGCAGAATGTTAAAATTAGGTGAAATCAAACAAACAAATTTTTCTCAAAAGGCACCGAATTGGTGGAACGACCCATTTCCTCTCCTTCACTGCTGACACCTCTGATTTATTTTCATTTTTGTAACCACAGCCAGCCAATGCATTTGTTTTCCTAGTGAAAAATCCAACCTACGAAATCAGTCCAGACCGGCCCACTTTTAAAACATTTACAGTCAACAAGGTGCATTGACAAATGAAAAATTGCAATTCCTAATTGGAAATTGCATAGCAAATGGAAACAACCACACAAATCCCTGAAACCAACAGTACCCGTCAATTTAAATGAAAACCACAATGACTGGCTATCAAGGCCCTGAGGCTACTGTCCAGTGGCTTGGAGAGTTACAACACACTCCTGCTATTTTGACAACCATGTCTGGTTGGAGCGCTGCTCCACTGTAGCATAACATGTCCACCAAACCCTGGTTCCCAGTCAGATAGGCAGCAGCCAACCATGTTGTATCTGTCTGGCGAAAGCTATGTGATTTCAATGAAGACTTTCAGATGCTCATTGAGTGGGGCCATACCACATGACTAATGGGGGCCACACCAATGCGACGATGAGAGGGAGGTCAGAGACCTGGCAGTGTGCTGCCAGGACAACAACCTCTCCCTCAACATCAGCAAGACAAAGCAGCTGATAGTGGACTACAGGAAACGGAGGGCAGAGCACGCCCCCATCCACATCGACGAGGCTGTAGTGGAGCTTCAAGTTCCTCATTGTCTACATCTTTCCCCTCAGGAAAAGATTAGTCATGGGCGCTCAGATCCTCAAAAAGTTATACAGCTGCACCATCGAGAGCATCCTGACCGGTTGCATCACCACCCTGGTATGGCAACTGCTCAGCATCCGACCATAAGGCACTACAGAGAGTACATCACTGGGGCCAAGCTTCCTGCCATCCAGGACCTATATACTAGGCGGTGTCAGAGGAAGACAAAAAAGACTCCAGTCACCCAAGTCAGACAGTTCTCTCTGCTACCGCATGGCAAGCGGTACCGTAGTGCCAAGTCTAGGTCCAAAAGGCTCCTTAACAGCTTCTACCCCCATAAGACTGCTGAACAATTAATCAAATGGGCACCCGGACTATTTGCATTCACACCACCCCCCCTTTGTTTTTACACTGCTGCTACTCACTGTTTATTATCTATGCAGTCACTTTACCCCTACCTACATGTGCAAATTACCCCGACTAACCTGTACCCCCGCACATTGACTTGGTACCGGAGACTTGGTCTCCTCCGAGTGGCGCAGTGGTCTAAGGCACTGCATCGCAATGCTAGCTGTGCCACTAGAGGTCCTGGTTCGAATCCAGGCTCTGTCGTAGCCGGCCGTGACCCGGAGACCCATGGGGCGGCGCACAATTGGCCCAGCGTCGTCCAGGGTAGGGGAGGGAATGGCCGGCAGGGATGTAGCTCAGTTGGTAGAGCATGGCGTTTGTAACGCCATGGTTGTGGGTTTGATTCCCAGTATGATTTTTTTTTTTTATAAATAATGTATGCACTCAATGTATGTAAGTCGCTCTGGATAAGAGTGTCTGCTAAATGACTAAAATGTAAATGTACCAGTACCCCCTGTATATAGCCTCATTATTGTTATTTCATTGTGTTACTTTATTTATATATTTTTTACTTTAGCTTATTTAGTAAATATTTTCTTAACTCTATTTTCTTAAAACTGCTTTGTTGGTTAAGGGCTTGTAAGAAAGCATTTCACGGTAACGTCTACACCTGTTGTATTCGGCGCATGTGACAAATAGAATTTGATTTGATTTAGTCACTTTATCCCTACTCTCTATATGTACATATCTACCTCAATTACCTTGTACTGGTACCCGTGTATAGCCAAGTTATCGTTACTCATTCTGTATTTTTTTCTCTCTGTGTTGTTGGGAAGGGCCCGTAAGCATTTCACTGCAAGTCTACACATGTTGTTTACGAAGCATGTGACAAATAACATTTGATTAGAATAATCCAGACACTTTTTTTTTTTGTCATTTAGCAGACGCTCTTATCCAGAGCGATTAGGGTTAAGTGCCTTGCTCAAGGGCACAGACAGATTTTTCACCTAGTCGGCTCGGGGATTAGAACCAGCGACCTTTTGGTTATTGGCACTACGCTCTTAACCACTAAGCTAGCTGCCGCCCCAATTTCCCTAATTTAATGTGCTCAACTTCATTAGCTGACATTGAGGCCGCTTTAAGTGTGGGTTTGGTACTTTCCTGTCAGAATCAGTTCCACTGATTGAGGACCTAGTAATGCCACTGTCCTGGTGGATTGTTCAAATGAACCACTGGTATTAAGACATTGGTTCAATGAGAGCGCCCTAGGGTGAGACTCCCTGTACTAGGATTTCACACTCATAACGCTACACAATGCTGGGTTTACTAAAGGGGAAAAATGCTAAATATGCACTATATTTACATCTGCGACGGAAAAAAAGATGGAGAGTATTTACACTGAGATCAACTCTGCACTGTGTCAGCTTCTCTGGGAAAAGATGTGTTTTCTAAACACAGCCATGGCCACTTGAAACCGCTTGAGCTACGGCTATAATGGCACACTTTTGAAAAGAGAGGCCTAGACAAAAAAATTAAGCACTTTACTGAAAAGAGATTTCGGCTTTGCTTCTTGCCATTCACTCGCCCTTGAGTGTGGACTTTACTTATGTGGGGTGATGATCAACAACTCAGTGGAACTTTCTAGATTCCTGCCTTTTCGGGGAAGGTGCCCATAAGAGTTCAGAGCTTTCCACGCACACTCCTATAACACCCCTGTGTTTACGACTTAGACCAATCAGAGAGCTAGAGGAATGGAGACACATGGAAAACATCTTCACAGGATTTGGGATTTCATGCCTCTCTTGGCCAAAGGATTCATTTTTAGACATGCTATTAGCGCCGTTCTGAGAAATGACATCAATTGATTGGACAAGTTGGGTTTCAACACATGATGGACTTTCAGTTTATGAAAGAGCTGCTTTGGTGTCCTGGAACATTTCCCCCCACAATTATGACTCGTAGTAAAAATAAAGGTCTGTATATAGTTCTAGTGAATCAACCTACTTTTTTTACTGAAGGTGCATACTATCTTTTGAGACTGGA
The DNA here is from genome assembly GCF_964263955.1 of Coregonus lavaretus. Lineage (NCBI taxonomy): Eukaryota > Metazoa > Chordata > Actinopteri > Salmoniformes > Salmonidae > Coregonus > Coregonus lavaretus. The sequence continues at coordinate 43,341,790 of NC_139998.1, forward strand.
TTAGGAATGCTCTGCAGCCCCCAGCCCGCAGTCAATGTTTCCTACACTATTGCTCAGTGTCTATTGCTGTGCAATAACAGTGTAATTTCAGGGGTAAGTCTAATACATGACAGTCATGACAGTGCTTAGAGATCAATCACTGTTTTTCCTTCAAAGCAAAATCTCTTTAATAACCGCTGTAACTGTTTCTGATAGCTACCTAGCAGATTGATAGCCATTAACATAGCAGAGAAAGAATTACCATGTCTAGGCTACATGGTTGTTCCTCCCACAGACCCACTGGGTCAGGTATGATTGAAGTAATAGGGATCATATTGGGTCCTTATGATGGTCCCTCTATCCTTTTCTAACCCAAGCCAGGCTCTTCTACACCTGGTCTCCATTGATCGTAGGGCGCGGCAGGTCTGGAATACATGAAAAAACATGTCATAATGGAAGAACATTTTTTGATGACAACAATAATTTGTACTCTATTATGCTGTTCAATTAAATTAATCAGAATTACTCCCAAACAGCTAATTGGACAACTCTCACACAAACCCATATGTTTATTTCTAAAAACAAATGTCCCAATAAATGTTACAATTTTGGACATGAATATGGGCGCAAGAGAGAAATGGGTTACTGACACAGATTTAAATGGTCTTACCAGAATGTAGCAGAATCTCTTATTGTGCCAATGTCACCAAGACAAAACAGCAAATAGAGTGCCACAAACAACCAAGTATGCAAATGACACGTCACAAATGACACTTCATTTAGAAAAGCCTACACATCCCGTAGGTAGGGAAACAGCATACATAGTGTGGTGTAAGATGTTTTGATATTGAGGTGTCCCATCTCATGTAAAATCTGGTAGTCACCCCCTTAGTGTAAACAGAGTCTGGGAGAGGAGATCTGTGGAGTTCTTGGCATAGAGTTCCTGGAGGTACACCACCTCCTCCTTATCAAGCTGGGAATCTGGGACTTCACAGAGATCATGCAGCCTCCAAGATCAGGGGAGGTTGAACCTTTCGCTCGCTTCAAATTCCTCCCTGATCTCTTACTTCCTGAAAATAACACATCTGGCCCTGCCACAAACACACACTACAGTCAGCGTTAATACCAGTCAAAATACCAGACTGAGCACATGGCCTGCCTGAGTTAATTGTCTCTAAGCCTGGCAACTGAAAGGCACATTACTTGGATTTCTTGTTAAAACAAACAAGGTTGTACCATGTAAAACGTTTACATTGTCACAAAAAGGGTCAGTAAAAAAGAGTAGACAGAAGGAACAAATGAAAGCAGGTGGAAGGGAAACTGAGAAATGGTAGAGAAACAAACTGAAACAGTATTTAGCATTAAAATGTTCTATGTTGTAGTCAACTTTCATTGCTCTCTTTTCCGTAAAGGCCCAGTACAGTCAAAAACGTGACTTTCCTGTAAATTATATATACTTCCACACTATGAGGTTGGAATACTCCTGTGGATGCTGACGGGAGAGGTTGTGTTTTCTCTAGCAGGAGGTAAGCTTGGCTTCTTATATGGTGTTGAGTAAAGCTTAAACCATGTATTTAGATTGTAGGTAGGTATTGTAGTTAGGTATTATAGGTAGTTTACTCAGGTAGTTATTGTAGGTTATTGTAGGTAATTATTGTAGGTAAGGACTGTATTCGGCGGACCCCGGCGAAGCACGAGGCTAGCTTACCCACTACTTGGACCAACAAAGCTAGCTAGCTAGCGGGTAGCTACCGGTAACTTTTAGCAACTGTGGTTAGCTGTTTCCAATGTTATTTCATGCTTAAGAGTACCTGTAATTGAGCCAGCTAGCTGCCACCTTCAGCTGTTTTTCTAACCTCATTATCATTAACGTTAGGTGGTTGGTAGCTGCTGTACTTAATTTCGGCTACTGATTGCAGTCTGCCAGTTTGGCTTTATACATAGCTTGGGCTTTGTCGAGTAAGGCTTAAACTATGTATTTAGATTGTAGTTAGGTACTATAGGTAGGCATCGTGGGCTGTATATTATTAAGTAGTATAGGTAGGCATCGTGGGCTGTTGTGGGTAGCTGTTGTGTAGTTATTGTAGGTTACTTTTGTATTCGGCGGTGCCGGGTGTAGCACGAAGCTAGCTAGCTAACTCACCTCCTGGATTAGCTGGCGAGTTGCTATTAGCAACGGTTGCAACTAAAAACAATATCCTTTTAGCCAGCTACATTCGTTCGCAGCGACGCCGTTTTTCAAACAAAGTCAACACAGTAGCCATTGCTAGCCAGCCAACACTACCATCCTATCATCTCTTCCCTCTGCTCAATCCTTCTCCCTCCAATCTCCTGATTCTGCCTCCTCAACCCTCCTCTCCTCCCTTTCTGCATCCTTTGACTCCCTGTGTCCCCTATCCTCCCGGCCGGCTCGGTCCTCCCCTCCAGCTCTGTGGCTTGATGACTCATTGCGAGCTCACAGAACAGAGCTCCGGGCAGCTGAGCGGAAATGGAAGAAAACTAAACTCCCTGCCGACCTGGCATCTTTTCACTCCCTCCTCTCTACATTTTCTTCATCTGTTTCTGCTGCTAAGGCCGCTTTCTACCACTCTAAATTCCAAGCATCTGCCTCTAACCCTAGGAAGCTCTTTGCCACATTCTCCTCACTGCTGAATCCTCCCCCCCCCCTCCTCCCTCTCTGTGGATGACGTTGTCAACCACTTTGAAAAGAAGGTTGACGACATCCGATCCTCGTTTGTTAAGTCTAATGACACTGCTGGTCCTGCTCACACTGCCCTACCCTATGCTTTGACTTCTTTCTCCCCTCTCTCTCCAGATAAAATCTTGCGACTAGTGACTGCAGGCCGCCCAACAACCTGCCCGCTTGACCCCATCCCCTCCTCTCTTCTCCAGACCATCTCAATAATAATATAAATAATATGCCATTTAGCAGACGCTTTTATCCAAAGCGACTTACAGTCATGCGTGCATACATTTTTTTTTTTTTTTGTGTATGGTTGGTCCCGGGGATTGAACCCACTACCTTGGCGTTACAAGCGCCGTGCTCTACCAGCAGAGCTACAGAGGACCACGCAGAGCTACAGAGGACCATCTCCGGTGACCTTCTCCCCTACCTCACCTCGCTGATCAACTCATCCTTGACCGCTGGCCATGTCCCTTCCGTCTTCAAGAGAGCGAGAGTTGCACCCCTTCTCAAAAAACCAACACTCGATCCCACTGATGTCAACAACTACAGACCAGTATCCCTTCTTTCTTTTCTTTCCAAAACTATTGAGCATGCCGTCTTTAGCCAACTCTCTTGCTATCTCTCTCAGAATGACCTTCTTGATCCAAACCAGTCAGGTTTCAGGACTGGTCATTCAACTGAGACTGCTCTTCTCTGTGTCACGGAGGCTCTCCGCACTGCTAAAGCTAACTCTCTCTCCTCTGCTCTTGTCCTTCTAGACCTGTCTGCTGCCTTTGATACAGTGAACCATCAGATCCTCCTCTCCACCCTCTCCGAGCTGGGCATCTCCGGCGCGGCTCACTCCTGGATTGCGTCCTACCTGACCGGTCGCTCCTACCAAGTGGCGTGGCGAGAAGCTGTCTCCGCACCACGTGCTCTCACCACTGGTGTCCCCCAGGGCTCAGTTCTAGGCCCTCTCCTTTTCTCCCTATACACCAAGTCACTTGGCTCTGTCATATCCTCACATGGCCTCTCCTATCATTGCTACGCTGACGATACACAACTAATCTTCTCCTTTCCCCCTTCTGATAACCAGGTGGCGAATCGCATCTCTGCATGTCTGGCCGACATATCAGTATGGATGACGGATCACCACCTCAAGCTGAACCCTGGCAAGACGGAGCTGCTCTTCCTCCCGGGGAAGGACTGCCCGTTCCATGATCTCGCCATCACGGTTGACAACTCCGTTGTGTCCTCCTCCCAGAGTGCGAAGAGCCTTGGCGTGACCCTGGACAACACCCTGTCGTTCTCCGCTAACATCAAGGCGGTGACCCGATCCTGCAGGTTCATGCTCTACAACATTCGGAGAGTACGACCCTGCCTTACACAGGAAGCGGCACAGGTCCTAATCCAGGCACTTGTCATCTCCCGTCTGGATTACTGCAACTCGCTGTTGGCTGGGCTCCCTGCCTGTGCCATTAAACCCCTACAACTCATCCAGAATGCCGCAGCCCGTCTGGTGTTCAACCTTCCCAAGTTCTCTCACGTCACCCCCCTCCTCCGCACACTCCACTGGCTTCCAGTTGAAGCTCGCATCCGTTACAAGACCATGGTGCTTGCCTTTGGAGCAGTGCGGAGGAGGGGGGTGACGTGAGAGAACTTGGGAAGGTTGAACACCAGACGGGCTGCGGCATTCTGGATGAGTTGTAGGGGTTTAATGGCACAGGCAGGGAGCCCAGCCAACAGCGAGTTGCAGTAAAAAAAATCCCACTGGCTATAGGGTGAATGCACCAATTTGTAGTCGCTCTGGATAAGAGCGTCTGCTAAATGACGTAAATGTGCCCTTGAGCAAGGCACTTAACCCTAATTGCTCCTGTAAGTCGCTCTGGATAAGAGCGTCTGCTAAATGACTAAAATGTAAATGTAAATTAATAATATTGTGAAATTGTAAAAATTATGATAGTGCCCTTTTAGTGTAAGAGTTGTTTGACAAGACCGCCTGAAATTTCAGCCTGTTTTGGTGGGATGGAGTTTTGGCCTGCCTGGTGACATCACCAGGCCGTGAATTAATTAATAGACCAATAAGAGAGTTCCAAACCTCTCTGCCAATAACAGTTTTCCCCTTCCCATTCAGACCACTCCCAGACAATCCTAGCAAAATTCTTGCTCTTTGCTAAGAAGTTATTTTTGTTTCTTTTAGACCATATTAATTGAAAACATTCACAGTAAGGTACGTAATTGTTACCCAGATAAAAACGGCTGCATTTGACCTTAAAACATCATGATCCTAGTTTGAATTAATGATTTGTCTGACCTTAATGTGAGGATTAAATACACAGTACAAAGTACAAATAATTACAATAAGGTGACTGACAAACCTCTCCCAAGGGAGCACTGATGAAATGACTACCTGGCTGGCTGGCAGGGTAAGACAGTAGGGTATAAACAGTCTAATGCTTCTGATAATAAGTGAAGCATTTAAGAATTTGCCCAAGAAAGAAAACGGTCTTTCAGAAAAAAATGGAAGCTTATACTTGCTTTAAAGATGTATAGACACACTAAGCTAAGCTGTAATAATTTATATCAAGACATAACTTTTCAGAAGTTTTATGATTAATATCTTGTAACACAAAAACATATTTTCCCCAGAGAAATATGGTCTTAATAATTGTGAGTTGTATTGACACAGTTAGAGTTTGAATTTAACCATTGCATTTTTCTGCCACATGAATTTCCCTATTGGCATAACGACAGACAAAAACGTGGCTGGAATTTCTTAAAGCTTTTCACATAGACTAATTGTACATGTTTATATAAATATATATTAAACAATTAAAACCATCTTTCTTTTCTGTTATTCTTTGCCAATGTTCACTATATAAAATCGAAAGTCAATCAATGTGTTTTGTAAACATTTTAACAGTAACCAGAACACTATGAAATGGCAAGATTGATTTAATATGACAAACGAAGGAACAAATGCTCTCCATTCACACACAATATTTGTTAAGTTTTAGTCACAAGTGAAATTAAAGTGGTTGGTGGCATGTTTGATTCTGATCTGTGTGGTTGTGGTTTACTAAACAAACAGTAGGGAGACCGCATTCATATTTCAACATCCTTATGACAGCTGTTACACAACATGTTACAGCTTAAAATGTTTTAGAAAGTTAGTGATTATCTTAATATAAAACATTTATTTATGCACAATATAATTGTTTTATACTTTCCAGGGGGTATTTTTGGATCATTGAATATAGTAGACAAATAGCAGCAGCTACTCTTCCTGGGGTCCACACAAAACATGAAACATGACATAATACGGAACATTAATAGACAAGAACAGAACTACATACATTTAAAAATGGCACACATAGCCTACATATCAATACATACACACAAAATATTTAGGTCAAATAGGGGAGAGGCGTTGTGCCGTGAGGTGTTGCTTTGTCTTTTTTGAAACCAGGTTTGCTGTTCATTTGAGCAATATGAGATGGAAGGGAGTTCACACACAACAGTGTCTAGGGTTTATCGAGGATGGTGCGACAAACAAAAAACTTCCAGTTAGCGGCAGTCCTATGGGCGAAAACAGCTCCTTGATGAGAGGTCGAAGGAGAATGGTAAGAATCGTGCAAGCTAAAAGCCGGGCCACAAACAGGCAAACAATGGCACAGTACAACTCTATCTAATACTGTACGCTTTCTTCAATTTGTTCTGGATTTGGGGACTGTGAAAAGACCCCTGGTGGCATGTCTGGTGGGGTAAGTGTGTGTGTTACAGCTGTGTGTATGTTGACTATGCAAACAATTTTCAACACAATGTTTCTTATAAAAAGAAGAAATGATGCAGTCAGTCTCTCTTCAACTTTAGCCAAGAGAGACTGGCATGCATAGTATTTATATTAGCCCTCTGATTACAATGAAGAGCAAGACGTGCCGCTCTGTTTTGGGCCAGCTGTAGCTTAACTATGTCTTTCTTTGCAGCACTTGACCATATGACTGGACAATAATCAAAATAAGACAAAACTAGAGCGTGGTTTCAAAAAAGCAGCGCATCTCTTTATTATGGACAGACCTCTCCCCAACTTTACAACCATCAAATCTACATGTTTTGACCATGACAGTTTACAATCTAAGGTAACACCAAGTAATTTAGTCTCCTCAACTTGTTCAACAGCCACACCATTCATTACCAGATTCAGCTGAGGTCTAGAGCTTAGGGAATGATTAGTACCAAATACAATGCTCTTAGTTTTAGAGATGTTCAGGACCAGTTTATTACTGGCCACCCATTCCAAAACTAAACTCCTTGTTAAGGGTTTCATTGACTTCATTAGCTGTGGTTGCTGACGCGAAAGATAGGCCTGTAACTCATGTGCGATGTCATTTCATGCTCATGAAACAATACATCTAAATAAACACCTAGTTGACAAAGGCAAAGGATTCAGTGAACCCAGTCACTCTCACCCCCAGGCACTGGGATGCCCACATAACATGCTCCAGTCCTTACCCGTAACCCAATCCCTAATAACTAACCTTAACTCCTACATCAACACTAACTCTAACCAAACAGGACACCAGTGTCTGGGACGTAGTCTGTATATGTGAGACTTGAGCGTGCGTACTCCCTGCTGCAGCTGGATACTGTATATATATATATATATATATATATATTGGGCAGCGCTACAGAGGAGTGTTAGGTGAACCATGGCTCTGTTAGAGAAGTATCAAAATCCCTCTGACTTATTACAGGGATTAACACATCTCTGATGAACCCTGAAGCCTCATTGTCATCCAACACTCTGCAGGTGTAACCAATTACCAGCCTTTATTACAGACACACCTGGATCACTGGCCGTATATCAGCACTCACTGGTATTGTTATTATGAGAGAGAGATTATATGATCACCATTCTGCATAGAAGACAATTCAATAAATTATCTTAAAGCAACAAAAAAGCTGGTTTAATTTAAAATACAAAATTCACTGATGCATCCTACCAACATTTACATTTACATTTTAGTCATTTAGCAGACGCTCTTATCCAGAGCGACTTACAGTTAGTGAATACATTTTTTGATGTTTTGATACTGGCCCCTCGTGGGAATCGAACCCACAACCCTGGCGTTGCAAACGCCATGCTCTATCAACTGAGCTACATCCCTGCCGGCCATTCCCTCCCCTACCCTGGACGACGCTGGGCCAATTGTGCGCCGCCCATGAGTCTCCTGGTCGCGGCCGGCTGCGACAGAACCTGGATTCGAACCAGGATCTCTAGTGGCACAGTTAGCACTGCGATGCAGTGCCTTAGACCACTGCGCCACTCAGGTAGTTGAAATGCATCTACTGTATTTAGCCAGTCATTTTTGGACTAAACCATCTGAGTGCATAGTAATACCAGGATGGCCTTACCAAAATGGTTACGCACCACTTAAAAGCATATAATATGGAAATATATAGATGTACTACACTCAGTGGCTAGTTTATTAGGTACATCACCCAGTTCACGAAAATGGTTTGCTCCTACAGACATTGAGTCATGTGTCTTGCTAAATCAAACAGGTAGACAGGCATCGAGGCATTCAGTTACTGTTCGATTGAACGTTAGAATGGGCAAAAGTAGTGACCTCAGCGACTTTGAGTGTGGCATGATTGTTGGTGCCAGGCGCGCCGGTTCGAGAATCTCAGAAACGGCCGGCCTCCTGGGCTTTTCACGCACAACAGAGTCTAGGGTTTACAGAGAATGGTGCGACAAACAAAAAATATCCAGTCAGTGTCAGCCCTGTGGGCGAAAACAGCTCCTTGATGTGAGGTCGAAGGAGAATGGCAAGAATCGTGCAAGCTAAAAGGTGGGCCACAAACAGGCAAACAACGGTGCAGTACAACAGTGGTGTGCAGAACGGCATCTCGGAAGGCACAACTTGTCGGTCATTATCACGGATGGGCTATTGCAGCAGACGACCACACCAGGTTCCACTTCTATCAGCTAAAAACAAGAAGAAGCAGTTCTAGTGGGCACGCGATCACCAATACTGGACAATTGAGGATTGGAAAAATGTTGCATCGTCCGGCGAATCCCGGTTCCTGTTGCGACATGCTGATGGCAGAGTCAGGATTTGGCGTAAGCAGCATGAGTCCATGGTCCCATCCTGCCTGGTGTCAACAGTACAGACTGGTTGTGGTGTACTGGTGTGGGGAATGTTTTCCTGGCACACGTTCGGTCCCTTGATACCAATTGAACGACGTTTCCATGCCCCGAAGAATTCAGTCTGTTCGGGAGGCAAAGGGAGGTCCGACCCGGTACTAGATTGTTGTACCTAATAAACTGGCCACTGAGCGTATACTGTAAGCTATTTATTCAGCAAGAATTGCAGAAATAGACAAATTAGATAAATACATATAATTAGCAGTTTACAACCATTAAAGGGCACCGCCGGTGGTTTCAGAGGTATTATCTTCAAATGATAATGTTGTAAAAATATGATTAGAGGCCATTTCACAATTTTTCCTCCAATTTGAGGATTTGGTACTGCTAACAAGATGAACTGTCTCTGTTGATACTGTGTTGATATTGAACCATCTTCAGACCAAGAGCACCCTCTTGTGGCGAGACAGCAACACTTACTACACAGAGACGGTCTGAGCTTGCAGGATTGGCTTTTGTACTTCGAAACTACTTACTCTAGTTCACCTAACATGCAAGTTAAGCCATACGATCAAAGCTATTTGAGTAAACCATGAAAACAACAAAACAAGTTTTGCTTTCTGTTAAAAGTTTTAATGTAATTTTGAAATACATTTGATATGACCATTTTACATAAACATTTTTTGATAACAAGTGATTTTTTATATTTGTTTTTTTCTTTAAGTTTTTGTCTTTTTTTGTAGTCATTTTATACTAAAGCTCAAAGCAAAAAATAATGATTGTTTCACCTGTCAAAACAGTAGGCTCAACCATGAATTTCAGATGAAGGGATTGAGACAGGGGTGGGCAACTCCGTTCATGGAGAGCTGTGTAGGCCTTTGTTTCACCAGCTTTCAGGGCTTATTCTAATCTTTCTTCTATTTTATTGTAAATCATTATGTGCAAATTACCTAAACTAAACAGCACTAAAGCCTGCACTCCCTGCAGCTCTCCAGGTCCCAAGATGCCCATCCCTAGGACTGGGGGAAGAGAATCCCGACCCAGATCTCTAAGCATCCCTGTGGTTTGTTTGGACTGGTGGACAGACCTTTATGGTTTGCTGACAGACAGCAGGGTTATAAAAACAAATCCATGCCACACGCTCCCTTGCCTCCCTTGAGTAGGCCCAGACCGCTAGAATGACTCACTGCAATGCTGTGGTTCTCCAGCCCAATGTTTACAGCTCAATCCCTCAGCAATCTAAGCATAGTCACATCATGGTCCCTCATCTCTTATACATCTATAGGGTGGTGGAGGGGAGGGGGACATTTACTGCCTTCTTCGATTTCCTCAAAACCTTTAAGGGAAAAAACTAAGAAAAACCTAGTCCAAAAGGCTCAAATTTGTCAACGACATTTGACAGCACTCTACTTGGGTTATTAGAAAGAGGAGGCGTTCCATCGAGTGAACGCATTAGAGATTGGTAAAAAATATATACTGCAGCTAGTAGATGCTCTGACAGCCATACAAGATATCAGACAGGAGGAGGAGATTCAAAGTAGTCTTTCTGTGGAGGGATTCTGTGATACACACATCAACAGGGGTGAATGGTACAGTACAGTACCGCATCTCCTCCTGTGTGTTGCCTGAATGGAGATTTGCTATGATAATGCTATGACTTTTTAGCCTATCTTTGCCCTTATTCCACACATATTGGGCGAATGATATCAAAATGACTGGTAAAGATGTGGGTATTGTTGAAAGGAGACATGTAGCTATTCTAGTGCTCCTCAATGACAAGCATCTTTATCCTGATAGGTGTGGACCCTCTCTAGATGTCTCCATTGGAAAGAGAGGATAGGTGGTAAGCAAGCCTTTCCCTCATCGTAAGTGGGCCTGTTTGAAATTAACCAGCTTTTTCTGACCATTCCACCGACTATTAATGCAACACTCCTGATCCCTCGCGTATCTCTGGCATACCTAGTCTATGAACACACCTCCGTTGTATTGGATCAATCACAACAAGCAGCAATGCCACTACCGTAAACTATCACCTAATATATTGAAGTTAATGGCATGTTAAGAGGCCAACGCAGAAGACATGTTACTATGAAAACATATTCCAGTCACAGTATACAGTAGGAGTCAGGTGCCCTTGTACAACAGCAGCAAGGGCTCGTCCATGTCAACTAGGTTTCATAACATCCTCTTCACTCGACTTCCATTCAAATATGTAATGTTTTGATCTCGATCTAACAGAATATCAACATTGACTTGTATAGTGATAGGAAATGCAACAAAATAGCACCAGGTTATGGAACAATGACAGCTAGGCCTAACTCAAAAAAGAAAACAGGTAGACATTTTGAGGGAACTATAGGAGACATGACAGAAATTTCAGCAACAAAAATATAACATGAACAAAAGTGTATATCTGTCTTACAGTCACTTCCCAGCAAATAACCATCAATGACTCCAATGTAAACAACATTCAACACTTCATTATCAACCACCTTTGCCAATGAATCAAATGGACAGCCCCAGTTCATTTGCATTTACGAACATTAAAAAAAATTCATATTGATGGGAGAAACATCACAGAGAAGGAAAAGTGCTGAAGAACGCAGAGACAAGTTGCCATACATTCATGTCCAGGGCCCAGTTTTAAAAAAGTTATCTGGATTTCACCTATCGGATAGAATTAAATGCATAGAAATAGAATGAACAGAATGGACGAATCATTGACTTGAATGGAGACTTCTGTTCTAGTCATTCTATTTCTATGCATTTAATCCTATCCGATAGGCGAAATCCAGATACCTTTTTAAAAACTGGGCCATGAGGAATAGTCCTATGTTTGTAGCTACATAAGCAGAATGTGAAGAATGGAGAGAACACAATTTTACAGAGCACATTACACAGTGAGGTTACTATAGACTGCGGTGAAGAAGAGTACAAAAGGAAAGTTGTCCTTTTTTTACACTTAAAAGAATAATCCACTCAAAAAATATATTTGGGAATTTGTTTCATTATCAACAGTGGACTAATGAAACAAATACCAAAAGTTTGAGTGGATTATTCCTTTAAAGGTTGCTTGTTCAATAATATACATTACGGGATTTATACATTTTAACCAATTATATTTCTACTTGCCTGTTTTTTTCCCCCACCAAACTTTTCTTAGTATGCTTTTTTTAGTTAAAAATACATTTTTTCCACATCAAAGGCTTGTAGTACATGAAAAAGCAGAACACTATAATACAACAATTTAGAAATATTACTCATTCCACTGAGGAGGAAGAAAAAGGCTTAAAAAAAGAGGAACTACACTTCACTGAAGAAAATATTACTTTAGTCATCTACTTCTCTTTAAGGGGTCTGTTTATTTGAAATACACCAAACCAGAGCCATCTATTTAACAAAGGAATAGAGGGCTCAGCACTAGACTATTGGTGAGAAACACTGTCCTTGTAGCCCTCCTACCCTGTGCGCGTAGTACCACCTGCTCCAATGTCTATAGCTCTTTGAATAAAATGGCAGCATTAGCTGGTCTGAGAGTATTATGTGCATTTTGTAGGGTTTTGATGTCAAACCGATTTGGGATAGATGTAAATAACGACATGCTAGAGAAACCAAATGCCAACACCCTAACCTAAAAGTTATTATATTGGCCTTTCTGATCGCATTATTATTTTTAATTTTTTTTGCAATGGTCTTATATTATTCGGAGATCGTGGTTGTTATAAACAAAGCCTTGTGATTGGAACTTATTTAAAGCAAACTAATTACATAATTGTAAACAACTCAAACATAAAAAGGGTTTACTCCATATATATTTGAGAAAATGTATATTTTTCTGATCTATCTAAAAAAGAAAAAATTGAAAGAAACAAATCTAACGGCTATATTCAGGGAAAACTTTTGGGTCATGGTGCAAACCTGTTGTAAAGTGATCAATTCCAACAAGCTTTCTTATTTACAGAATGAGTAAATTTTCGGATGAATTTCTAAATCAAAGTCGATAATATTAACTATCAATAAAAACGTAATGTACCAGAAATAATAATAATCATGAACACAGGTAAATTCCATTATTAAATTGAATTATTTAAAAAATATTTTATGGCTACTAAAGTCAAAGCAGGTGTTTGCACAAGGGATTCTAATTCAACCGATTTGTGGTCAAAAATCAATTATAATGTGGACTACAGACTAAAAGACAACTTGAAGCAAGAGTCCAGACACTATTCAATGACAAAACTCAGTGAAATAAAAAAAGACTTTATAAACAAATATTTGCTAGGCAACTCAATCTTTACCTCTCTGAACAAAATACAAGCCCCACTGAAGTGCCTGAGGTCTGTTCTCTTGCAAGGTGGATAAAGAGGTCCCACTTTTAACAGCAAACTATTTAGAATATACTTACATCGGCGAGAGAAGAAAACTGCTTTCTCATTCCCTTCACTCATCAATATGATGAGTGTCCAATTCACAACATCCCCCCCCCAACCCCACAAAAATCCTATTCTAGAAAAAAAAAAAAAAAGAAGTCAAAAACTAAACAAAAAAGTCCATCCATCCCAGATATACTGTGAATGCAGAGTGTGAACTGCAGAGTTAACTTAGTAACACCTGCATAGGATCCTTCCTGGCGCTCCACTGTGACCTTGGACCACTGGGGAGATGCTGGCCTGAGGTGTCCATGGAGGTGCCTGTAAGGGGTCCTTACTGCAGTGCGTGGGCGGTTGGAGGGGGGCAGGTGCTATGAGGACCCACTCCCACTGCCAGTCCCGCAGGCCTGGGACTCTGGACCCTCTGGGGAGAGGAGAGACAGGCCTGGTGAGTGATAGGCTAGGGGCAGTCCAATCAAATAGTGTTTTAAATTACATTCTTGGGCTTTTTGAATGGGCCAGATATTTTTGCTTGCATGAAATAAGGGAAAATCCAAGACACTTCACAACATCCAAGGAAAAAGATCACTTCCTTGAATCCCCCCAGATCACTTCCTTGGACCATCAGTGAGGGTGTCCAAGATCACTTACTTGGACTTTCAAATACATTTGTTGGACCATTAGGGGGCATGTCCAGATAACTTTCTTGGACCTCCAGACAACTTTTCCCAGATCACTTCCAGATAACAGTTTTGGACCATTACTTTGTGTCCAGGATATCATTAGATCACTTTTTTGAACAATCACAGTAAGAGGTCTTCAGATCAGTTTGTGGCGATTGGAAAAGTTAGGGTAACAGCTAGGCTAAAAGGTTATCTAGTTTACCTGTGTTGTTGGCAGTGGGTGTGAGCGGTTCGTCCTCATCACTATCCTCCTCGTTAGACTGGGGATGAGGGATGTGGCTGTCTGGGATGGGGACCCGGGGCTCTGGCTCTTGGTCTGAGCGGCTCCGCAGGGCCAGGATACGATGGTGCAGTGCTGCGTACAGCTGCCCTGTGTCCTTAGAGCTTGCCTGGAACAGACACATAACTCAGCACTAAACTGGATGTTCTGGCAGTGTTAGATATACTCAACATCTATTACCACAGTCAGTGTCATTACTATGTAATAACCAGAGCCATGTATTTAGAGAGTTGGGCCAATGTGGTTTCCGCATTATGATGCATTTACATGACACTTCAACATTCTATGGCAGCCATGTAAGCTCCCCATTAACTTACATGGGGAATATTTAAACAATTCTATGTAACTGAAAGCCTAGAATAAGAACAATATTAAACATTCTAAAAGTTGGCCTAACACTCTTAAATATATGGCTCTGGTAATAACTAATGATGTCTTTCTCGTACCGATATGAGGAAGACCTTGACCCCCTGGTCCTCAGTGTCCATGGCTGTGATGCGGACGCTCTTCTCGCTGGCCTTGTCCGTCTGCATTTGAGGCCACAGTTTGGTGTTGAGGATCAGACGCAAACTGCCCTGGGTCCTCATCACTACAGCACAGAAAATAATACAAACTCAGGTCAGAAACAATGTATAGAATAACCAATACCTTCAAACGGGAGTTGCGTTTTGACAGATGTACATAAACAACTCCATAGTATCATACGATACAATCCAGGGTAATGTGGCATGACAGTAACGTGTATTGAGATTTGTAAATGCACTAAATGGTTGATATGATTTGATTCATGACTAATGATTAATTCATGATTAATGACTGTACCCAGCCTGGACTGTAACGATCCCTCCTCTGTGGAAGCCATATCATTGAGCCTTAGTAGTCCTCTACCTCTCTCCACCCAAGACTGGGACGCTTTGTCAAACACAAATAACTTGCACTGGACCTAAGGAGACAAAAAACATGCCACTGTCAGAGAATGACCATGTACCATTTCAGCCTATTTCCAACTGTCTGAGGAGACATATAAACGCAAAACTATCAATCAGCAATTGCTAAATTTCATGGTAAAGTAAATGGAATGTTACTACAAACATTCTCTGACATTGAAATCGACCAACTAAACACCAAACACGTAGGAGACCTCTTGCATACCTGAAGAACGTTACTCTCAGACTCCTCTCCAGTTCTGACCTCTACTTTCTCTAACAAACACCTCTTGGCTGTAGCTTTGGTGTAGGCTGCCGCCGACTCCTCCAAAGACTCTGTCACATTGTTGTCTGCAAAGAAGAGAACCAAAACCGCATTCAAACACCATCAAATAGTAGGGGCCTGAAAAAAATCAGTGTTGACTTCATTGCATTGCCATTACATACGCCTCTTAACATTCATTTCATATCCAGCATTCTTTATTTACCCACCTTTCTCAGGGCTGCTGTCCTGTGACGAGGTCTCACAGGGTGCAGCGGCGGGGGGATCTCTACTGCCCTCTGCTGCTTGCTCACATTTCTGCGGACTCTGCAAAACAAGAATGTAATTCAACATGCTTTAACACAACATTGTGGATGCCATCTTTAGTTGGAAGAGGGACAAACGGTAGAAAAAACACGGTGATAAAAGATGACTAGATTAGTCTCACAATAGAACAAGTCTTACTAGGACACGATCCGACATGTTCTGTCCAAACACAAACTTATCCCCATCATCAGCCTTGTTCTCAGCCTTCTGTAAGCTGGGTGGGAAATACAGGAGAAAGGATGTTAGTCAGATATGGGAGATGATGAACGAGTAGCCTAATAAAACACATTACTGATCATATCCATTGGAGCCAGAATCCATAAACAGCTAACCTGGGAGTGCTTCTGTATTGTAGGAAATAATTGGTTTCCCCTGATTCTGCTGACAGAGAGCCTTTCTGTTCACTGCTTTGCTCAACCTAGACCAATGGAGAAAAGGGTAAGGATCAGACAAATAACAACAAAGGAACAGATCAAAAGAACGTAACAAAGCATGCAAGGACACAAGAGGCTGCTATATTGTGATTTACCCACACACCCAATGGGGTGTTGTCAGGTATGAGGCAAAGCCCAGAGCACTTGATAACATCTTTGAAACGTATTCCATATGACATGCACTTTAGTTAACTATTCAAGGTCACCTTGGCTCTGTCTTTGACATTCTGGCCAAATACAAACGATCCACAGGAAGATCTGTTTTCCCTCCTCCTTTCCTACTCTCATCCCTTCGCTTTTCTTCTCCTTGAAAGAAGATTAAAGCAGCGAGAGACATTCATGGAAATTCCATGATGAATGTTCAAGCATAAACCCTGCCTTTGTGTCTGTCCTGTTGTGTTTTTTGTTGTTGTTATGAACTCGCTTGATAACTATATAGTTTATTACAGGCCACTGTATTCACAGCCATTTAAATAATTCAAGTGAACTAGACGTAGCTACCGTGTTGCGCCCTTTCACCTCTCCGCCTACCTGTGACGTGGTCGACCCATCACAGTTCTCTGTGTTGTTCTGGGTGACTGTCAGACCCTCTGATGACCTGTTCACTCCATTCGTACCACTGTTCAACCCTATCAGGACCACAAGAAGAGACTGGTTGGATTCCTTTCACTTTCAGATGTTTTGTCCAAGCACATTGAGATGAAAGAAAGCTGGAGGAGAATGGCCATCGCAGAACAGAACAAAGTCTTAAAGCTGTTTGTTTGAGAGGATCTGAAGACTAAGGTTAATCCATCCTGAAAGTGTGCTTACCGGTCTGGGTCAGTGATTTGGTGGCCGGAGGGGCCTGCAGTACCGCTGGTCGTAGCACACTGCGCTGCAGCTCCTTGGGTTTCTGGCTCGGGACGCCTGCAACACATTTTACTTGGCCTAAATATAAGGCTCTGGACAGATCAACGCCAGACAAAGAAGGGCCATCTTTTTGCCATCTTCTTGTGATGTTTTGTACATTGTGTTTTTGCCTGTTACGGAGCCTGTATACTAGACCCCCAAAACACATTTCCTTTGTCCCTTAATGGACAATAAAGCCTTAGGAACTAACATGACATTGACTTGAGAGAGCACCCACCTGCACTAGGAGCCTGTCCATGGATCAGGGTGGGAGGCTTCAGGCGAAACCCAACCGTCTTCTCCTCTGTTGAGAAAGAGAGCGAGGGAACGTGAGATAGCTGGAAGCTAAGCCAGAACTTTGTTTATGGAGAAAAAGCAGAACATTCTTGTCATTATTCTTCAAGGGTAGTTTTCCTTATCATGCAAATATCAAATAGATTGAAAAGGAGATCTTAAGATAACTATTCATGAACTCACCAGGTTCTGAATCTGAATGATTATTTCCTGTCGGGGACTGACAGAAACTGGATGGCATGAACACATTGTTCTTAGAAACTGCAAGAGACAAGGAGAAATAACATGAGTATACACCCTTTCTCCACACACTAAGGAAAGTATTTTAATGAAACAAAACATACAACTACCTGAATGTGCAGGTGGGAACTGTGTTAGTGACGATGTTCTTTCCCTCTTGGCCGGGGGACAGTAACTACTCTCATCTTTATCAGAGTCTGGAGGAGACAGAATGAACAAAGACTAGCAAAGTAACTATACTGAACAAAAATATAAAACGCAACATTTTAAAGTGTTGTCCCCTTGTTTCATGCGCTGAAATAAAAGATCCCAGAAATGTTCCATACGTACACAAATATTTATCTCAAATATTGTGCACAAATTTGTTTACATTTTTTACATTGACATTTTAATCAACAGCCTGATCAACTCTATGCGAAGGAAATATGTTGCGCTGCATGAGGGAAATGGTGGTCACACTAGATACTGACTGGTTTTCTGATCCACGCCCCTACTTTTTTTTTTTAAGGTATCTGTGACCAACAGATGCATATCTGTATTACCAGTCATGTGAAATCCATAGATTAGGGCCTATTGAATTAATTTCAAATGACTGATTTCATTATATGAACTGTAACTCAGTAAAATGAGCTGCTACCCTGTTAGAAACCACAACGGGGCAGTGTAGGCATAAGAAACAAACTGTCAGTGGTATGGGTTAAGTAGGGTTTAGTCCCCTGTAGCTCAGTTGGTAGAGCATGGCGCTTGCAACGCCAGGGTTGTGGGTTCGTCTCCCACGGGGGCCAGTATGAAAATGTATGCACTCACTAACTGTAAGTCGCTCTGGATAAGAGCGTCTGCTAAATGACTAAAATGTAAAATGTTTGAAATTGTTGCGTTTATATTTTTGTTCAGTGCAAAATATAAAGACAGACATTTTCAATTTTCCAAAGCACTAGAACCTGCTTGTTACCCTCCTCATCCTTACCTTCTCCATCCTCCGCACTGGACCCTTCTACTGATCTCTGTTAAGGATTTGACAGAGAAAGATGGAGAGATAGAGGAAGAAAGAAACAGATAGTCGGACACAGGAAACCGAGGAAATTATCCAGTCAGTATGAAGCCAAGTCCGCTTCATATCATGCCATCACACTTTTTACATTTTCAGAAGAGGTGTGAAAAGAGTGTGTATCTCACCTTCTGAGCTTTATCTTTCTGGAACACAAACACTGGTGGGGCTATGGCAGGCTTCTCTGCAAGAGAAATCAGATGTGTCACTGTTGGAGATATCATTTCGCACATCTTTGGGCAAAAGCTTTATGATGGATGTCTCTTCACTTTGAGCCTTATCTGCATTTCTAGACTACAAATATTACAAGATGAATTCTACGGAGCTGACAAACACCCGCAGGCTAGGCCAAAGTGAAACCAATGAAACCGTGACAAGTTTTGTACAACTGTGCACTTACTTCGCTTTCCCCACACAATACACCTCAGGGCTCAGGCATCCCAGTCAGTGTAAGTGGACTCCCCTGTCACTGTCAGTGCCCACAAAGTTTTGATAGAACCCCAGCCAGGACCTAGTAAATCTTCTCCCTAAGCTATAATTACAACTCGAGTCATAAGACTTAATTGAATAGGAGGCTCTACTGGCCAGACGTCAATTCAACGTCTATTCCACGTCGGTTCTACATCATTTCGTTGAAATGACGTGGAAACAATGTTGATTCAACCAGTGTGTGCCCAGTGGGAAGGCTCTGGGCACTCACCCTGGCCCAGCTGGAATAGTCTGCTACCTGCCACAACTAAGGAGGGAGAGGTGCTGGTCTTGGTGGAGTAGGATGTGTGGAGGATCGCCAGGCCCAGCAGATGGATTTGAAGGATGGTATCAACCCCTGACCTCCCTGCTGCTATAATTTACCCTTGCCTATTTTTAGGCTAAGCCATGTAGATGGGCTCCTATTGCCAGGATGTGTGTGCATGACTTACTTTCTATAATTTCACCGCCCATGTGTGTGCTTCACATTTCTAGGGATCCGAGCCAACATGATGCAACTACACTGGGCTTGACCTAATAAATCATTAATGTGTATAAAGGAGGAAAGCACCCATTTTAAGGCAATAAAATGACAGAAACAAAGCTATGTTGAACTACGGTGAAGGTGAGATGGTCATGATAGGTGTACATTCTGAACATAAAGGGCAGCAAAGCCTGTCTTAGAAGGCTGGGAAGGCAGATGTGCCTAGCTACTCACACTGAACAGTAAAAGCAGATATTAAGCAGATATAAAAGCTAGCTTTCAATTTGTAGGCCTAGTAAATCAAATCAAATTTTATTTGTCATATGCGCCAAATACAACAGGTGTAAACTTTACTGTGAAATACTTACTTACGAGCACTTTCCTCAACAATGCAGAGTTCAAAAGTAAGAAAATTAGCAACACAATTAAATAGAAATAACGAGGCTATACAAGCAGTACCGCGACCGAGTCAATGTGCAGGGATAGGAGGTAGTTGAGGTAATATGTACATGTAGTTAGGGGTAAAAGTGACTAGGCAATTAGGATAGATGATAAACAGAGTAGCAGCTACGTGTGTGAAGAATGTGAAAGTGTGTCTATGTGTGAGGCGTCAATATGCATGTTTGTGTGTGTGTGTGTTTTAGCTTGCCGGTTTATGTGGTCAGTCGTCCCCAGCTGAGGCACAAGGCTTTGTGATGGCTTGGTATTGCTCATGTGCCCTCCAGGTGTGAAACATGCATAAACGCTTGCCAGAGATGGTGGATGCACACTGCAAGGCCTTTGACGAGAACTTCTGCATCATTACAGCGTTTTACTGAGGTTTCCAACCACACCACTGCTATTATCTGTGATATGGCAATAAAACATTCCCCTTTTTATAAAAACCAAAAGGACACTAAATGGATTTGCTTTGTCACAAAATAAACTTTATGGCATTTTTACTTCATCAAATTAATGAAGTGGATAAAACAGACTGCACTTCCTTGATTTAATAAAAATGTGTCACAATGCTGAGTTAAACTCAATACATCATACACACTCTAGTCTATACTTAGCCTGTTTAAAATGTACTCTATAGCCTTTCTGACTAGGCTAGTTACTTCAGATTAATGTCTGTTGTTAAGATACAGTAAAGGCTACAACGTACTGTGCGCTGAACGAAAATATGAATGCAACGTAAAGTGGTGGTCCCATGTTTCATGAGCTGAAATAAATGATCCCAGAAATGTTCCATATGCACAAAAAGCTTATTTCTCTCAAATGTTGTGCACAAATTTGTTTACATCCCTGTTAGTGAGCATTTCTCCTTTGCCAAGATAATCCATCCGCCTGACAGGTGTGGCATATAAAGAAGCTGATTAAACAGCATGATCATTACACAGCTGCTGGGGACAATAAAAGGCCACTCTAAAATGTGCAGTTGTCACACAACACAATGCCACAGATGTCTCAAGGTTTGAAGGAGCGTGCAATTGGCATGCCCACCAGAACTGTTGCCAGAGAAATGAATGTTCATTTCTCTACCATAAGCCGCCTCCAACGTCGTTTTAGAGAATTTGGCAGTACATCCAACCGGCCTCACAACCGTAGACCACGTGTATGGCGTTGTGTGGGCGAGCGGTTTGCTGATGTCAACGTTGTGAACAGAGTGCCCCATGGTGGCGGTGGGGATATGGTATGGACAGGCATAAGCTACGGACAACAAACGCAATTGCATTTTATCAATGGCAATTTGAATGCACAGAAATACCGTGACGAGATTCTGAGGACCATTGTGAGGCCCATTTTTTTTTAAGGTATCTGTGACCAACAGATGCATATTTGTATTCCCAGACATGTGAAATCCATAGATTATGGCCTAATGATTTTTTCAATTGAATGAATTCCTCATATGAACTGTAACACAGTAAAATAAATGAAACTGTTGCGTTTATATTTTTTTTCAGTATAACTTTATCTACTTCATGTAGCCTATAGCCTCAACTCTTTACCATGAGAGAATAACTTACATAGAAATCAGTGAGGTGACACTTGCTCACATCACCAGAACTCAGGTGCTGGACAAGATAAAAGGCCTGCACAATATCGCACCCAAACTACCTTTAACGAGGCAAAATTATTTGGAAAAAAACGTACAAAGATCCACCTCGGACCAAAACATTGTCTCATTAAAGTAAATGCAATTGAGTGCAACCTGGTTTTGTTTCTGGGTCCCCTACCCACTCAGCATAGAGCCCCTCACCCATCTCCACTCACCCTTGTCCTCGTCCATGCTGTCAATTCTGATCCCTACCTCTGGCTCTAACCATCACAAGCTGAACATCTCACATTCTTCCTGCTAAGAACAGAAGGAAAAATCCGATGAGTTTCAGTAAGGGGAACAAGTTGTCGAGACCAAAACAACTGATTATTCTTCTCATTTGATTGAAATGAGAAACTGACAGAAATGAATGACGTGTGTGATAGGCTTCGTCCAATGACTGTCGCAGATTCAAATAGCAAGCACGTCTCCTATGACCTCGTGCATCTGACGAAATGAGAAAGGAATCCAGGCCACAGAAGAGAAGTGAGAGGGGTTCACAAAATGGAATGGGAGTTCCAGTGTCTTTCAATGGAGCAGCTGTCAACTCCAGAGAAACACAGTGACATTCTGGAGCAAAGAGTGGCGACAGGCATTAATCTCATTAGTCTTCTAGCTATTCACATAGTGCCTACCGTCTAAGCCTCTTATGTTTAGGATAGCCACACAACCTTCAATTTCACATCTTAAATCTCACACATTTGAATGAGCATTTTAATGAATGAGCATGCACTGAAGAAAAGTGTTACAAGTCATTGTTATTTTTGATGGTGAAATCAGAAAAAAATCGAGAGTAGAGAGCCAGTTGAAAGTTTAGACTTCCGGTGGCTGTGCTCTTATGCCTCGATCAAATCGAAATAGATTTGTATTGGTCACATGCGCCGAATACAACGGGTGTAGACTTTACAGTGCAATGCTTACTTACGGGCCCTTTCTAAACAATGCAGAGTTAAAAAATAAGACAAATATTTGCTAAAGAAAAAAGTATGTGTGCGGGTAGAGTCTAGTGAGTGTGCATAGAGCCAGCGCAAGGGAGTCAGTGCAAAACAATGAAGAAATAAGTAATCAAGCCGACAGTGTCATTGCATCAATGCCGCGTAATAAATTCTGCAGTGTCTAGCTAATCCATGTAATCCAAAATTATTACTGAATGTGTGTGCAACAAAATTCAACAATCACCTTTTGCTACTATTTCTGTCAAGTCTACACACGCAACGTATGCACCACACAGAGCGCACTGCAGCTGCCTCTGCAACACAATGCTGCACTTCTGGTATACCAAAACGCAATGACGCTGTAGGTCTGATCGAGGTGTCATTGTGTCAATTGTTGCCTAATAAATTCTGCAGTCAAACGTTTTTCATTATGTAAACCAACATTTTAGTGGATGTGTGTGCAACAAAAGTTCAACATTCAACTTTTGCTACTATTTCTGTCAAGTCTACACATACGGTTTGATGCATATGCTTTTGCAAAGCAATGCTGCAAGGCAAACGCAGCGTTCCACTGGAAATGAATGTACCTCTGGTGTACCAAAACGCAATGACACTGTCTGATCGAGGCATTATGTGCAGCACATTTCAGTGATAGATACTGTTCAATACTGGCAATGCTCAACAAGATATCTATTTGCATTGGCATCATTGTTCAGCCTGGTCTCATAGACTAGACGTAACACAGTAAAAGTAAATCCGGGACACTCAAATTAGTATGATATGTTACGTTTGGTATGGTTACATTAGACAGATGGTTACTTAAGGCAAGAACGAAAGTAGGGTGGTTGGTCGGAGCGGGCATATAACGTAAACTCTAGCAACCCAAAGGTTGTGAGTTCGAATCTCATCACGGACAACTTTAGCAACATTAACTACTTTTTAGGTACTTTGCAACTACTTAGCATGTTAGCTAACCCTTCCCCTAACTCTTTTAGCTAACCTAACTCTGAAACTTAACCTTAACCCCTAACCCAGCTAACGTTAGCCAACTAGCTAACGTTAGCCACCTAGTACGAACAAATATGAAAATGTATGCACTCACTACTGTAAATTGGATAAGAACGTCTGCTAAATGCCTAAAATGTACAAATGTAAATGTAATTCGTAACATTTCATACATTTTGCAAATTCAGAACATATTGTACGTTACAACATTTTTAACATATAATATGATTTGTAATTCGTAACATATCATATGAAATGGGTGCTGGACATCCACAAATTAATACATACCATGCAAAACGTAACATATCATACTAAATGCATTGTCTCGGATTTACATACAGAATACTGTACCAAGTTAGCTAGCTAAATAAACTAAGTTAGAGTATATTCCTAGAAAACATTGAACCGCTGTAGTTTACAACAATTATAATTTCTAAAGTGGAAGTTGGGAGAGTTATATTTGAGTGTTTCAGTGAAACGTAAGTGAGGGAGGCCCCACTGTCTCGCTTTCCCAGATGTTTCGTTAATTTCATTCCGATCTCCTTTGCATTATTGTACCCTTTTCTGTAGCCTGTCAACTATGTGTTTTTTTTATTTATTTCACCTTTATTTAACCAGGTAAGCCAGTTGAGAACAGGTTCTCATTTACAACTGCGACCTGGCCAAGATAAAGCAAAGTAGTGCAATAAAAACAACACAGAGTTACATATGGGGTAAAAAAACATAAAGTCAGAAATACAACAGAAAATATATATACAGTGTGTGCAAATGTAGCAAGTTATGGAGGTAAGGCAATAAATAGGCTATAGTGCAGAATAATTACAATAGTATTAACACTGGAATGCTAGATGTGCAAGAGATGATGTGCAAATAGAGATACTGGGGTGCAAAAGAGCAAAATAAATAACAATATAGGGATGAGGTAGTTGGGTGGGCTAATTTCAGATGGGCTGTGTACAGGTGCAGTGATCGGTAAGGTGCTCTGACAACTGATGCTTAAAGTTATTGAGGGAGATAAGAGTCTCCAGCTTCAGAGATTTTTGCAATTTGTTCCAGTCATTGGCAGCAGAGAACTGGAAGGAATGGCGGCCAAAGGAGGTGTTGGCTTTGGGAATGACCAGTGAGATATACCTGCTGGAGCGCAGACTACGGGTGGGTGCTGCTATGGTGACCAATGAGCTAAGATAAGGCGGGGATTTGCCTAGCAGTGATTTATAGATGGCCTGGAGCCAGTGGGTTTGACGACGAACATGTAGTGAGGACCAGCCAACAAGAGCGTACAGGTCACAGTGGTGGGTAGTGTATGGGGCTTTGGAGACAAAACGGATGGCACTGTGATAGACTACATCCAATTTGCTGAGTAGAGTGTTGGAGGCTATTTTGTAAATGACATCGCCGAAGTCAAGGATCGGTAGGATAGTCAGTTTTACGAGGGCATGTTTGGCAGCATGAGTGAAGGAGGCTTTGTTGCGAAATAGGAAGCCGATTCTAGATTTAACTTTGGATTGGAGATTCTTTATGTGAGTCTGGAAGTTGAGTTTACAGTCTAACCAGACACCTAGATATTTGTAGTTGTCCACATACTCTAGGTCAGACCCGTCGAGAGTGGTGATTCTAGTCGGGTGGGCGGGTGCTAGCAGCGTTCGATTGAAAAGCATGCATTTAGTTTTACTAGTGTTTAAGAGCAGTTGAAGGCTACTGAAGGATTGTTGTATGGCATTGAAGCTCGTTTGGAGGTTTGTTAACACAGTGTCCAATGAAGGGCCAGATGTATACAAAATGGTGTCGTCTGCGTAGAGGTGGATCTGAGAGTCACCAGCAGCAAGAGCGACATCATTGATATACACGGAGAAAAGTGTCGGCCCAAGAATTGAACCCTGTGGCACCCCCATAGAGACTGCCATAGGTCCAGACAACAGGCCCTCCGATTTGACACACTGAACTCTATCTGAGAAGTAGTTGGTGAACCAGGCGAGGCAGTCATTTGAGAAACCAAGGCTATTTAGTCTGCCAATAAGAATGCGGTGGTTGACAGAGTCGAAAGCCTTGGCCAGGTCGATGAAGACGGCTGCACAGTACTGTCTATTATCAATCGTGGTTATAATATCGTTTAGGACCTTGAGCGTGGCTGAAGTGCACCCGTGACCAGCTCGGAAACCGGATTGCATAGCGGAGAAGGTACGGTGGTATTCGAAATGGTCGATGATCTGTTTGTTAACTTGGCTTTCGAATACTTTCGAAAGGCAGGGCAGGATGGATATAGGTCTGTAGCAGTTTGGATCTAGAGTGTCACCCCCTTTGAAGAGGGGGATGACCGCGGCAGCTTTCCAATCTCTGGGGATCTCAGACGTTATGAAAGAGAGGTTGAACAGACTAGTAATAGGGGTTGCGACAATTTCGGCAGCTAGTTTTAGAAAGAAAGGGTCCAGATTGTCTAGCCCAGCTGATTTGTAGGGGTCCAGATTTTGCAGCGCTTTCAAAACATCAGCTGTCTGAATTTGTGTGAAGGAGAAGCGGGGGGGGGCATGGGCAAGTTGCAGCAGAGGGTGCAGAGTTGGTGGCCGGGTTAGTGGTAGCCAGATGGAAAGCCTGGCCAGCTGTAGCAAAATGCTTGTTGAAATTCTCGATTATTGTAGATTTATCGGTGGTGATAGTGTTTCCTAGCCTCAGTGCAGTGGGCAGCTGGGAGGAAGTGCTCTTATTCTCCATGGACTTTACAGTGTCCCAAAACTTTTTGGAGTTAGTGCTACAGGATGCAAATTTCTGTTTGAAAAAGTTAGCCTTTGCTTTCCTGACTGCTTGTGTGTCTGTCTATCCCTGTTCTCTCCTCTCTGCACAGGCCATACAAACACTTCACACCGCGTGGCTGCTGCCACTCTAATCTGGTGGTCCCTGCGCGCACGACCCAAGTGGAGTTCCAGGTCTCCGGCAGCCTCTGGAACTGCTGTTCTGCGGCCAACAAGGCAGAGTTCATCTCAGCCTATGCTACCCTCCAGTCCCTCGACTTCTTGGCGCTGACGGAAACATGGATTACCACAGAAAACACTGCTACTCCTACTGCTCTTTCCTCGTCTGATCATGTGTTCTCGCATACCCCGAGAGCATCTGGTCAGCGCGGCGGTGGCACAGGAATCCTCATCTCTCCCAAGTGGACATTCTCTCTTTTCCCCCTGACCAATCTGTCTATCTCCTCATTTGAATTCCATGCGGTCACAGTCACTATCCCATTCAAGCTTAACATCCTTATCATTTATCGCCCTCCAGGTTCCCTTGGAGAGTTCATCAATGAGCTTGACGCCTTGATTTGTTCATTTCCTGAGGATGACTCACCCCTCACAGTTCTGGGTGACTTTAACCTCCCTACGTCTGCCTTTGACTCATTTCTTTCCACTCCTTTCCTCTTTTGACCTCACCCTCTCACCGTCCCCCACTCACAAGGCAGGCAATACGCTTGACCTCATCTTTACTAGATGCTGTTCTTCTACTAATTTCACTGCAACTCCCCTCCAAGTGTCCGACCACTACTTTGTATCCTTTTCTCTCGCGCTCTCCTCCAACACTACTCACTCTGCCCCTACTCAGATGGTAATGTGCCGTCGCAACCTTCGCTCTCTCTCTCCCGCTACTCTCTCCTCTTCCATCCTATCATCTCTTCCCTCTGCTAAATCCTTCTCCCTCCGATCTCCTGATTCTGCCTCCTCAACCCTCCTTTCCTCCCTTTCTGCATATTTTGATTCTCTATGTCCTCATATCCTCACATGGTCTCTCCTATCATTGCTACGCAGACGACACACAATTCATTTTCTCCTTTCCCCCTTCTGATAACCAGGTGGCGAATCACATCTCTGCATGTCTGGCAGACATATCAGCGTGGATGTCGGATCACCACCTCAAGCTGAACCTTGGCAAGACGGAGCTGCTCTTCCTCCCGGGGAAGGACTGCCCGCTCCATGATCTCGCCATCACGGTTGACAACTCCACTGTGTCCTCCTCCCAGAGTGCAAATAACCTTGGCATAACCCTGGACAACACCCTGTCGTTCTCCGCTAACATCAAAGCGGTGACCCGATCCTGCAGGTTCATGCTCTACAACATTCGCAGAGTACAACCCTACCTTACACAGAAAGCGGCACAGGTCCTAATCCAGGCACTTGTCATCTCCCGTCTGGATTACTGCAACTCGCTGTTGGCTGGGTTCCCTGCCTGTGCCATTAAACCCCTAGAACTTATCCAGAACGCTGTAGCCCGTCTGGTGTTCAACCTTCCCAAGTTCTCTCATGTCACCCCGCTCCTCTGCACACTCCACTGGCTTCCAGTTGAAGCTCGCATCTACTACAAAACCATGGTGTTTGCCTACGGAGCTGTGAGGGGAACGGCACCTCCTTACCTTCAGGCTCTGATCAGACCCTACACCCAAACGAGGGCACTACGTTCATCCACCTCTGGCCTGCTAGCCCCCCTACCTCTACGGAAGCACAGTTCCCGCTCAGCCCAGTCAAAGCTATTCGCTGCTCTGGCACCCCAATGGTGGAACAAGCTCCCCCACGACGCCAGGACAGCTGAGTCACTGACCACCTTCCGGAGACACTTGAAACCCTACCTCTTTAAGGAATACCTGGAATAGTAAAAAAAGTAATCCTAGGGTGGTTGTTCCACTGGGTATCATAAGTTGAATGCACCAATTTGTAAATCGCTCTGGATAAGAGCATCTGCTAAATGACGTAAATGTAAATACTCTGAGACCAGGTTGCATTGTTAGCTACATGAAATGGATTGACTTGATCCTGTATATCAAAGTCATTCAAATCCATCCATCTAGCTAGCTAAGCACGTTGGTAATCCTATTACGTCACTAGGCTAGTACAGTAAATTGCGCTCTGAATTTGGAACATGTAGTATGTCGGGCCTACCTCAATGGGTCAGACACCTGTGACTTGTAACCTCGGGCAATGAGCAAGGACAAGAATGACCTAGTTCTGAACTTCTGTCTGTAAGCAGCACAGCTGTGCAAAACACTAGCTATGGTCGGACATAGCCATTGTTGTCTGCGTTTTGCCGATAACTAGCTAGCTAGTTTCTAGTAGTTTCTGACCATAGTAGATCTAGCTACATGGTGATGGTGGGAAGTTGAAAAAGGCTAACTTATTCGAGAAGATAAATTCCACCCGGTGTTTCCCACGTGACCCAGATGTGATGTCTATTGTTCGTTCTTGAGTATGTAATGTTTGCTTTACTTGTCTAGCTAACTAGCTACAAAAAATGCAGCTATATCGGTAGGTAGCTCGTGTTAACTAGTTCTGTAAAGATGTGATATTTTCACGTCCTACAAGTTAACTGCCCCTCCCCCGGTTGTGCCACAAGGTCCGGACCGCCACCCCCCACTCCACCTCCCTGTAAAATATAACCAGCAAAGGCCGGGGGATCTAACGTATGCTAATGTTTAGTCAAACCGCTGCCTCCGCATCGAGCTGCAAACACAACGGCGCATTCCCTGCATATCTGCTGACAGTCCCGTCGCTGTCTGGACAACATTCACTCGCCATTGTGGTTCATTCATTAGATTTGTTTATCTTCCCCACTGAGCGGTTCCTTACCTTCGTTTGCCAGGTCCGCCATTTTACTTCCTCACTGACACCCACAATACTCCGCGGTAGACATGCGCGTTATGGCTGGACAAATAATTGTTACTACCTCTAGGGGGAGTCATGTCTACACATTTGTGCAACAAAACAGAAATAGTTCCCCCCGCCATCATAAAATCAATGTAAGCATAATGAAACATCACACAAAACTTAATTCGTGGAAAACTTTTACTAATTTGACAATAAAGCATGATGTTCTATTTCCATTTCCAAATAGAAATTACCTTTCAAATATAGAAAAGTCAAAATAACAAAAATAAACAATTGTATAAAATTAACGATTGCTTTGACAGATGTAAAAGTTATAGGCCTATACAGTCATTTTTCAAAAAGATTACATAGTTCCTCCCTTAATGGAATCAAACCATAACTATGAATTTCTTCACAAATTATGGAACAAAAATAAATCCCTATTATCCTAAACAATCATTTTGCAAAAAGTGCTTTTTAAGCAAAGGCCCTGTGTTTAAATAGCTTCCCTAAATAGCTTCCCATTCAATGGCTGGGAACACAGCATAGAATAAATACCTTATATTAGTCCTATAGAAACTAATTTGGCCCCAGTTTCACTGGCAGAGGTAGAGAGTGAGAGGTTATTAGCCTATTTCTGGTCACCCATTGGATCGTAATGCGGTTTATGCCTGTATAGACAGTAGTGCTGAATGATGAACACCACATCGAAGAATATGGATAACAAACCAAGTCCAGCCTTTGTGGGATCGCCAAAGACGAGCTTCCATTCATCTAGGAAACAATAGAAACACTCCATGAAACCCTGACATAAACCATCAAATAATTAAGCATGTGATGTAGTAAGGCAGAATATGTGACTGATGAAACTAATCTGAAAAACAACATTGAAATGTATCACTATTTCAATGTACTATTATAACATGTATAACACCATTATTTAAACAATTTAATTTTCCCTTTCTTTCTTTATGGTTTTGTTGTTGTTATTCTTTATGTTGATTACTTTTTTTCTTATGATTTGTCTGCTCTTCTCCCAGCCACAGGGAAAGAGATGGGTGAATGGTGGATGGGCATGAAAAGGAAATTCTTCTATATAATTGTGCCACTGTCTCTTGTGTTAATGTGCAGGAATAATTGTAAAAACGTAATAAAATATATATTTTGAAAAGAAAACCCCATGAAAATAGAAGCTATATAAATAAACAATGAATGACTGCAATTGAGATTGTAAATGCCTGCAACTGAAGACACATTTTCAACTGTTGGGACTGTCCTTTGACTGTCGTTTTCACTTTGACTAATTATGTTTTACTGAGGTGTATGCACATTAGTGCTCCAAGGTAGGCGTGAGCAGCCTTACTGTTGTTATATGACTGAAGGATCATCTGAATAAGACTGAAGCTGCCTCCTGTGAAGTCCAGCAACACATTGCCAATGCTCCACCCGTCCGTGCTTTGTCTTTGGTAGTTCATGTAGGCCTGAGTACACACAGACAGTGTATTGATGAAAGACAATGTAGTGGTGATCATGAAAATCAATAGCATCAACAATATCTATTGTAACAAATTATAATTGTCTATAAGCTAAAACCATTCAATATGCAGTCAAATATTGTGAAATCCATACCTGTGGGATGTATTTGACGAGGGTGACACCTAACTTGATGTAGGAGAAATAATAGAGATATTCCAGCCAGGTGATCTTATTGGCCACAGCAACAAAGAGGGTGACCAGGGCGAATGTCCATCCAACCACCAGAAGGCCAATAGCAATCTTGGACACCTTCTGCCCTCCTCTCTTTAACACAGGAACACAGTCATTACTTTCAACAAGCGTTTAACTGTCAATGTTCATTTGAGGCCTTGACAACAATGCTTTCCTTTCCAAAAATGTGTGATCAAAGGATCAGACATAAAGTATCTATTTTTGCCAACAATCAAAACATAAGCTGATCATTATTTTGCCAACCAACATCTGTCTCTGGTCTATAACCAAGGGGGACATGTAGGAAGTCATTTTACTAGTCTTCTGTTACTCACCTCATAGATTGCACACTGACAGATATACACAAGAGTCAGCACAACTGCATGGAGACTAAAAAACACATCGTTGGCATCCACTGGGTTCACACCGTTTGGATTTTTCTTCACAAACTCTTCCTGAAAAATAAATAACAGAACTATGGAGTAAAAACCAAGTCAATAGGACCATAGAATACCTAAATATTTGAACAAATCCCTATTGGTGTCAATCCATGACTGACACAGATGTCCGAGTTGTGCGTGCAGATCTCAAATTAGGATTTGTCTCAATTTGTTACACTATTAGTGAGGGCATGCAGAACTCTTACCTTCATGTACGGAACCCAGAAGAGGCCTACATTGAAGACACTGTAGGCAATGAAGCCTGTCAAGTTGAGTGCCAGGAAATCAAAGTTCAACCCCACCACACTGTCAAATAGACACAGTCAGAAATCAAATCCATATGTTAATAATAATAATAATAATAATAATAATAATAATATGCCATTTAGCAGACGCTTTTATCCAAAGCGACTTACAGTCATGCGTGCATACATTTTCGTGTATGTGTGGTCCCGGGGATCGAACCCACTACCTTGGCGTTACAAGCGCCGTGCTCTACCAGCTGAGCTACAGAGGACCACATGTTCTTTAACTCATTTAAGGCAGAGATTATTTATTTATTTATTTTTAATGACAGTTTCAGAGGCACTACCTTTTTCTTCTCCAGTTCTCATATACTTGAGGGTAGAATGAGATAGACCATGCAAGGAAGTAAATCCAACCAATGAATTGGTTAATGATATCGATGATATTGCTTCTAATGACCAAGAAACGGATTCTGGTCTTAAAGCTGGAAAACATAAACAAGAGACTTTTAGTACATTGTGTTGGTTTAAAATCTGTCTGAAATGTGACGTGGGAAATTCTGATAGAGTTGAAATTCACTAAGAGACATAAACTGAGAACAGCTCACCTTGCAATGTCAGTGTTGATGCTGTATAAATAGGCTGTCACCTGACCCACATGTTCTGCATGAACCTCAAATGTGCTTGATGTGGCATCTGCAGGCAATTCTACCTGGAAATCAGAAATACAGCACATATAAATAAAACAGTTAGTGTAAACAATTGTTACAATTGGACATAATATGCATTCATCCCTACAACAGAGCCACTAGTATTGATGTTTTACACACTGTGGCTACTGTAGATCATTGAAATATGATAGATTCAGATATCAGATTGCATTAATAATCAATTACATGGTGCTTCGGTCATGCTTTCAGTGAGTTTGAGTGGTATAAAAACCATACCTGCTGAGGCAGTTGAAGTATTGAGGTCACATTTGCAGAGGAGTCAGTGAAGTTAAAAAAAATGAGTGCGGACACATTCAGAGGAGAGCTGCAAAAATAAATAAATGCCAAACACTGCATCACATTATCACACATCACAACAAATAGACATACATAGAATACTGCCACAAACTGGCAATAGATGCACAGATACAGTGGGGGAAAAAAGTATTTAGTCAGCCACCAATTGTGCAAGTTCTCCCACTTAAAAATATGAGAGAGGCCTGTAATTTTCATCATAGGTACACGTCAACTATGACAGACAAATTGAGAAGAAAACAAATCCTGAAAATCACATTGTAGGATTTTTTATGAATTTATTTGCAAATTATGGTGGAAAATAAGTATTTGGTCACCTAAAAACAAGCACGATTT
Organism: Coregonus lavaretus; assembly: GCF_964263955.1. Classification (NCBI taxonomy): domain Eukaryota; kingdom Metazoa; phylum Chordata; class Actinopteri; order Salmoniformes; family Salmonidae; genus Coregonus; species Coregonus lavaretus. The sequence continues at coordinate 43,374,671 of NC_139998.1, forward strand.
CTGGCTCTCACAGACCTGTAACAACTTCTTTAAGAGGCTCCTCTGTCCTCCACTCGTTACCTGTATTAATGGCACCTGTTTGAACTTGTTATCAGTATAAAAGACACCTGTCCACAACCTCAAACAGTCACACTCCAAACTCCACTATGGCCAAGACCAAAGAGCTGTCAAAGGACACCAGAAACAAAATTGTAGACCTGCACCAGGCTGGGAAGACTGAATCTGCAATAGGTAAGCAGCTTGGTTTGAAGAAATCAACTGTGGGAGCAATTATTAGGAAATGGAAGACATACAAGACCACTGATAATCTCCCTTGATCTGGGGCTCCACGCAAGATCTCACCCCGTGGGGTCAAAATGATCACAAGAAAGGTGAGCAAAAATCCCAGAACCACACGGGGTGACCTAGTGAATGACCTGCAGAGAGCTGGGACCAAAGTAACAAAGCCTACCATCAGTAACACACCACGCCGCCAGGGACTCAAATCCTGCAGTGCCAGACGTGTCCCCCTGCTTAAGCCAGTACATGTCCAGGCCCGTCTGAAGTTTGCTAGAGTGCATTTGGATGATCCAGAAGAGGATTGGGAGAATGTCATATGGTCAGATGAAACCAAAATAGAACTTTTTGGTAAAAACTCAACTCGTCGTGTTTGGAGGACAAAGAATGTTGAGTTGCATCCAAAGAACACCATACCTACTGTGAAGCATGGGGGTGGAAACATCATGCTTTGGGGCAGTTTTTCTGCAAAGGGACCAGGACGACTGATCCGTGTAAAGGAAAGAATGAATGGGGCCATGTATCGTGAGATTTTGAGTGAAAACCTCCTTCCATCAGCAAGGGCATTGAAGATGAAACGTGGCTGGGTCTTTCAGCATGACAATGATCCCAAACACACCACCCGGGCAACGAGGGAGTGGCTTCGTAAGAAGCATTTCAAGGTCCTGGAGTGGCCTAGCCAGTCTCCAGATCTCAACCCCATAGAAAATCTTTGGCGGGAGTTGAAAGTCCGTGTTGCCCAGCGACAGCCCCAAAACATCACTGCTCTAGAGGAGATCTGCATGGAGGAATGGGCCAAAATACCAGCAACAGTGTGTGAAAACCTTGTGAAGACTTACAGAAAACGTTTGACCTGTGTCATTGCCAACAAAGGGTATATAAAAGTGTTGAGAAACTTTTGTTATTGACCAAATACTTATTTTCCACCATAATTTGCAAATAAATTCATAAAAAATCCTACAATGTGATTTTCTGGATTTTATTTTCTCATTTTGTCTGTCATAGTTACAGGCCTCTCTCATCTTTTTAAGTGGGAGAACTTGCACAATTGGTGGCTGACTAAATACTTTTTTCCCTCACTGTATAAGAAAAGTTACCTAGGTGTTATGGTGATATTGGCTGAACCATTGACCTCCAGATTTACAGTGGCTGGCGCAGACAGGGATACACTCCCATCTGTTGAAGGAATATGATATTGCAGTATTCAGATAGGGCTGTTTAGCTAAATGAACCATTCCTGAAACAGTACCTGGGCTTGAGGAGACAATGAATATGACGAGATCTCATCTGACGCCCAGGATCCTTCAAGGTTCTTTCAAGACAACTGGGATTTTTGAGAAAAAAACAAGGTCAAATCATGATGTCAGTGATCTTCAGGTCAGAGCTCTAGAAAGAGGCCAGAGTTCCCGACTTGGAATTCCGAGTTGAATGACTGTTCAAAACTATTTTTCAGAGTTCAAAACTTAGTTTTTTTCAGAGTTGCAGTCAGAATTGCAGTTGGAAGTTGGAGAGTTACGAGTTCCCAGTTGTTATGAACGCTGCAAAAGTCCCATTAACAAGCTCTGCAAACGTCAAAATGGTACTCACCAAAATGTAGTTTCGCAGAACAACTATAGTCATTACTGCGATTACACATGGTATGTACTTCCAAAAAAGGTATAAATAAAAATAGTTTTTGACCAAGTGTGCATGCGCTAAATCCACCTTCAGCACCTCCAATAAATTCACTCATTATTGCCATTCACAGCTCGGCTTACTGATCCAGCAGCACAGTATCCCGAAAGATCATTGATTTTATTTAGACCTTTCCTGATTGACTAGTCACTTTTACACGTACCTACATGTACATATTACCTCGTACCCCTGCATATTGACTCGGTACTGGTACTCCTTTTATAGCCTTGTTATTTTGTTAGGGTTTCCTTTTTCTTAACCCTTTTGTTTTTAATTTGCTAATCTTTCCATACTTTTGAACTCTGCATTGTTGGAAAAGGGCTCGTAGGTAAGCATTTCACGGTAAAGTCTATATCTGTTGTAGGCTATTCAGCGATTTTGAGAAATACAATTTGATTATAACGTTTGCAGAGCTGGTTAATGGGATTTTGAATTGTAGGACCCTGGGCGTCAGAGGAGATTTCGTCATATTTATCTCTCTTTATGGCCAGATACTGGTTCAGATGGTGCTTTCAAGAAAACTGGGAACTCTGAAAAATATGTGGTCAAATCATTACGTCACTGACCTTCAGGTCAAAGCTCTAGAAAGAAGGTCCGACTGGGAAAAATCGATTTGAACGGTCATCAAATTCGGGCCTCTTTATAGAGCTCCGACTTTCCGACCTAAAGATCACTGACGTCATGATTTGACCTCGTATTTTTCCGGAACTAGGAAACTCGGAAATATCCAACTTGTTAACTGCTTGTAGTTATACACGTGCAGCGTTCAACAAGTAGGCCATTTCCGAGATTCCTATTTCCGACTAGCTTGCGCACGCGGCATGAGTTCACGAGTTGGAATCCCGAGTTGGATGACCCATTAAAACGAATTTTCCCAGTCAGGGCTCGTTATTTTCCGAGTTCCCAGTTGTTTTGAACGCGGCAAGATTTTTACCAACTCTTAAAATCAGAGCTTCTTGGTTGAACAAGTGCAAACTCACCACATGTAATGACTGTACAGAGTGTTATGACCAAGACTGAAAGAAAGTTCTTATCTGCCATCTTCAGGGCATGGGCCTTGCTGAACTCTAAAAGTGCAAAAGAGGAACAGATGAGGAGTACTGCTGACCAAACAATCTGCATTAGCTAGGTAACATATGCTGCCATAAAAAGCCAGAATTACAACAGCAATGTGCCATATTCATTTACGGCAAATCAGCTAAATCATTTACGGTAAATCAAATGTTACTTAACAATAGTTAGTTGAACTAACTAATCGTGAAATCAACAGACTATACACTACCGCAGTTGAGTGATGCTTTGTTTTCCTCTGCTTCCGTGATCTGGCACTAGATCATATGACTTGGGTCCGTCTGACTTGTATGACGCGCTGTCTTGGGCACGTTCAAGACTTTCAATGTTGTGGGATGTTTACTACAGCGCGGCTAAAAAGACACTTGATATCAAAGAGGACTATTTAATTAACAACATTTACATTTTAGGGTTAAGTGCCGTGCTCAAGGGCACATCAACAGATTTTTGCCGCGTTCACGTTATGTCAGGAACTTTGAAATGTCCGACTTGCTCACTCATTGTAGAAAGATGATACCCGAGTTTCCCACTTGGGAAGTATTTACATTTACATTTACATTTTAGTCATTTAGCAGACGCTCTTATCCAGAGCGACTTACAGGAGCAATTAGGGTTAAGTGCCTTGCTCAAGGGCACATTTACGTCATTTAGCAGACGCTCTTATCCAGAGCGACTCACAAATTGGTGCATTCACCCTATAGCCAGTGGGATACAGTGGATTTACATTTTTAGTCACTTAGCAGACGCTCTTATCTAGAGTGCATACATTTTTCAAGACAACTGGGAACTCGAGGGAAAAAATAATGTCAAATCATGACTTCAGTGATTTTCAGGTTGGAAAGTCTGAGTTTACGACGTGGAATTCCAAGTTGGTTGACCGATCAAAAGGATTTTCCCAGTCAAAGCTCGTTTTTTCACAATACCTAGTTATCTTGAACGCACTGAAGTCGGAAGTCGGAGATTGAATCCGAATCAACCAATAGAGTGGTGCGGAGGAGTCTACGCTGTCCGGAAAGGACTTCACCATTCATTTTCTGTATTCAGGTTCTCTCAAACATCGTTTTAAGCTGTGTTTTACTATTGAAAGTTACAGCTGATTTCATTTGTCATCTGATGTATTCGTTTCAGTCTCTGAATTGTTTAGTCGAACTTTTCGCCGCCAGCTCCTGAAATCATGGCATAAAAACTACAATCCGTATCCTGAATTAGCCTAGTGCGCATGTGCGCCCAGCAAAATTGTGGACTCCAGTCACATGACTTGGACTCGAGTCACACATTTGGTGACTTGAGACTCGACTTGAAATAAATAAATAAAAAATCAGACTTGTGCCGAGTTCACATGCTGGTCGGAACTAGGAAACTCGGAAATGTCCGATTTTCTGATTCGTTGAACGGGGCACGTGTAGCCTATAACTACAACCAGTTAGCAAGTCGGACATTTCATAGATTCCTAGTTCTGACTAGCACTTGGGTGTAGGGGGGAGGTTCCTAGGTGTGAGAAGTGTGCAGAAGGACATGAGACAAAGGAATGTGTAGAATTGCGGAAAGTAGTGGTATGTGTTAATTGTAGGGGTGCCCATTACGGATAGCCAGGGGCACACTCCAACACTCAGACATAATTTACCAACACAGCATTTGTGTTTAGTGAGTCCGCCAGATCAGATGCAGTAGGGATGGCCAGTGATTTTCTCTTTAAGTGCTTGAATTGGACAATGTTCATGTCCTGCTAAGCATTCAAAATGTATCGAATACTTTTGGGTGTCAGGGAAAATGTATGGAGTAAAAAGTACATTATTTTCTTTAGGGATGTAGTGGAGTAAAAGTTGTCAAAACGATAAATAGTAAAGTACAGATACCCCCAAAAACTACCCGTATCTCTATTTGCACATCATCTTTTGCACATCTATCATTCCAGTGTTAATACGAAATTGTAACTATATTGCACTATGGCCTATTTATTGCCTTACCTCCATAATTTACTACATTCGCACACACTGCAAATATATTTTCTGTTGTATTTTTGACTTTATGTTTTGTTTACCCCATATGAAACTCTGTGTTGCTGTTTTTATCGCACTTCTTTGCTTTATCTTGGCCAGGTCGCAGTTGTAAATGAGAACTTGTTCTCAACTGGCTTACCTGGTTACATAAAGGTTAAATAATACAAATAAAAAAAGTAGTGCTTTAAAGTATTTTTACTTAAGTACTTTACACCACTGAGTAGTGCATAAGTTGTCATATGCTGAGGCAGTGAAGAAAGTAGAGGAAGATGGGTCAAGGGGGAGGGATCCTGAGAGGTGTTGGAACCAGGTATAATCTTATTTTTATAACGAAAAAATAAAGATAAATACCCTGACCATCAAGATGCAAGATTCATGGTCAAATGACGAAAACATCAGTAGCCAAGTATGCTTGATAATAGTGAAAAATTGTGTTTTATTATGACAGTAGTACACATATTTTCCCAGTTTTTTAAAACCTACGAGCAATTAAATCGAGTTAAGGAGGAAACTGACGCCTTTGCAGGCTGAATGGAGGATGTTTAATTCACGAACCAGTCCATGACGGACCCTATTGTATTACCAGCTGAATACATGTACTTAAAAAATCTGAGGTAAGATGAGAAACGACGTAAAAGGAGCAATAGCGCCATCTTTCGACCAGTTGGGCTAATAGTGCTATAATATGCTATAAAGATCTTAATAATAAATAATAATATGCCATTTAGCAGACGCTTTTATCCAAAGCGACTTACAGTCATGCGTGCATACATTTTTGCGTATGGGTGGTCCCGGGGATCGAACCCACTACCTTGGCGTTGCAAGCGCCGTGCTCTACCAGCTGAGCTACAGAGGACCACTTATTCTCTACCATCTTATTCTAGCCTAGGCCTGTCCTCATCTACCTAACTCGAAGTCCTCCTGCTTCGAGTCGTGTCAGCCAGGCTAGTCCCCATCAGCCTTCACATGATGCTTATGTGTTTTTTATGAAAGCAATGAACATAAAGCAAATACATGTATTTTTGTGTACAGCTGTCATGTATGTTTAAAATAGAACACAGCCTATAATAAAACATCAAGTCATTCTTATTTCTATGGTTACAACCACTTCAGTGAAAAGTAGCCTAGACAGGCTTAATTTCCCTAATATATCTTATCCTGCAGTGAAAGAAGAAACAATAAATCTTAGGTATTTTTTTCCTTTGGGATTAACACCAAAGCATGCTTATGCTTCTAAAGTACAGTACATCTTACAGGGAATGTTATAAATCATGACTGTAGGCCTAGGCTTTTCTTGACTGTGACCCCTATAGTTTTGACAAGAAGATGTATCATTTTCTTGTAAAAGCGTAACAAGATCATGCTACGTTTTATCTCAACATTTTTACCATAATTTCTTTGGCAGTTTCTTACATAACATTTGGTTTCACAATAAACAGAAACTCATACACCTCTAGTTACTGCCAAAACTTGAGATGGGGTAAAAAAAAAAAAAAAACTCCATGCTTTTGTTCATGGACATTTTCTTCCTAAGACATTGTTGAGTAATATGTCAAACGGGAGTTAAGTGTTAAGCCTTTTCTCACATTTTACATAATTTTATATTGCGTAGCTTTTAAAGTTTCAAAGGCCATTAGGGCATAATTCTTTGGGAAAAGGATACCAACAACATTATTGGATGGCAACATATTTTCTTCCCAGTGTGATGTTTGTTTGTTTGATATTTGTCAGTACTTTCAAAATATGTAAAGTGTTAACTTTTCAATGGATGCAAATGGTTCATTGAATCAAACTGTTGAGGACAACTAGATAAAGAAGACTGGGAGAATTAGATCTTAAAACTATCAAAGAAATACACATTTCCAAGTTGATTTGAAGATATTTACACTTGTATTGTGTTGACTGATACCATCTGGTCTCAATAACACTTTGCCAAATAGGAGGTACAAGTATTTTCCCAACTGCCCAATTGACTGTGGGGATGCTATACAAATCTAATATGAATCAAGTTCAGGGACGTCACATTGTGGCTAGTATGGCAATAGTTTTTTTTACAAGGAAAATGGTCTCAACTAAAATGATTTAAATTCAGACTGCCGGGACAATTACATTTCAGAACATTATGCAAGTCTTTACAAGTTCCTAAGCAAAGGAATCTTCCTAAGCGATGACCAACACAAAAAAACTGCCACCCAAGTCATCCTAAATATAATTTTCTTGTCTCAGCCCTTATGTATTGTTATATCAGAGGAGGCTGGTGGGAGGAGCTATAGGAAGACAGGCTCATTGTAATGGCTGGAATATAATTAATGGAACGGTATCAAACATATGGAAACCACATATTTGACTACGTTCCATTTATTGTATTCCAGCCATTAAAATGAGCCCATCCTCCTATAGCTTCAACAACAATGGATGCTACTTTTGACATAATTGCTTGGGTCAAAATCAGGCATTGAATCTTACATAAACACACAGGCTGGTATTCAATCAATTGCAGACAGTGGGTTTCCAGACAGTGCTTTCATTGCTGTTATACAAAAGATATTAAGGAGTCGCGTGTGGTCCACATTTTCTTAATTCTAAGGATGTAGTTGATTTTTACAGTTAATGACTTAAACAAGCCCTAGTCCTGTACATTGATTGCTGGCCTGGCTCCTTGGACCTTAGATCCTTCTCCAATAGGAATGAGGGGCCTCAGGGAAATGGAAGCCCTCCCGAAAAGCTTAATCCCCCCCCAAAAAATGTGGTTGCGTACACATATTTTGCAAATGTTACCGCAGATGCAGCTAAATGCTTATGTTTCTAGCTCCAACAGTGCAGTAATACCTAACAATACAAAACAATACACACATATCCCCAAAACAAAAAGAAAGACATTGTCACGACTTCCTCCGAAGCTGCCTCCTTTCCTTGTTCTGGCAAGCTTCGGCATTCGTCGTCACCGGCCTTCTACCCACTGCCGCTCCTCATCTCATCATTCCATTTGTTTTGTCTTGTTTTTACACACACCTGGTTCATATCCCCTCATCAGTCCCTGTATAAGTATTCCCTCTGCCCCCCATGTCTTTGTGTGTGATTGTTTCATGTGGAGGTGTCGATAGCTTGGTGGAGCTTTATGTACTGAATCGCCGGGATTTTCACCTGTGTGTTTTGTTTTCTCCAGTGTGCCGTTGTTACCGCACTGTAGTTGTTTTACGTTTTGCTGCGTATCGCTGTATTAGCAGAATAAACCATTTATTCGGTGATTTACCCCTCCTGCGCCTTACTCCATCCAAATCACCCGCTACAGAATCACACACCCAACAGCATGGAGTCAGCAGGAGCGGGGAATATGCCTGGAGTCGTTGAGCGGGTCCGGGAGCATTCCAACATGTTAGCCAGCTTGGGCGAAGCGATGGATCGGGTTCTCCAGGTCGTCCAGCGCCTGGAGAGGAGAGGACCCGACCATGCGGAACCAGCTGAGCGACTGGATCCAGCCACCCACACCCCAGCCCCCAGAGGTATTCACCTGTCTTGACCGAGGGAATACGACGGGACAGCGGCCCGCTGCCAGGGTTTACCACCATCAGCCCGGCTCCATCGGATCTGGAGAAGGTGTCCGCCCTCATCTCCTGCCTCTCGGGGAAAGCCCTGGAGTGGGCCAACGCGGTCTGGAGTGAAGGAGGAGACGCGTTGGACAACAACAGGGAGTTTGCTCGCCTCTTCCGGGCAGTCTTCGATCATCCCCCCGAAGGAAGAGAGGTGGGCGAGCGTCTGGTCCATCTGAGGCAGGGGACGAGGACCGCGCAAGACTTTGCCCTGGAGTTTAGAACTCTAGCGGCTGTGTCCGGGTGGAACGAGCGGGCCCTCATCGACCACTTCCAATGCAGCCTGTGCCTCCCAGGAGTCATGTATATCCCATGTCGCAGGCTGAAACAGAGGCTATGGAGAAATACGTCTCAGAGTCCCTGCGCCAGGGGTTCATACGTCCCTCCACTTCACCCGCCTCCTCAAGTTTCTTTTTCGAGAAGAATAAAGACGGAGGTCTGCGCCCTTGCATTGATTACCGTGCACTCAATCAAACTACCATTCGCTATAGTTACCCTCTACCCCTCATCTCCTCTGTTATCGAATCAATGCATGGGGGCACACTTCTTCACGAAATTAGATCTCAGGAGTGCGTACAACCTTGTGCGTGTCCGGGAGGGGGACGAATGGAAGACAGCATTTGGCACAACCACAGGGCATTATGAATACCTGGTGATGCCGTACGGGTTGATGAATGCTCCATCAGTCTTCCAGTCCTTTGTGAACGAGGTGTTTCGGGACATGCTTGGTCGCGGTGTGGTGGTCACAATCGATGACATTCTGGTGTATTCCGCTACGTGTGCCGAGCATGTGTCCCTGGTTCGCAGAGTGCTGGGCCGACTGTTGGAGCATGACCTATATGCCAAAGCAGAAAAGTGTCTGTTCTTCCAACAATCCGTCTCCTTCCTCAGTACCACATCACCACCTCAGGTGTGGAGATGGAGGGAGACCGCATTTCAGCCGTGCGTAATTGGCAGACTCCAACCACGGTAAAGGAGGTGCAGCGCTTCATTGGCTTTGCCAATTACTATCGAAGGTTTATCCGGGGCTTTGGCAAGGTTGCAGCTCCCATCACCTCTTTGTTGAAGGGTGGGCCTTCCCGGCTCCGCTGGTCTGCTGAGGCTGACAGGGCTTACAGTAACCTGAGGGCTCTGTTCACCTCAGCCCCGGTACTGGCCCATCCCGATCCATCATTGCCGTTCGTAGTGGAGGTGGATGCGTCCGAGGTAGGGGTAGGCGCTGTCCTTTCCCAAAGCTCGGGCATGCCACCCAAGCTCCACCCCTGTGCCTTCTTCTCTAAGAAGCTCAGCCCAGCGGAGCAGAACTATGACGTTGGTGATCAGGAGCTGTTGGCTGTTGTCAGAGCACTGACCGCGTGGAGGCACTGGCTCTAGGGGGCGAAACACCCTTTCCTCATCTGGACTGACCACCATAACCTGGAGTACATCCGGGCAGCGAGGAGGCTGAACCCTCGCCAGGCTAGGTGGGCCTTGTTCTTCACCTGGTTTGATTTCACGCTGTCCTATATACCAGGCACAAAGAACGTGAAGGCAGACGCACTGTCATGGCTGTACGACCCAGAGGAGAGGCCCATAGACAACACCCCCATACTCCCGGCCTCCTGCATTGTGGCGCCGGTAGTGTGAGCGATGGACGCGGACATAGAGCGGGCATTATGCACAGAGTCATCTCCACCTCAGTGCCCAGCTGGGCTGTGGTATGTGCCGTCTAGTGTCCGTGATCGTCTTATCTATTGGGCACACTCGTCCCCCTCCCCTGGTCACCCAGGCATCGGCCGTACAGTGCGCTGCCTGACCGGGAAGTACTGGTGGCCTACCTTGGCTAAGGACGTGAGGGTGTATGCCTCCTCCTGCTCGGTGTGCGCCCAGAGTAAGGCACCTAGGCACCTTCCAGCGGGTAAGTTACATCCCTTACCAGTTCCACAACGGCCATGGTCCCACTTATCGATTGACATCCTAACCGATCTTCCCCCCTCTCAGGGTAACACCACCATCCTGGTCGTTGTGGACCGCTTTTCTAAAGCCTGCCGCCTCCTTCCTCTGCCCGTTCTCCCCACGGCCCTGCAAACTGCGGAAATCCTGTTTACTCACATCTTCCGGCACTATGGGGTGCCAGAGGACATAGTGTCTGACCGGGGTCCCCAGTTTACGTCTAGGGTCTGGAAGGCGTTCATGGTACGTCTGGGGGTCTCGGTCAGCCTGACCTCTGGGTTTCACCCCGAATCTAATGGGCAGGTGGAACGGGTGAATCAGGATGTAGGTAGGTTCCTGCGGTCCTACTGCCAGGACCGGCCGGGGGAGTGGTTGGTGTTCTTGCCATGGGCCGAATATACCCAGAACTCTCTCCGCCACTCCTCCACTAACCTATCTCCATTTCAATGTGTTTTAGGGTATCAGCCGGTCCTGGCACCGTGGCATCAGAGCCAGACCGAAGCTCCTGCGGTGGACTACTGGTGTCGGCGCGCGAAGGAGACGTGGAACGCCGCCCACGTCCACCTCCAGCGCGCTGTGCATCGCCAGAAAGCCAAAGCTTACCGCCACCGCAGTGAGGCCCGGTCTTTGTACCGGGTGATCGGGTCTGGCTCTCGACCTGGAACCTGCCCCTCCGCCTGCCCTGCCGGAAGCTGGGCCCGTGGGAGCTGAGCCCGTGGTTTGGGGGGCCGTTCAAAGTCCTGAGGAGAGTTAACGAGGTTACGCATAGGTTGCTGCTCCCTCCTGATTACCGTATTAACCCCTCGTTTCACGTATTTCCCTTCAGGCCGGTGGTGGCTGGTCCCCTCCAGGAGTCTGAGGTGCGGGAGGTCCCTCCACCCCTCTGGACATCGAGGGGGCCCCAGCGTACTCCGTCCGTTCTATCCTGGATTCGAGGCGTCGGGTGGGGGGCCTTCAGTACCTCGTGGAGTGGGAGGAGTACGGTCCGGAGGAGCGGTGCTGGGTCCCGGTGAGGGATGTCCTCGATCCCTCCCTGTTGCGGGATTTCCACTGTCGCCATCCAGCTCGCCCTGCTCCGCGTCCTCCTGGCCGTCCCCGAGGCCGGTGTCGGTGCGCTGCTGGAGCTGCGCATCAAGGGGGGGTACTGTCACGACTTCCTCCGAAGCTTCCTCCTTTCCTTGTTCGGGCAGGCTTCGGCGTTCGTCGTCACCGGCCTTCTAGCCACTGCCGCTCCTCATCTCATCATTCCATTTGTTTTGTCTTGTTTTTACACACACCTGGTTCATATCCCCTCATCAGTCCCTGTATAAGTATTCCCTCTGCCCCCCATGTCTTTGTGTGTGATTGTTTCATGTGGAGGTGTTGATAGCTCGGTGGAGCTTTATGTACTGTATCGGCGGGATTTTCACCTGTGTGTTTTGTTTTCTCCAGTGCGCTGTAGTTGTTTTACGTATTGCTGTGTACCGCTGTATTTGCAGAATAAACCATTTATTCTGTGATTTACTCCTCCTGCGCCTGACTCCGTCCAAATCACCCGCTACAGACATCAAGAAATATCAGAACGAGCAATGTCAGAGTCCGGAATATAAATATATACAATGAGTGTACAAAACATTAGGAACACCTTCCTAATATTGAGTGGCCTTTTGCCCTCAGAACAGCCTCAATTCGTCGGGGCATGGTCTCTACAAGGTGTCGAAAGCATTCTACAGGGATACTGGCCCATGTTGACTCCAATGCTTCCCACAGTTGTGTCAAATTGGTTGGATGTCCTTTGGGTGGTGGACCATTCTTGATTTACACGGGTCACTGTTGAGCGTGAAAAACACAGCAGCGTTGCAGTTCTTGACACTCAAACCGGTGCACTTGGCACCTACTATCATACCTTAATCAAAGGCACTTAAATCTTTTGTCTTGCCCATTCACCCTCTGAATGGCACACGTACATAATCCATGTTTCAATTGTCTCAAGGCTTAAAAATCATTCTTTAATCTGTCTCCTCTCCTTCATCTACACGGATTGAAGTGGATTTAACAGGTGATGGAAAAAGCAGGTGTTCCTAATGTTTTGTACACTCAGTGTATATATGTATATAATGGTGTGTATAGACAGTATGGAGAGTATATAAATAGAAAAGGTGTGTACTGCAATAGATATATAGGATTCATCTTGACTAGAATACAGCATATGCATATGAAGTGGGTAAAACAGTATGTAAATATATTACATTGACCAGTGTGGTGCAGCGTAAGGTGCAGGGTAGAGTACTGTATGGTAGCCGGCTAGTAATACTGACTAAGGTTCAGGGCAGGATACTGGGCGGAGGCCGGCTAGTAATACTGACTAAGGTTCAGGGCAGGATACTGGGCGGAGGCCGGCTAGTGGTGACTATTAAACATTCTGTTGGCATGGAGATAGAAGCTGTTTATCAGTCTCTCAGTCCCAACTATGATGCATCTGTACCATCGCCGCCTTCTAGATGGTAGCGGGGGGAACAGGCCGTGGCTCGGGTGGCTGAAGTCCTTGATGATCTTCTTGGTCTTCCTGTGACACTGGGTGCTATAGATTTCCTGGAGGGCAGGCAGTGTGCCCCTGGTGATGCATTGTGCAGACCGCACCACCCTCTGGAGAGCCCTACAGTTGCGGACGGTCCAATTACCGTACCAGGTGGTGATACAGCCCGACAGGATGCTCTCAATGGTGCATTTTTAGAAGTTTGTGAGGGTCTTCAACAGTTTGTCACTCATCTTTTCACTGGACTTAAGCCAAGGAAAGCATTGCAGTGGCATTTGATTGTGACGCTCAAAGTGTTCAAATTCTACCTCTTCCCAGCAATTGTATAACATACTGTACTACCAGTTGTCATGCGAGAGGTGTGGTTGTCATGCGAGAGGAGGTGTGACTGATTGAGATAACAGGGTTGGTGGAGGTGTGAAGAAGGTATCAAACGGCAGCTATAAAGCAGTAGGGAACTCAACAAGACAGAGAAGACTGGGGTAATTTCTGCAAGGATATTTTGTAAGTTTTAAGAAGCTTATTTGCAACATGTTCTGCTTTTTTGGTAGGCTTGTGTGTTTATATGCTGACCTATTGTCAAGGGGTGCTGAAGGTGGGTGTGGTGCATGAATCAAGCGCAGGACGCAGAAGCTCAGTCCAAAAGACTTTAGTGCAATATTCACGTAGAAAATAAGCACAATAAGCCCGAAGGCGAAATAACGGCGCACACAGGCGTCAATCAAACGGCGCACTAACATGTGCGAAAAACCTCTCCAAAACACTGGAGGGAAGTACGTAGCTCCAACACGAAACAGAAGAGCAATCACACACAAAGACAAACACACACAACGAGAACTAAATAGGACACTAACGAGGACTAACAAGACACAGGTGTACAACATCAAGACAAAACCAAACGAACATGAAACATAGATCGGTGGCAGCTAGTACTCCGGGGACGACGACCGCCGAAGCCTGCCCGAACCAGGAGGAGGAGCAGCCTCGGCCGAAACCGTGACACCTATTGCTTGTTTACATGCTTGTCTAATTCTAAATTCATATTTAACTAACTTTTGGCCTATGCTGTAAACATTCTGTACTTTTGCATTTATAAGTGGTGAAAGAAACAAGTTGATACAGCTGTCTTAAGAGACAGAGGTTATGGTTAATCTGATTAATGCATGCTGATAGGTTTTATTAGAACATTTTCAGAGCTTCTGCCAAACCCAACATAGCTGCACAAAACAGTTCCAGACATCCAAGTGTTTGTAATCAAGAGGTCAGGATTGGGGTCTGGAACATATCAGAATTGTAAATGGGGTGGTCCTGTCAGGAAAACATCCCGTTGACAGTGTGGTGGTATTAAAAAGAGAAAGTTTCTCAGGCTTTACATCCTGTCCTGTTCTTACAGTGGACCATAGAAGCAGTGACACCATGAAGTTCCAAGCTCTGTTCTTTCTCCTGCTCCTGGCATGCATGTACCTCAGCCTGGCTCAAGGTAGGCACCATTAACTCTATTGCACTGTAAATTCTATAGACTAATTATTATTATGACGTTTATGTTCACTGTAATTGGTGTAACAGTCTAAAGCCTATTGTGTGTCTTGATTTGTTCTTGTAATTAAGCTATTGTTGAAAAATCAACTGTTCATATAGCCCACTCCACATTCTGTACACTAATGAATTGTTGCAGATAGAGTAATAACCTCTCGCAATGGAGAGCATTATTCTGTAGAAAGTCAGTTTCATTATACAATGTGTTTTTTTAGAAGCCTCCACTGGTCCATACTTTGTCCAGAAGAGAAAGATCTGTCGGCTCCAAATGTTTTTTTACCAGACAATTTTACACTGACTGATGTTTGTGTCTGTGATCCGCTCCTTTCAGAACATTATCTCAAATCACCTAGCACTAGATTTCACAACCCGTTCAACAGTTATATACATAGCTTATGCTGCACTAACAGGCAGTTCTCATATTTGCATTATTAGAAATTGTGAGTATGAATAGTCCTGTTGATATGTCTTCTCTTGCACACATCTGCAATACATTTACTCACAAATGTTTTCTCAGAAAATGATCACACTGTACTATTTCGCAACTTCAACTGCAAATTTCAAACCATGCGCAACTGAAATGTCAGTCAGTGGAGGCTGCTGACGGGAGGACAACTCATAATAATGTCTGGAATGGAGCGAATGGAATGGCATCAAACCATGTGTTTGATGTATTTGATACCATTCCACTTATTCCACTCCATCCACTACCACGAACCCATCCTCCCCAATTAAGGTGCAACCAACCTCCTGTGATGTCAGTACATTATAATTTATTACATAGAAATGTAAGCACAAAAGGAGTATAATAGTAGCCATTTCCTTTCCCCCTGGTTGTTGTCAGGCTCTTATGGGAACTGCTGTTTGAGGCACGTTGCTGGCATGAAGAAGAACACCAAGAGGAAAGTGATGAGCTACAGGATACAGGAAACAGATGGAGACTGCAACATCAAGGCCGTTGTGTGAGTGTGTTAGAACACCTCTGCACCTTCTGTCCATAAGTCCCCACTCCCCAAACAACAACAAAGCTACACAGTCCGTCTGTCATTGGGACACTGGTATGGTAGAAAAATCTTCAAGTTACCTGCAATGGCTTGTTGACAGAGAAATGTGGTATTTTTGTACATATTGTGTTTTCCTCTTTTTCTCCTCGTAGAATGTGAATCTAAAAAACAATACTGAGTCTGATTATCTAATGGAAAACACTTTTTCTCCCACCATGTGTCTCTTATCTATAGGTTCATGCTGAAGAAACGTAAGACTGTTTGTGCCAATCCCAGCCAGAAGTGGGTACAGCGTCTGATGACTGTTGTCGTTAAGCAGCAAAGCAACTAGGTACTATTCTCACTCTTAACTAATCCTTTTAGAAATACATGTACGTTTGACAAGTTTACAGTATCTAATTATGGTCTTCTTTTTTTTATCAATAGCTTCCTGAGAAAAGGGAATGAGGGGATGTAGTTGAGCTGCTGCGTTGTTGGAGAGTCTTTTAACCAGTGTATGCCAATTTCCATATAACGTATCTATCAAGTGAAATGTGTGGGCAAATATATGACAGTCATATCATCCTGTAACTCGAATGTGAGCTTCATTATTATATTACTCATTATACAGTGGCTTGCGAAAGTATTCAGCCCCCTTGGCATTTTTCCTATTTTGTTGCCTTACAACCTGGAATTACAATGGATTTTTGGGGGGTTTGTATCATTTGATTTACACAACATGCCTACCACTTCGAAGATGCAAAATATTTTTTTTTGTGAAACAAACAAGAAATAAGACAAAAAAACAGAAAACTTGAGCGTGCATAACTATTCACCCCCCCCAAAGTCAATACTTTGTAGAGCCACCTTTTGCAGCAATTACAGCTGCAAATCTCTTGGGGTATGTCTCTATAAGCTTGGCACATCTAGCCGCTGGGATTTTTCCCCATTCTTCAAGGCAAAACTTCTCCAGCTCCTTCAAGTTGGATGGGTTCTGCTGGTGTACAGCAATCTGTAAGTCATACCACAGATTCTCAATTGGATTGAGGTCTGGGCTTTGACTAGGCCATTCCAAGACATTTAAATGTTTCCCCTTAAACCACTCGAGTGTTGCTTTAGCAGTATGCTTAGGGTAATTGTCCTGCTGGAAGGTGAACCTCTGTCCCAGTCTCAAATCTCTAAAAGACTGAAACAGGTTTCCCTCAAGAATTTCCCTGTATTTAGCGCCATCCATCATTCCTTCAATTCTGACCAGTTTCCCGGTCGCTGCCGATGAAAAACATCCCCACAGCATGATGCTGCCACCACCATGCTTCACTGTGGGGATGGTGTTATCGGGGTGATGAGAAGTGTTGGTTTTGCGCCAGACATAGCGTTTTTCTTGATGGCCAAAAAGTTCAATTTTAGTCTCATCTGACCAGAGTACCTTCTTCCATATGTTTGGGGAGTCTCCCACATGCCTTTTGGTGAACACCAAACGTGTTTACTAATTTTAGCATTTTTTTTCTTTAAGCAATGGCTTTTTTCTGGCCACTCTTCCGTAAAGCCCAGCTCTGTGGAGTGTACGGCTTAAAGTGATCCTATGGACAGATACTCCAATCTCCGCTGTAGAGCTTTGCAGCTCCTTCAGGGTTATTTTTGGTCTCTTTGTTGCCTCTCTGTTTAATGCCCTCCTTGCCTGGTCCGTGAGTTTCGGTGGGCGGCCCTCTCTTGGCATATTCTTTCAATTTTTTAATAATGGATTTAATGGTGCTCCGTGGAATGTTCAAAGTTTCGGATATTGTTTTATAACCCAACCCTGATCTGTACTTCTCCACAACTTTGTCCCTGACCCGTTTGGAGAACTACTTGGTCTTCATGGTGCCGCTTGCTTGGTGGTGCCCCTTTCTTAGTGGTGTTGCAGACTCTTAGGCCTTTCAGAACAGGTGTATATACACTGAGATCATGTGACAGATCATGTGACACTTAGATTGCACACAGCTGGACTTTATTTAACTAATTATGTGACTTCTGAAGGTAATTGGTTGCACCAGATCTTATTTAAGGGCTTCATAGCAAAGGGGGTAAATACATACAGTGGGGAAAAAAAGTATTTAGTCAGCCACCAATTGTGCAAGTTCTCCCACTTAAAAAGATGAGAGAGGCCTGTAATTTTCATCATAGGTACACGTCAACTATGACAGACAAATTGAGAAAAAAAAATCCAGAAAATCCCATTGTAGGATTTTTAATGAATTTATTTGCAAATTATGGTGGAAAATAAGTATTTGGTCACCTACAAACAAGCAAGATTTCTGGCTCTCACAGACCTGTAACTTCTTCTTTAAGAGGCTCCTCTGTCCTCCACTCGTTACCTGTATTAATGGCACCTGTTTGAACTTGTTATCAGTATAAAAGACACCTGTCCACAACCTCAAACAGTCACACTCCAAACTCCACAATGGCCAAGACCAAAGAGCTGTCAAAGGACACCAAAAACAAAATTGTAGACCTGCACCAGGCTGGGAAGACTGAATCTGCAATAGGTAAGCAGCTTGGTTTGAATAAATCAACTGTGGGAGCAATTATTAGGAAATGGAAGACATACAAGACCACTGATAATCTCCCTCGATCTGGGGCTCCACGCAAGATCTCACCCCGTGGGGTCAAAATGATCACAAGAACGGTGAGCAAAAATCCCAGAACCACACGGGGGGACCTAGTGAATGACCTGCAGAGAGCTGGGAACAAAGTAACAAAGCCTACCATCAGTAACACACTACGCCGCCAGGGACTCAAATCCTGCAGTGCCAGACGTGTCCCCCTGCTTAAGCCAGTACATGTCCAGGCCCGTCTGAAGTGCATTTGGATGATCCAGAAGAGGATTGGGAGAATGTCATATGGTCAGATGAAACCAAAATATAACTTTTTGGTAAAAACTCAACTCGTCATGTTTGGAGGACAAAGAATGCTGAGTTGCATCCAAAGAACACCATACCTACTGTGAAGCATGGGGTTGGAAACATCATGCTTTGGGGCTGTTTTTCTGCAAAGGGACCAGGACGACTGATCCGTGTAAAGGAAAGAATGAATGGGGCCATGTATCGTGAGATTTTGAGTGAAACCCTCCTTCCATCAGCAAGGGCATTGAAGATGAAACGTGGCTGGGTCTTTCAGCATGACAATGATCCCAAACACTCCGCCCGGGCAACGAAGGAGTGGCTTCGTAAGAAGCATTTCAAGGTCCTGGAGTGGCCTAGCCAGTCTCCAGATCTCAACCCCATAGAAAATCTTTGGAGGGAGTTGAAAGTCTGTGTTGCCCAGCGACAGCCCCAAAACATCACTGCTCTAGAGGAGATCTGCATGGAGGAATGGGCCAAAATACCAGCAACAGTGTGTGAAAACCTTGTGAAGACTTACAGAAAACGTTTGACCTGTGTCATTGCCAACAAAGGGTATATAACAAAAGTATTGAGAAACTTTTGTTATTGACCAAATACTTATTTTCCACCATCATATGCCAATAAATTCATTAAAAATCCTACAATGTGATTTTCTGGAATTTTTTTTCTCATTTTGTCTGTCATAGTTGACGTGTACCTATGATGAAAATTACAGGCCTCTCTCATCTTTTTAAGTGGGAGAACTTGCACAATTGGTGGCTGACTAAATACTTTTTTTCCCCACTGTATGTACGCACCACTTTTCCGTTATTTATTTTTTAGAATTTTTTGAAACAAGTCCATTTCACTTCACCAATTTGGACTATTTTGTGTATGTCCATTACATGAAATCCAAATAAAAATAAATTTAAATTACAGGTTGTAATGCAACAAAATAGGAAAAACGCCAAGGGGGATGAATACTTTTGCAAGGCACTGTATAAAAGTTTGGCTTGATGAGTTTATATCACATGCTTTTGGGAGAATACCTGAGGTCCCATTGTTAAGGTGGCAATCCAGTAGCATAGCAAGACAACTTTATTGTATTCACTGTTAGAATTAGGTGACTAACCATGAATGGTGCCTGCTAGTAATGAGCCACTTGGCTTAGCAGTATTGTGTGTGTGCTGTGCTGCCTCTGCCTATACGCAGTTTACATGCTGCCGGTATGGCCCCCGACCACTAGGGGGCCCCCAACCAAATTGTCAAACTTTTATATAAAGCTACAATTTCTATTTTGATTTCAATCAATGTTTGTATAACTTCACATTTGTAATAAACATTTAATAAAGTACAAAATGTTGATACGTCTCAGACATATCAATTGATATGTCAATAGGGAATACATAAAACGAATTAAGCAATAAGGCACGAGGAGGTGTGGTATAAGGCCAATATACCACAAACCTCCGAGGTGCCTTATTGCTATTATAAACTGGTTACCAACGTAATTAGAGCAGTAAAAAGAAAGGTTTTGTCATACCCGTGGTATACGGTCTGATATACCATTGTGGTCAGCCAATCAGCATTCAGTGCTCGAACCACCCGGTTTATACATTTTCATGATGTGTATACATTAACTCTTTATACTGCACACATTTCATTTGAAAAAAAGCATTCGCTCCTTGCATTGCCTTCAGCATTTACTGACACAGTCCTTGAGCTCTTTGAAGCTTATAACTTGTAATGCCACATACAGTTGAAGTTGGAATTTTACATACACCTTAGCCAAATACATTTAAACTCAGTTTTTCACAATTCCTGATGTTTAATCCTAGTAAAAATTCCCTGTCTTAGGCCAGTTCGGATCAGCACTTTATTTAAGAATGTGAAATGTCAGAATAATAGTAGAGATAATTATTTATTTTAGCTTTTATTTCTTTCATCTAGGCTCTGTCGTAGCCGACCGTGACCGGGAGACCCATGGGGCGGCGCACAATTGGCCCAGCGTCGTCCAGGGTAGGGGAGGGAATGGCTGGCAGGGATGTAGCTCAGTTGGTAGTCGTTTGCAACGCCAGGGTTGTGGGTTTGATTCCCATGGGGGGCCAGTATGAAAAAAATATATATTAAAAAATAATGTATGCACTCACTAACTGTAAGTCGCTCTGGATAAGAGCGTCTGCTAAATGACTAAAATGTAAATGTAAATGTAATCACATTCCCAGTGGGTCAGAAGTTTACATACACTCAATTAGTATTTGGTAGCATTGCCTTTAAATTGTTTAACTTGGGTCAAATGTTTCGGGTAGCCTTCCACAAGCTTCCCAAAATAAGTTGGGTGAATTTTGGCTATTCCTCCTGACAGAGCTGGTGTAACTGAGTCAGGTTTGTAGGCCTCCTTGCTCGCACACGCTTTTTCAGTTCTGCCCACAAATGTTCTATAGGATTGAGGTCAGGGCTCTGTGATGTTCACTCCAATACCTTGACTTTGTTGTCCTTAAGCCATTTTGCCACAACTTTGGAAGTATGCTTGTGGTCATTGTCCATTTGGAACACCCATTTGCGACCAAGCTTTAACCTCCTGACTGATGTCTTGAGATGTTGCACCAATCCCTCCTGCAGCAAAGCACCCCCACAGCATGATGCTTCCACCCCCATGCTTCACGGTTGGGATGGTGTTCTTCGGCTTGCAAGAGCACCCTTTTTCCTCCAAACATAACGATGGTCATTATGGCCAAACAGTTCTATTTTTGTTTCATCAGACCAGAGGACATTTCTCCAAAAAGTACGATCTTTGTCCCCATGTGCAGTTGCAAACCGTAGTCTGGCTTTTGTATGGCGGTTTTGGAGCAGTGGCTTCTTCCTTGCTGAGTGGCCTTTCAGGTTATGTCGATATAGGACTCGTTTTACTGTGGATATGTCACGGTTTCGGCCGAGGCTGCTCCTCCTCCTTGTTCGGGCAGGCTTCGGCGGTCGTCGTCCCCGGAGTACTAGCTGCCACCGTTCGATGTTTCATGTTTGTTTGGTTTTGTCTGTTTGTACACCTGTCCCTTGTTAGTGTTTGATTTGGTTGCCTATTTAGTTTTCGTGTGTGGGGGCAGGTGTTATGTGGTATTGTTTATTGTCAAGCTGTTGCTCTTTTGTATTACTCTCGTGTTTGTTGTTTTCCGAGAGTCCGCACTGTGTGCGCTATCTTCATTTTACGCACTGTGTGTGTTGTGCGTAATTTGTATTTTGCCTCCCGGTTGGGTTGGCTGTTCGCCTGTTTGGTGCTGCATTTTGTTAACTAAAGTCTGTTGACGAACGCCCGTGTTTCCTGCGCTTGATTTCCTCACCGCATCTACACTCAGCTACTGACAGAATACCACATCACATCATGGAGTCAGCAGGAGCACCCGCGCCGACAGAGGTCATGGAGGACCGTCTTCGTGGACAGGAGGACCGGATTAACCAGATCGGTCACGCCTTGGATCGGGTGATGAACACTCTCCACCGATGGGAAAGCAGCGGGGTACCCACGCCCCCACCTACCGGACCATCCCCATCGGTCAGTCCTCCTGTCCACATTCCGGAACCCAGTGGGATTCGGCTCTCGCTCCCGAGGGCGTACGACGGCTCCGCTGCCGGGTGTCAAGGGTTCCTGCTACAGGTGGAGCTCTACCTCGCCACCGTACACCCGGCGCCCTCGGGACACGAGAGCGTCTCCGCCCTCATCTCCTGTCTCACCGGCAAGGCGTTGGAGTGGGCCAACGCCGAATGGAGGAGAATGGACGCCGCTACCATCACCTATGCGGAGTTCTCCCGCCGCTTCCGGGCCGTGTTCGACCATCCACCAGAAGGGAAGGCGGCGGGGGAGCGTCTGTTCTTCCTCCGACAGGGGATGAGGAGCGCACAGGATTTTGCCCTGGAGTTCCGGACTCTAGCGGCAGATGCAGGGTGGAATGAGCGGGCCCTCATAGACCACTTCCGTTGTAGCCTCCGGGAGGACGTCCAAAGAGAGTTGGCGTGCAGGGATACCATGTTGACGTTTGACCAACTAGTCGACATGGCCATTCGGTTGGACACCCTGCTCGCCACCCGTGGACGTCCCGGATGGGGGTCGCCCATTTCACCCTCCAGCACCTCCGAGCCGAGCCCTATGGAGCTTGGAGGTGCTGGCGCTAGAGAAAGGAGGAGTAGGAACCCGAGGGGGGCCGTCCCCTGCACCAGCTGTGGCCGTGGAGGGCACACCGCGGCTAGTTGTTGGGGAAGGTCCCCCGGTGGAGGTGAAGGCAGGCCACGCATTGGGGAGTCCTCCCAGGTGAGTAGGCGCCCTACTTACCCAGAGCTTTCTGTCGTTCATATAACCTTGCCTGTTTGTTTTCCACAGGTAGCACCTCGTTCCCAGCATAAGGCGCTAGTCGATTCAGGCGCAGCTGGGAACTTTGTAGATCGCCAGTTCTGTGTAGAATTAGGGATTCCTCTCCTTCCCGTTGATAAGCCTTTCCCTGTACATGCCCTAGATAGCCGTCCGTTAGGATCTGGGTTGATTAGGGAGGTCACAGCGCCCCTTAAGATGGAGGCGCAGGGGGGTCATGAGGAGACGATTCAGCTCTATCTGATTGACTCTCCTGCGTATCCGGTGGTGCTGGGGCTTCCCTGGTTGATTACCCATGACCCTACTATTTCGTGGCGAGAGAAGGCTCTTAAAGGGTGGTCTGCTCAGTGTGAGGGGCTGTGTCTGGGTGTTTCCATAGGGGCGACCTCGGTGGAAAGTCCGAATCTAATGCCTGCACTGCATATTCCCCCCGAGTATGAGGATTTGACACTGGTGTATAGTAAGACTAGGGCGGCGCAGCTGCCGCCTCATAGACAGGGGGATTGTGCGATAGATCTCCAGTTAGGAGCAGCCCTCCCGCGGCGCCATGTGTATCCCTTGTCTCAAGAGGAGAGGAAGGCGATGGAAACTTACATCGCCGAGTCTCTGAGACAGGGATACATACGGGCCTCCACTTCACCCGCTTCCTCAAGCTTCTTTTTTGTGAAGAAAAAGGATGGAGGTCTGCGCCCGTGTATTGATTACCGCGGTCTCAATCAGATTACGGTGAAGTACAGCTATCCACTTCCTCTGATTGCGACTATGACGGAATCATTACACGGTGCTCAGTTCTTCACAAAATTGGATCTCAGGAGCGCATATAACTTGGTGCGCATTAGAGAGGGCGATGAATGGAAGACAGCGTTTAGCACGACCTCCGGTCATTACGAGTATCTCGTCATGCCATATGGGTTAATGAATGCTCCCTCAGTCTTCCAATCCTTCGTCGATGAGATTTTCCGGGACATGCAGGGGCAGGGAGTAGTCGTGTACATAGACGATATTCTGGTGTACAGTTCTACCCGAGCAGAGCATGTAGCCCTGGTGCGCCGAGTGTTGAGGAGGCTGTTGGAGCATGACCTATATGTCAAGGCAGAGAAATGTCTGTTCTTTCAGAAGTCGGTCTCCTTTTTGGGTTATCAGTTGTCTGCGTCAGGGGTGAAGATGGAGGTTGACCGGGTGTCAGCTGTGCGTAATTGGCAAACCCCAACCACTGTGAAAGAGGTGCAACAGTTCTTGGGTTTTGCGAATTACTACCGGAGGTTTATCCGGGGTTTTGGACAGGTGGCAGCTCCCATAACGTCTCTGTTGAAGGGGGGTCCGGTGCGCTTGCGGTGGTCAGCTGAGGCGGACAGGGCTTTTGGGAGACTGAAGGACCTGTTTACCTCGGCGCCGGTGTTGGCGCATCCGGATCCCGCTTTACCATTCCAGGTAGAGGTAGACGCGTCCGACGCCGGTATTGGGGCCGTTCTCTCACAACGGTCTGGCACACCACCTAAACTCCGCCCCTGTGCTTTTTATTCTAAGAAGCTCAGTCCGGCGGAGCGGAATTATGACGTAGGGGACAGGGAGCTGTTAGCCGTGGTACAGGCCCTAAAGGTGTGGAGGCATTGGCTTGAGGGGGCTCAACACCCTTTCCTCATTTTGACTGACCACCGTAACCTGGAATACATCCGGGCAGCTAGGAGACTGAATCCTCGCCAGGCCCGCTGGACTATGTTTCTAGCCCGGTTTGTGTTTAAAATCACTTACATCCCTGGGTCCCAGAACGGGAAGGCAGATGCCCTGTCTCGGCGGTATGACACGGAGGAGAGGTCCGTTGAGCCCACTCCCATACTACCAAAGTCTTGTCTGGTTGCACCGGTGGTATGGGAGGTCGATGCAGAGATCGAGCGGGCGTTACGCACCGACCCAAGTCCTCCACAGTGTCCAGTGGGTCGGACGTACGTTCCGCTCGAGGTACGCGATCGCCTCATTTATTGGGCTCATACGTCCCCCTCCTCTGGACATCCAGGTATCGGCCGGACAGTTCACTGCCTTAGCACTAAGTACTGGTGGCCAACGTTAGCCAGGGATGTGAGGATTTATGTCTCCTCCTGTTCGGTGTGTGCCCAGTGTAAGGCGCCCAGACATTTGCCCAGGGGTAAGCTACAACCCCTGCCCGTTCCACAACGACCCTGGTCCCACCTCTCGGTGGATTTTGTTACAGACCTTCCCCCCTCACAGGGGAATACTACCATCCTGGTCGTTGTGGATCGGTTCTCGAAGGCCTATCGTCTCCTTCCCATGCCGGGTCTCCCTACTGCCCTACAGACCGCTGAGGCTCTGTTTACCCATGTCTTCCGGCATTACGGGGTACCCGAGGATATAGTGTCTGATCGAGGCCCCCAGTTCACCTCCAGAGTGTGGAGAGCGTTTATGGAACGGTTGGGGGTTTCGGTGAGCCTTACCTCGGGTTACCACCCGGAGAGTAATGGGCAGGTTGAACGTGTCAACCAGGATGTGGGTAGGTTTCTGAGGTCTTATTGCCAGGGCCGGCCGGAGGAGTGGGCGAGATACGTTCCGTGGGCCGAGATGGCACAGAACTCTCTCCGCCACTCCTCCACCCAACTAACCCCTTTCCAGTGTGTGTTAGGGTACCAGCCGGTTCTGGCACCTTGGCACGAGAGCCAGATCGAGGCCCCTGCGGTGGATGAGTGGGTGCGGCGCTCGGAGGAGACATGGAACGCTGCCCACGTTCATCTGCAGCGGGCCATCCGTCGGCATAAGACGAGCGCCGATCTCCACCGCAGTGAGGGGCCTGTGTACGCACCTGGAGATCGAGTCTGGCTCTCGACCAGAAACCTGCCCCTCCGCCTGCCCTGCCGGAAGCTGGGTCGGCGGTTTGTGGGGCCATTCAAAGTCCTGAGGAGGTTGAACGAGGTGTGTTACAGGTTAGAACTGCCTATTGATTACAGGAATATTAACCCCTCGTTCCATGTGTCTCTCCTCAGGCCGGTGGTAGCTGGTCCACTCCAGGACTATGAGATAGAAGAGACTCCTCCGCCCCCGTTGGACATCGAGGGGGCTCCGGCGTACACTGTGAGGTCCATCCTTGATTCGAGACGCCGGATGGGGGGTCTCCAATATCTCGTGGAGTGGGAGGGGTACGGCCCGGAGGAGCGGTGCTGGGTGCCGAGGAGGGACATATTAGACCTGTCCCTGCTGACCGAGTTCCATCGGGGTCATCCTACGCGCCCTGCTCCGCGTCGTCCTGGTCGTCCCCGAGGCCGGGATCGGCGCACGGCTGGAGCCGCGCGTCAAGGGGGGGGTACTGTCACGGTTTCGGCCGAGGCTGCTCCTCCTCCTTGTTCGGGCAGGCTTCGGCGGTCGTCGTCCCCGGAGTACTAGCTGCCACCGTTCGATGTTTCATGTTTGTTTGGTTTTGTCTGTTTGTACACCTGTCCCTTGTTAGTGTTTGATTTGGTTGCCTATTTAGTTTTCGTGTGTGGGGGCAGGTGTTATGTGGTATTGTTTATTGTCAAGCTGTTGCTCTTTTGTATTACTCTCGTGTTTGTTGTTTTCCGAGAGTCCGCACTGTGTGCGCTATCTTCATTTTACGCACTGTGTGTGTTGTGCGTAATTTGTATTTTGCCTCCCGGTTGGGTTGGCTGTTCGCCTGTTTGGTGCTGCATTTTGTTAACTAAAGTCTGTTGACGAACGCCCGTGTTTCCTGCACTTGATTTCCTCACCGCATCTACACTCAGCTACTGACAGGATATAGTTACTTTTGTACCTGTTTCCTCCAGCATCTTCACAAGGTCCTTTGCTGTTGTTCTGGGAATGATTTGCACTTTTCGCACCAAGGTACGTTTATCTCTAGGAGACAGAATGCGTCTCCTTACTGAGCGGTATGACGGCTGCGTGGTCCCATTGTGTTTATACTTGCGTACTATTGTTTGTACAGATGAACGTGGTACCTTCAGGCGTTTGGAAATTGCTCCCAAGGATGAACCAGACTTGTGGAGGTCTACAATTATTTTTCTGAGGTCTTGGCTGATTTCTTTTGATTTTCCCATGATGTCAAGCAAAGAGGCACTGAGTTTGAAGGTAGGCCTTGAAATACATCCACAGGTACACCTCCAGTTGACTCAAATGATGTCAATTAGCCTATCAGAAGCTTCTAAAGCCATGACATCATTTTCTGGAATTTTCCAAGCTGTTTAAAGTCACAGTCAACTTAATGTATGATTATCCACTCAACAACACTCAACTTCTGACCCACTGGAATTATGATACAGTGAATTATAAGTGAAATAATCTGTCTGTAAACAATTGTTGGGAAAATTACTTGTGTCATGCACAAAGTAGATGTCCTAACCGACTTCCCAAAACTATAGTTTGTTAACAAGAAATTTGTGGAGTGGTTGAAAAACGAGTTTTAATGACTCCAACCTAAGTGTATGTAAACTTCCGACTTCAACTGTACCTGAAATGTGATACAGTAGGATGGGCAGAGAATCAATCACAGTTTATACATGTTCATTCTTGCTACAGTCACCATTTTACAGTGAGTGTGATGCCCCAGGAGAAATCTCTCTATGTATCACCTCCTGTCCCTGCCCTCAGTGGAGTGTGACAGGGAGGCTGGAATATGCTGCAGAGGACAAGGTTCCCATGAGAAGATGTCTGAGACTACACGATGAGACGTAAGTCCAACTGACTTTCCAAGGACACATAAAGTATCTCTTTTATCACTACTAGTGGCCTATTCCTCTTATTAATGTTGATTTAACACTATTGCTACACAGCCACTGAACTACTACAATGAAATTACACTCAAAGCTGTTCTATCAGGGTTCAAGAGCAATGTATTCAGTCAATCTCAGACATCTGAATGGCTGCTTCTGCTATAAACCACATACCCAACTTGCAGTGAACAAGGCATACAACTGTCAATACAATGCAATGTGAAGAACATAGACTGTGATCAATGTTCCAGAACGCTGACTCCTTTATATTTGCCAGGAGCACTGTGAGATTCTATACACTAGCTTTTGGCCCATTCCTCATATTTCTCAACAGTCTCACTTGAGAGGGGGAGAATAACAAGTGATTCAATACTGAGGTACAGTTCATCTGAAAGTATGCTGTTGCAACGCCAAAAGAAAACGGGTCAACATTTGAATTTGAGCAGATATTCACTGGTGACTCAGTGCTCAGTTCATAGAAGTTGGAGTTTCTTATTTCAAAGGTGCATGGGGGAATTAAATACTGTGTAAGCACAGAGAAAATTAGCTTCTCATTACATTCTTGCTCAAATGACTATCCACTCAACAAGTTTTTGCAGATACCGAACTTTCTTTCCAATCAGAAATGTTGAGGTAAAGCTGAAATTAATTGGGTTATTGTGAAATTAAGTGTGTACAGTAGACACAAAGTTCATCTTCAGCACAGGTGCTTTCAACACTTCATTATGATATTCAGGGGAGGGAACTGTTCAACTGTAAAAAGAATCATGTGTCATTCATTAAGGGACAATACATTAAAGTAGCAACCACACACAACAACCTTCGGCATCACCTCAGGTTATTGACTCAGCTAAGACATAAATCTACCCAAAACCATGACAAACAGACCGTTCCAAACATCACACTGGATAACGGATGTGATTAGTTACCTCTTATCACCAAAATGCTCCAGTCAGAAACATGATTTATTATTGTCCTTTCATTTTAAAGAATTAGCGTGCACCCTCGAAGACAAAAGGAAAACAGTCAAAGCGATGTTTTAGACCTATTTAGCGATACCCTAAAAAAATCATACATTCAAAGTGGTTAAGTCAGGACTCCACTTATGCACTAGCTTGGGGATCATTTGATAGTTTGCCTCGCCATCATTTTGTACTCACATGCTTGTCTTAACATATATATTATTGCTAAATATATTGCCCTGCCAGACTGCCAATCAATGGAGAGGAACATAACAGGTGCATGTACAAACTGGTAGAAACTGGCACACAATAATGAGAGAAAAGGAAAAGTGTTGACAGCTTTTATCACTGCTTAGATCGTTGGTAATAGGTTGGTAATAGCTTCAGGGGAAATGTATGTTGAGTAAGATGGGAGGGCAGTTAGAGAAACTGCTAATGTTTATACAATCCAACTGTCTTGATTTTTATGAGAGCATAGGTTGCGTTATTAGTGGCATCATAAGAACTTGCAAAACCTCTAAAAAGTTTTATATTTTCATTGACTTTGACTGATAATAGAACAACATACTCTCTAGTATCTATTTTCTGGAAGATGTTGAGGTTCTGTGACGTCCATGATGTAAAAAATGAACAAATATGTGCTTCAAGTACACAGATGATATTAAAATGCTACTCATAAGATTTCCACTAAAGGCTTCCCTAAAGGCCTTTCCATTGTTACTAGCGCCTACACATGCCCCCTGAACTCCCAAGAGGTGACCGATAAATAAATACAATAAATACATGAATTTGGCTTGATGTATATGTTTTATAAAAAAATGTATTTAAATGGCATAGCAATACACAATGCAAACATTATTTTTACTCACGTCATGCTCAAATTCAAAGGATATGTTTCTCTTGAGCATTAATGGGCACATCCAATTGCAAATAATATTTATTTATTTGCAAATAATATAACATTTTATAAATGCTTTAACATTTTATAAATACTTTACTGATATACTTCATCCACATATTATATAAAGTATATCAGTAAAGCATTTATAAAATGGTTGTACAGAATTATCTTCATAAGAAATGTGTTACTGCAATTTAATTACATTATATCAACATTTAGACATTCATCTTCAGACAAAACATTGGACTTCCAAGCCATTGAATATCCAAAATAAAATCTGTGCATATGCTCTACTATCTACAAAATATCTATGTTTAACAGATTTTACAATGTACTTGTGAACAGCGCATCATATTTACAAATATATTTACTTGAAGATTAGATTCATTATAGTTACATTAATGTTGAAGGCATACAAGTGTTTGAGGATAAACCTAAGTATTGTAATTAAAATATCAGGGTATTGGCCAGCGCTTGGTGCCTGACTCCCTTACAATTAATATCTGAAAAAAAACACTTTTCCTGTATCACAACTAAGACAGATTAGCCATGCCCTTGCACGAGCACGACCCCGGTTATATTTTGATGAAGCACAGGACTAAGTAGGCTTGGAAGATGATGATAGTGTTATTAATCCTTTGCGTCAGTCTGCCTCTCACTGTAAGCCAATTGTACAAAACATATGCCTATTGAGTGATGTAACGTCACAACAAGCTGAAGTCATTTACTGTAGCCTTGTTAGTACATAAAGCTGCAATATAATTAATGTACTATACAGTACAACACTGAAATCTTAACCTTTTCACCATTGTATCTTTCTGTCACAGATTTCTTATGAGTACTGAAATGGAATGATTAATGTGAGCACAAGATGGTGCTATTTATCTATCTATCATCTGTACTGTGATGAATAAGCAACAGCAGATCCGTGAGAGTAGTGTGTGTATGTGTGTTTGTGGTGTGTGCGTGTGTCTGTGCGTGTGTGTGTGTGTGTGCGTGCGTGTGTGTGTCTTGTGAATCTCTTCTGGTGGAGCCTGGGCTATACAGGAGGCCAGACTCTGTAGCATTATTTCTCAACCTCTCAACCTCCATGGAGGTCCATGGAGCAGCACTGGTCCCTGAGATGTTGCTGACTGGTCCCTCAGATAGTTCATAGTTGTGGGAGAACTTCACTTCTCAAGTGTTCAATTTCAATATAAGCGGCCCACCTAAATAGTTTGTTTTAATCCAAAGAAAATATCCATAATTTGCCAGTCCCTGGTTCAAAAATTGTTGCAAAATCCCTGGTCTATAGGATAACACAGACACTGGTAGGGTTGTGCTTGTCCATAACAGCAGTGGGTGTCCCGCCCTTCTTACTGCCAAAGTCCTCAGGGTAGAGGGCTGCGTATCCCACCGCCTCCACAGACCTCCTCTTCTGGACGCGGTGGAGAAGGATACGGTAGGTCCCCGTCAGGGGGCTGCGATTGTCTGTACAGGTGTTGTTCTGCAGGTGGACTCCCTTGATGCCCAGATCAGACAGGGCCAACTTCACCTCCTGCTCCTCCACACACAGGGCCTGGGAGGTCTCAGCCAGGTGAAAGGGCGTCTGGGGCAGTGGGCCGTACGCCCGAGGGTACTCGATGCTCTTCAGCCACGTGCTGGTCATTATCAGGGAGATGGAGTCACGGTCGGCGGGCACGGGCCTCAGCATGCCCTTTATGGCTAGTTGGCAGGGGTTGGGTACATAGTCCGGGAAGGCGTAGGCTCCCTGCATGATACAGCGCTTCAGACGACCGAGGTTGTCGGCGTGGAAAGGCATGGTGGCGGTGACCATGAAGTAGAGCAGGATGCCCAAGGCCCAGATGTCCACATAACGACCCACGTAGCCTTTGTCTTTGAAGAGCTCTGGAGCGGCATAGGGTGGGGAGCCACAGAACGTGGTGAGGACTTCAGTTGGAGCACTCACGATACTGAAGCCAAGGTCTCCCACCTTGATGCAGTAGCTGGTGGTGTAGAAAACGTTCTCTGCTTTCAGGTCTCGGTGGACAATGTTGTTGTCGTGCTGAAATGATAACAAAAAGGGGTAGGGTGGGGGTATGTTAGTTGGATGTTGCTATAAAATTACGATGTGCTCTCTGAATCAATCAAGCAAGAGTAGCCTACAATAATTGGATACATTCTGGTAAATCCTGGCCATAGACAATGCATGATTTATGCGAAAGTTATGCACCCAATCCTCAAGTTAGGAAACTGCCTTAATCACAGAGTAGAATTGCCATCTGTGCCTGTCTTCTGTTCAATGCTTTGACTGGTTATAGCTCACCATGTGTTTGATGGCAGAGATGATCTGGGCAAAGGTGAGCTTGGTCTCCAGGTCAGACAGACGCCCCTTGTTGGTGATACGTGAGTAGAGGTCTCCCCCACTGCCGTACTCCATCACCAGGTACAGGCGCTTGGTGGTCTCGATCACCTCATAGAGACGAACAATGTTAGGGTGGGACAGCTTCTCCATACAGCTGATCTCTGTGGCAAACAGGGACTGAGACTTCTTGTCCAGCCGAAGCTTATCCAAAATCTTGATTGCGACCCTCTCTGAGAGAGAGAGAGAGAGAGAGAGAGAGAGAGAGAGAGAGAGAGAGAGAGAGAGAGAGAGAGAGAGAGAGAGAGAGAGAGAGAGAGAGAGAGAGAGAGAGAGAGAGAGGAGAGAGGAGAAACCAATACAGAAATGATAGGAGAGCAGGAAGGGTGATCAGACATGGCAACTGGTGTAATTTAATTTGAAGCTTCACCAAGTTATATAACGTCCAGTGAAACATGTGCCTGAGAGGAGAATGTGAGGGTAAATGAAGACCCCCCGTCTCCCCACCCCCCATCTCGCCATCTCTCCTGTGTTATTTCCCTGCAGGCATCTCTAACTGCTCGCTACAGAAATTAAAGAGAGCTGTATAAAACATAAATTCACCACAGGGGGTGAGGGGGGATCTGAGGCGATCAGGAGGTGCTTAGTTCAGGCGATCACCCCTTGTCCTCTGGCATCAGTATTCACCCTGTTATAATACCCCCCTGGAGACAGAGTCTGTGTGGCAGGCAGGGGAGGCTAGAGACAGGGTCAGCTCAGAGGGAACCGGTCAGTAGGAATGTGTTAGTGAGCTATATCTTCATACTGCCAGGTCCCATCCATTGAGTAGGAACTATAATGTCCATTTTGTTACATTTTCCAAAGTGGCATCAGTTGGTATACTGAATGTAACATATGATTATATCATTGGAGACGAGGTACAGTGTACTGCTCAACTCTCACTCTGGTTACTGTACCAGTCATGCTTGACTGGATTAATTTAACTAACTACTGAAAGGATGACGAAGAAATAAATCCCTCCTTACCTTTAGTCAGAGCATGGATACCCAATCTAACGTGGGAGAAGTTCCCACACCCTATTTCCCCCCTGAGCTCGTAGAAGGAGATCCTCCGGCCCAGTATGAGGTCGTTGACTACCCTCTGGTCGTGGTTCATGTCATAAAGCACCCTCTCAAACGGTGTCTGCCTCATCCTCTGTTCTGGGGTCAGTTCTGGTATAATAGGACGGGCTGGAAGGACTTTGGGTGTTTTGTCCAACAGCGTTTCACTCGTCTCACTTGGCTTGGCTTTCTTATCCTCCTTGTCCTTGCGTTTTGGCCATGCTAGTCTGGATTTGAGTCCTAAAGGCACAAAGAATAAAATATGAATTAGAGGTGAGATTTTTATTTGGGTGAGGTTCACTGTGTTCAATGGCAGGGATTCTGATTTGGGACTATTGGGGGTAGACGTTGAACCTTTCTCTGACCTCTCCAGTTAGCTCTATTCACATAAAATAACATCACACAACTTCTTAAATATCCTACCGCTCCCTTCTATCATGCATTGATACATATGACTTACCCGTCTTTCTTCTGTAGCTCAGCTGGTAGAGCACGGCGCTTGTAACGCCAAGGTAGTGGGTTCGAACCCCGGGACCACCCATACACAAAAAAATAATGTATGCACGCATGACTGTAAGTCGCTTTGGATAAAAGCGTCTGCTAAATGGCATATTATTATTATTATTATTCCTGTTAGTTCCTATTGGATCATTGAGCATTGATACAAAGGATCATCGATTCAAACTGTCACATATTATAACTCTCTCTATGTGGAACCTTTTGTTAGAGGCTTGGGGCACAGCTCTACTGATGCTCTGACTGGCCTTAAGGATTCAGAATAGCCGTCAATATGTATTTTAGGTCATCGTTACAAAAGGTGATTTAATTGCAGACATGGAGCTCCACCTCTGGGTAAATGTGCAGTCTGCAGGACAGTCATAATAAGATTGGCTCACACTAATCTCCATGCAGGAGACTCCTGTTGACTTGAACGGAATGTCCGGCCAGCTAAATAATCATCTTAACCAGCTTTAAGTGACATTGACTATTCTTACTAGTGCATATTGGAGACAGCGACACTTGGAAATAGCACAGCAGTATTGACTCTAAGAACTTCCTATGGTAAAATGTATGGATCTATTTAGTTTTTTTATCCAAGCGAAACAAATCATTCAGTGCCTCAGATACAGTAAATCAATAATTGATGTAACAATTTACAATTTGAGAGGAGAACTACATAAAGAGCAATGCATTTAACAATGGAAATAAGTCCCAGACTTTATTGTGTTATCCTCAATGATTTTACTCATGTGCATGTATGGCTTTTTCAAGTTTTATGTGTGCTTGTTTTCTAAAATTCTCGAATTAATAAACTAAACTGTCTAGTAAGAGGAGAAAAGGCATTGATTAGCATACTGCTATTGGCAATGCTATAGTCCCGTGTAGCTCAGTTGGTAGAGCATGGCGTTTGCAACGCCAGGGTTGTGGGTTCGTTTCCCACGGGGGACCAGTATGAAAAAAACAAAAAAACATGTATGCATTCACTAACTGTAAGTCGCTCTGGATAAGAGCGTCTGCTAAATGACAAAAAAAAAATGTTGGAACAAAAATTGTAAATACAAAAATGCGTGCATACCGCAGATTACAATATATGGCACATCAAGCACTATCCCCTAAATTATATGTGGCCTTGTACTTGAACTGTAGATCATCAACTCTAAGCATAAAAGGAGGTGGGGATTGACCTTACCTCACTACATTATTTATTTAGTGGACACAGATAAGGTCAGGTTGGGTCATGGAGATATATGACTGTGAGGTCAGCACCAACATCTATAATAGTTGGTAGGATTAGCCAATGACGCCTTGGTCTAATGAGGTCAGAGCAGAGCATCTCATTTTTGGCCTGTCCTTCAATAGGAAGGCTTGGGCAGGCCATTATAGCGTTCTACAGTATCTTATGTACAGTATAACTGCGTTGTGCATTCCTACACTGTAATCAGTCTATGGCAAGGTATGACAGCAATCCATACTTTGGTTTAATTTGAAAATAAAATTTTCAACCAATTTTGCTCACTGGTAGTGTACTCTCTTGCTGTGCTACAAGAAGCTATCTGGTTGAACTGTTACACAACACAATGACCAGTTACAACTGGATCAGT
This sequence comes from Coregonus lavaretus, assembly GCF_964263955.1. Lineage (NCBI taxonomy): Eukaryota > Metazoa > Chordata > Actinopteri > Salmoniformes > Salmonidae > Coregonus > Coregonus lavaretus. The sequence goes on from NC_139998.1 coordinate 43,409,602, forward strand.
GCCCCTGAACTTTAGGTGATCATATTTTCTGATGCAATGCAATTCCTTATAGTTTCTCTGTAACCTGTAATATTTTTAAACAGACACTAATATCAAATGCATGCCATTATTTTTTGCCTAGCTGTCTGTTTTGTGCTTGCAGTTGCCTTACATTTTTAAATGTTTAATTTAACCTTTATTTAACTATGCAAGTCAGTTAAGAACAAATTCTTATTTACAATGAAGTCCTAAAAAGTTAAACAGTATATTGATTCAGAAATGTAATAACAGGAGTTCCCAAGTAAAAAGCAATGAGGTTTGCACAGAATTCCAATTTAAAACCACCATTTGTGATAATTTGTTTGATTATTTTCTAGTATTGCAGTAAAAAGAAATACACAATTTCATAATGCCCTATAGAAATGGCAACACATATTGTTATGGGGGCACAATAAATGACTGCTTTTGTCTTATTGATCTGATAAATTTTTTTATGTATTTTATCTAAGTTTGTTGGGACCAAATTAAAGGCCTAAATAAGTAGACTACATGCAATTAGACTATATGTCAACCCATATTAGACTATATGTCAACCCATATTAGACTATATGTCAACCCATATTGGACTATATGTCAACCCATATTAGACTATATGTCAATCCATATTAGACTATATGTCAACCCATATTAGACTATATGTCAACCCATATTAGACTATATGTCAACCCATATTAGACTATATGTCAACCCATATTAGACTATATGTCAACCCATATTGGACTATATGTCAACCCATATTAGACTATATGTCAACCCATATTAGACTATATGTCAACCCATATTAGACTATATGTCAACCCATATTAGACTATATGTCAACCCATATTAGACTATATGTCAACCCATATTGGACTATATGTCAACCCATATTGGCTTAATGAACACATTTGCATCAAAAGCTTTTTCAAACAGAAATGTGGCAGGGATGTGGGTTCGTTTCCCACGGGGGGCCAGTATGAAAAAAACAAAAAACGTATGCATTCACTAACTGTAAGTCGCTCTGGATAAGAGCGTCTGCTAAATGACGAAAATGTAATGTAATGTAATGCATCCTGTAGCACTAACTCCAAAAAGTTTTGGGACACTGTAAAGTCCATGGAAAATAAGAGCACCTCCTCCCAACTGCCCACTGCACTGAGGCTAGGAAACACTGTCACCACCGATAAATCTACAATAATCGAGAATTTCAACAAGCATTTTGCTACGGCTGGCCATGCTTTCCACCTGGCTACCACTACCCTGGCCACCAGCTCTGCAACCTCTGCTGCAACTTGCCCATGCCCCCCCGCTTCTCCTTCACACAAATTCAGACAGCTGATGTTCTGAAAGAGCTGCAAAATCTGGACCCCTACAAATCAGCTGGGCTAGACAATCTGGACCCTTTCTTTCTAAAATTAGCCGCCGAAATTGTCGCAACCCCTATTACTAGCCTGTTCAACCTCTCTTTCGTAACGTCTGAGATCCCCAGAGATTGGAAAGATGCCGCGGTCATCCCCCTCTTCAAAGGGGGTGACACTCTAGATCCAAACTGTTACAGACCTATATCCATCTTGCCCTGCCTTTCGAAAGTTTTTGAAAACCAAGTTAACAAACAGATCACCGACCATTTCGAATCCCACCGTACCTTCTCCGCTATGCAATCCGGTTTCCGAGCTGGTCATGGGTGCACCCCAGCCACGCTCAAGGTCCTAAACGATATTATAACCGCGATCGATAAAAGACAGTACTGCGCAGCTGTCTTCATCGACCTGGCTAAGGCTTTCGACTCTGTCAACCACCGCATTCTTATTGGCAGACTAAATAGCCTTGGTTTCTCTAATGACTGCCTCGCCTGGTTCACCAACTACTTCTCAGATAGAGTTCAATGTGTCAAATCGGAGGGCCTGTTGTCTGGACCTCTGGCCGTCTCTATGGGGGTGCCACAGGGTTCAATTCTCGGGCCGACTCTATTCTCTGTGTATATCAATGATGTCGCTCTTGCTGCTGGTGACGCTTGGATCCACCTCTATGAGGACGACACCATTTTGTATACATCTGGCCCTTCATTGGACACTGTGTTAACAAACCTCCAAACGAGCTTCAACGCCATACAACACTCCTTCCGTAGCCTCCAACTGCTCTTAAACACGGCGGGTCTGACCTAGAGTATGTGGACAACTACAAATACCTAGGTGTCTGGTTAGACTGTAAACTCTCCTTCCAGACTCACATTAAGCATCTCCAATCAAAAGTTAGATTTAGAATCGGCTTCCTATTTCGCAACAAAGCCTCCTTCACTCATACTGCCAAACATGGCCTCGTAAAACTGACTATCCTACCGATCCTTGACTTCGGCGATGTCATTTACAAAATAGCCTCCAACACTCTACTCAGCAAATTGGATGTAGTCTATTACAGTGCCATCCATTTTGTCACCAAAGCCCCATATACTACCCACCATTGTGACCTGTACGCTCTTGTTGGCTGGCCCTCACTACATATTCGTCGCCAAACCCACTGGCTCCAGGTCATCTATAAATCACTGCTAGGCAAATCCCTGTATTATCTTAGCTCACTGGTCACCATAGCAACACCCACCCGTAGTCTGCACTCCAGCAGGTATATCTCACTGGTCATCCCCAAAGCCAACACCTCCTTTGGCTGCCATTCCTTCCAGTTCTCTGCTGCCAATGACTGGAACGAACTGCAAAAATCTCTGAAGCTGGAGACTCTTATCTCCCTCACTAACTTTAAGCGTCAGTTGTCAGAGCAGCTTACCGATCACTGCACCTGTACACAGCCCATCTGAAATTAGCCCACCCAACTACCTCATCCCCATATTGTTATTTATTTTGCTAATTTGCACCCCAGTATCTCTATTTGCACATCATCTTTTGCACTTCTATCATTCCAGTGTTAATACGAAATTGTAACTATTTTGCACTATGGCCTATTTATTGCCTTACCTCCATAACTTACTACATTCGCACACACTGTATATATATTTTCTGTTGTATTTTTAACTTTATGTTTTGTTTACCCCATATGTAACTCTGTGTTGTTGTTTTTATCGCACTGCTTTGCTTTATCTTGGTCAGGTCACAGTTGTAAATGAGAACTTGTTCTCAACTGGCTTACCTGGTTAAATAAAGGTGAAATAAAATAAAATAAAAAATAAAAATAAAAAGATTTGCTAAAAAGTTATTTATATGCATTTTATATTATTTTGCATATAACTACCCACTCACAAAATAATAGTTTTAAGTGTTACCTGGTAGTTGCGGATCCTTCATCTCTTTCCTTCAAGTCCAGCAGTAGAGACTGATAAAGTGTGTGTGAATGGAGTGGCTCACCATCACTAAACCTCAGGGCATTACCCTGACAATCCTATTAACACCGTGTATTAATATCCATTAGAGACTGATATAGACAAGGCAGCACTAAATCTCTGGACACGCAGCTGGAGCACTTTTCTCTATCCAGCTATATCACATGAATCTAATGTATTGATAAACATTTAACATTATTGAAAGGTAGGCCTATCGAATTCAATATTTATGACAGGTCTATCTACAAACAATTCAAACAATTAATAATTGCACACATTTCTACAGCAATAGAGAAATGGAGATGGCAATTTAATGTAACTGATATGATCTGTCATGTTTTCTATTTAGCATCGTTGGCGTTCTGTAGTAAATGTTTCACAACGTTTAGGAGCGCTGAGGAGTTGTGAACACTCACCCATGTCACATGGGGTTTGTTTGGCTTCGGTTCGAGACAATCATCGCCTCATGAAGTCGGCCATTTCTCCAATCACACACAAGGAATAGTTGGCGGGAGTGAAAGGGGAGGGACATTCGAATGTGTGATTCACGAATTCGAACACATTTTCTACGCTAGTAAAGTAGCACATGCTAGCTACGAACTGTACGTTCGTGGCTACATTTTGACAACTCGTTTGTTTACAAGAGAATGGCGGAAACTGTTGCAGTGCCTGTCGCCCCCTTGGCACCCACAGAGTCGGACCCAGAGCGGTGTGAAGACGAGGAAGAGCTACGGGGGAACGAGGCTGAAGAGAACAACCAACAAACTGGGCCTGTTGCAGCAGCTCCCCAGAACCGTCTCGCGAAGTTACCGCTATCCCGCATCAAGACAATGATGAAAGCCGACCCAGACGTGTCCCTCGCCAGTCAAGAGTCTGTGTTTATCATAGCTAAAGCCACAGTAAGTTAAAACTATTACTTGGAGTAGGTAGCTGTATTAGGGTTTGTTTTCATATTTGGTAGCCTACAGTCAACATGGACTAATGCCATGTAACTACATTTTAGTCATTTAGCAGACGCGTTTTATGGTTAAGTACCTTGCTCAAGGGCACATTTTTCACCTAGTCGGCTCAGGGATTAGAACCAGTGACCTTTCGGTTACTGGCACAACGCTCTTAACCACTAAGCTACCTGCCGCCCCAGTTGATTGATGGTCCTTGATGGTTGTAGTTAGTTAATAGAGTGCCACAGGATGAGTCATAATACCCATAAAACCTAGAGGTCAAACAGGGAAATGGTTCCAATCGTTTTTCCACCATTCATTTTTCCCATAGGGGTTTTTGGAAACACTTAAAATAAGGGCTGTGTTTCGTGTAGGCTTACCCTGGCGTGACGTTTTGTTAACTGTGTAAATCTCTCCAGGACAAGGTGACTTATCAATATATTCGTATGTATTTACCCCCCCAAAATGAAATGCTAATTAGCTGCTAATGTGGCTATCATAAGGAACTACACATGCAATGTTTATCTGGACTAGACTGCCGAATCAAGGCAAAGCTAAGAATCTCTGGATGAACTATATAATGTTAGCTAGATTTAGTAATGAATAAATAGGCTACATTTCTTTAAATTGACAATTCTGTGAACTGTCTTGTGCAAATGTTTTATTGACACAATACCTGTTAGTAAAGGGATCAGCTAGAGATGACGTGCTGGAGCTTGCAGGGATTTGTAGTTTTGCATGATGTCTATTTTGATGCTAATTAGCAGTTTAAAATCTGAGCGTAAATAGAACCGACTATATTGATAAAAGTCACCTCGTCCGAGAGAGATTTACATGGTTATCAAAATGTCATGCCAGGGTGAGCCTACATCAAATCAAATTTTATTGGTCACATACACATATTTGGCAGATGTTATTGTGGTTGTAGCGAAATGCTTCTGTTCCTAGCTCCAACAGTGCAGTAGTATCTAACAATTCACAACAATACACACATCTCAAAGTAAAATAATGGAATTAAGAAATATATAAATATTAGGGCGACAATGTCGGAGTGGCATTGACTAGAATACAGTATATACATATGAAATGAGTAAAACAGTATGTAAACATTATTCAAGTGACCAGTGATTCCATGTCTATGTACATAGGGCAGCAGCCTCTAAGATGCAGGGTTGAGTAACCGAGTGGTAGCCGGCTAGTGACAGTGACTAAGTTCAGGGCAAGATACTGGGTGGTAGCCGGCTAGTGATGGCTATTTAATAGTCTGATGGCCTTGAGATAGAAGCTGTTTTTCAGTCTCTCTGTCCAAGCTTTGATGCACCTTTACTAACCTCTCCTTCTGGATGATAGTGGGGTGAACAGGCCTTGGCTCAGGTGGTTGATGTCCTTGATGATCTTTTTGGCCTTCCTGTGACATCGGGTGCTGTAGGTGTCCTGGAGGGCAGGCAGTGTGCTCCCGGTGATGCGTTGGGCAGACCGCACCACCCTTTGGAGAGCCCTGCGGTTGCGGGCGGTGCAGTTGCCGTACCAGTGGGTGATACAGCCCGACAGGTTGCGCTCAATGGTGCATCTGTAAAAGTTTGTGAGGGTCTTAGGGACCTAGACACATTTCTTCAGCCAGTCTGTGTGGGTGGACCATTTCAGATTGTCAGTGATGTGTACGCAGAGGAACTTGAAGCTTTTCACCTTCTCTACTGTGGTCCTGTGGATGGGGGCATGCTCCCTCTGCTATCTCCTGAAGTCCACATTCAGCTCCTTCATTTGTTGACGTTGAGGGAGAGGTTATTTTCCTGGCAACACTCCGCCAGGGCCCTCACCTCCTCCCTGTAGGCTGTCTCGTCATTGTTGGTAATCAGGCCTACTACTGTTGTCGTCTGCAAACTTGATGATTGAGTTGGAGGCGTGCGTGGCCACGTAGTCATGGGTGAACAGGGAGTACAGGAGGGGGCTGATTACGCACCCTGGTGGGGCCCCTGTGTTGAGGATCAGCGTAGTGGAGGTGTTGTTTCCTACCTTTGCCACCTGGGGCGGCCCATCAGGAAGTCCAGGACCCAGTTGCACAGGGCGGTGTTCAGACCCAGGGCCCCGAGCTTAATGATGAGCTTGGAGGGTACTATGGTCTTGAAGGCTGAGCAGTAGTCAATGAACAGCATTCTTACATAGGCATTCCTCTTGTCCAGATGGGATAGGGCAGTGCGATGTCGATTGCATCGTCTGTGGATCTATTGGGGCAGTATGCAAATTGAGTGGGTTTAGGGTGTCAGGTAAGGTGGAGGTGATATGATCCTTAACTAGCCTCTCAAAGCACTTCATGATGACAGAAGTGAGTGCTACGGGGCGATAGTCATTTAGTTCATTTACCTTTGCTTTCTTGGGTACAGGACATCTTGAAGCAAGACAGCAGACTGGGATAGGGAGAGATTAAATTTGTCCATAAACACTCCAGCCAGCTGGTCATGAAACACAGACCTTATTTGAAGTGTTTCTAAAATCCCCTATGGGAAAAGTGAATGGTGGAAAAACAATTTGAACCATTTCCCTGTTTGACTGCTAGGTTTTATGGGTATTATGACATCTCCACTGTGGGGCTCTATAGCCGACAGTAATTGCGGGCTAGTCTTTGGGTGCTGAAATCAGTCCTTCTTCTTCTTTGGGATTTGGTTGGCGGATCGCATCCAACTTTTAGGTGCATAAAACGCCACCTACTGTACTGGAGTGTGAATACAACAGGTGTAGACCTTACCATGAAATGCTTACTTACAAGCCCTTAACCAACAATGCAGTTCAATAAATAGTTAAGAAAATGTTTACTAAATAAAATAAAATAAAAGGTAACACAATAAAACAACAATAACAAGGCTATATACATTTACATTTTAGTCATTTAGCAGATGCTCTTATCCAGAGCAACTTACAGTTAGTGAGTGCATACATTTTTCATACTGGCCCCCCGTGGGAATCGAACCCACAACCCTGACGTTGCAAGCACCATGCTCTACCAACTGAGCTACAGGGGACCAATCAGGCCTTTATGGCAGAGTGGCCAGACGGAAGCCACTCCTCAGTAAAAGGCACATGACAGCCCGCTTGGAGTTTGCCAAAAGCCACCTAAAGACTCTCAGACCATGAGAAACAAGATTCTCTGGTCTGATGAAACCAGGATTGAACTCTTTGGCCTGAATGCCAAGCGTCACATCTGGAGGAAACCTGGCACCATCCCTATGGTGAATCATGGTGGTGGCAGCATCATGCTGTGGGGATGTTTTTACCGAGTCAATGTGCGGGGGTACAGGTTAGTCGAGGTAATTTGTACATGTAGATAGGGGTAAAGTGACTATACATAGATAATAAACAGAGAGTAGCAGCAGTGTAGAAAACAAAGGTGGGGGGGTCAATGTAAATAGTCTGGATGGCCATTTGTTTAATTGTTCAGCAGTCTTATGGCTTGGGGGTAGAAGCTGTTAAGGAGCCTTTTGGACCTAGACTGGGCGCTCCGGTACCACTTGCCGTGCGGTAGCAGAGAGAGCAGTGTATGACTTGGGTGACTGGAGTCCTTGACAAATTTTTGTGCCTTCCTCTGACACCGCCTAGTATGTAGGTCCTGGATGGCAGGAAGCTTGGCCCCAGTGATGTACTGGGCCATACGCAATACCCTCTGTAGTGCCTTGCGGTCGGATGCCGAGCAGTTGCCATACCAGGCGGTGATGCAACTGGTCAGGATGCTCTCAATGGTGCAGTGGTATAACTTTTTGTGGCTCTGGGGACCCATGCCAAGTATTTTCAGTCTCCTGAGGGGGAAAAGGTGTTGTCGTGCCCTCTTCACGACTGTCTTGATGTGTTTGGACCATGATAGTTTGTTGGTGATGTGGACGCCAAAGAACTTTAAACTCTCGACCCGCTCCACTATAGCCCCGTCGATGTGAATGGGGGCGTGTTCGGCCCTCCTTTTCCTGTAGTCCACGATCAGCTCCTTTGTCTTGCTCACGTTGAGGGAGAGGTTGTTGTCCTGGCACCACACTGCCAGGTCTCTGACCTCCTCCCTATAAGCTGTCTCATCATTGTCAGTGATCAGGCCTACCACTGATGTGTCGTCAGCAAACTTAATGATGGTGTTGGAGTCGTGCTTGCCATGCAGTCGTGGGTGAACAGGGAGTACAGGAGGGGACTAAGCACACACCCCGGAGGGGCCCCCGTGTTGAGGATCAGCGTGGCAGATGTGTTGTTGCCTACCCTTACCACCTGGGGGCGGCCCGTCAGGCGGTCCAGGATCCAGTTGCAGAGGGAGGTGTTTAGTCCCAGGGTCCTTAGCTTAGTGATGAGCTTTGTGGGCACTATGATGTTGAATGCTGAGCTGTCGTCAATGAACAGTATTCTCACATAGGTGTTCCTTTTGTTCAGGTGGGAAAGGGCAGTGTGGAGTGTGATTGAGATTGCGTCATCTGTGTTTCCGGGATGATGGTGTTGATGTGAGACATGACCAACCTTTCAAAGCACTTCATGGCTACCGACGTGAGTGCAACGGGGCAGTAGTCATTTAGGCAGGTTACCTTCACTTTCTTGGGCACAGGGACTATGGTGGTCTGCTTGAAACATGTAGGAATTACAGACTCGGTCAGGGAAAGTTGAAAATGTCAGTGAAGACACTTGCCAGTTGGTCCGCGCATGCTCGGAGTACACGTCCTGGTAATGTGTCTGGCCCCGCGGCCTTGTGAATGTTGACTTGTTTAAAGGTCTTGCTCACTTCGGCAATGGAGAGTGTGATCACACAGTCGTCCGGAACAGCTGGTGCACTCATGCATGCTTCAGTGTTGCTTACCTCGAAGCGAGCATAAAAGGTATTTAGCTCGTCTGGTAGACTCGCATCACTGGGCAGCTCACGACTGGGTTTCCCTTTGTAGTCCGTAATAGTTTGCAAACCCTGCCACATCCGACGAGCGTCAAAGCCAGTGTAGTAGGATTCAATATTAGTCCTGTATTGACGCTTTGCCTGTTTGATGGTCTAGAGTTTTATTTTTCTTCTCTGGTTGCACATGTGACATGCTGGTAGAAATGAGGTAAAATTGATGTAATTTGTCTGCATTAAAGTCCCCGGCCACTAGGAGCGCCGCTTCTGGATGAGCATTTTCTTGTTTGCTTATGGCCTTATACAGCTCGTTGAGTGCGGTCTTAGTGCCAGCATCGGTTTGTGGTGGTAAATAGACGGCTATGAAAAATATAGATTAAAACTCTTGGTAGATAGTGTGGTCTACAGCTTATCATGAGGTACTCTACCTCAGGCGAGCAATACCTCGAGACTTCTTTAATATTAGACATCGCGCACCAGCTGTTATTGACAAATAGACACACACCCCCACCCCTCGTCTTACCAGATGTAGCTGTTCTGTCCTGCCGATGCACGGAAAACCCAGCCAACTGTATATTATCCGTGTCGTCGTTCAGCCACGACTCAGTGAAACATAAGATATTACAGTTTTTAATGTCGCGTTGGTAGGATAGTCTTGAACGGAGATCATCCAGTTTATTCTCAAGTGATTGCACTTTGGCCAATAGAATGGATGGTAGAGGTGGGGTTACCCACTCGCTGACAAATTCTCACAAGGCACCCCGATCTCCGCCCCCTGACGGGGATTTGGGCCTGGTCTCAGAGAAACAGTATATCCTTCGTGTGAAACTCATTAAAGAAAAGATCTTCGTCCAGTTCGAGTTGAGTAATCGCTGTTCTGATATCCAGAAGCTCTTTTCGGTCATAAGAGACAGTAGCAGCAACATTATGTACAAAATAAGTTACAAACAATGCGAAAAAACACACAAAATAACACAGTTGGTTAGGAGCCCGTAAAACGGCAGCCATCCCCTCCGGCGCCATTATCTCCGTCTTGGTACATTATACTTTCTTCACGACACCTCCTGCACTACTGACTCTGGCCACTTCAACCTGCCTCTTTCGCACTGGGCACCCCTACAGTTAACACACACAACTTTATCCACCGAAACTACACAATGCTCTGTCCAATGCCCTCCTGCACACTTCCCACATCTTGGAATCTCCTTCCTACGCACTGTTGCGACGTTCCACCTGAATAGAGCAGTGGATTCGGCACAATAGCTCTAACAGGATAACTGATATATCCTAACGTGACCTTGTCGGGTAAAGACTCTTGACTCAAAACTCAAAAGGATTGACAGTGACTCCTCTTTTTCACTGGTACTGTACATACAGTGGGGGAAAAAAGTATTTAGTCAGCCACCAATTGTGCAAGTTCTCCCACTTAAAAAGATGAGAGAGGCCTGTAATTTTCATCATAGGTACACGTCAACTATGACAGACAAAATGAGAAAAAAAATCCAGAAAATCACATTGTAGGATTTTTAATGAATTTATTTAAAATAAGTATTTGGTCAATAACAAAAGTTTCTCAATACTTTGTTATATACCCTTTGTTGGCAATGACACAGGTCAAACGTTTTCTGTAAGTCTTCACAAGGTTTTCACACACTGTTGCTGGTATTTTGGCCCATTCCTCCATGCAGATCTCCTCTAGAGCAGTGATGTTTTGGGGCTGTCGCTGGGCAACACGGACTTTCAACTCCCTCCAAAGATTTTCTATGGGGTTGAGATCTGGAGACTGGCTAGGCCACTCCAGGACCTTGAAATTCTTCTTACGAAGCCACTCCCTCGTTGCCCGGGTGGTGTGTTTGGGATCATTGTCATGCTGAAAGACCCAGCCACGTTTCATCTTCAATGCCCTTGCTGATGGAAGGAGGTTTTCACTCAAAATCTCACGATACATGGCCCCATTCATTATTTCCTTTACACGGATCAGTCGTCCTGGTCCCTTTGCAGAAAAACAGCCCCAAAGCATGATGTTTCCACCCCCATGCTTCACAGTAGTTATGGTGTTCTTTGGATGCAACTCAGCATTCTTTGTCCTCCAAACACGACGAGTTGAGTTTTTACCAAAAAGTTCTATTTTGGTTTCATCTGACCATATGACATTCTCCCAATCCTCTTCTGGATCATCCAAATGCACTCTAGCAAACTTCAGACGGGCCTGGACATGTACTGGCTTAAGCAGGGGGACACGTCTGGGACAGCAGGATTTGAGTCCCTGGCGGCGTAGTGTGTTACTGATGGTAGGCTTTGTTACTTTGGTCCCAGCTCTCTGCAGGTCATTCACTAGGTCCCCCGTGTGGTTCTGGGATTTTTGCTCACCGTTCTTGTGATCATTTTGACCCCACGGGGTGAGATCTTGCGTGGAGCCCCAGATCGAGGGAGATTATCAGTGGTCTTGTATGTCTTCCATTTCCTAATAATTGCTCCCACAGTTGATTTCTTCAAACCAAGCTGCTTACCTATTGCAGATTCAGTCTTCCCAGCCTGGTGCAGGTCTACAATTTTGTTTCTGGTGTCCTTTGACAGCTCTTTGGTCTTGGCCATAGTGGAGTTTGGAGTGTGACTGTTTGAGGTTGTGGACAGGTGTCTTTTATACTGATAACAAGTTCAAACAGGTGCCATTAATACAGGTAACGAGTGGAGGACAGAGGAACCTCTTAAAGAAGAAGTTACAGGTCTGTGAGAGCCAGAAATCTTGCTTGTTTGTAGGTGACCAAATACTTAAAATCTCAATAGAAATGTGGTTTTGGTGTAACAGTAACGTTATTGGCCTACTATTATATTTGTTTGTGTTATGTAAAATGCAAATTAATCATTATGTTGTCTTGCGAGACATTGACTCAGCTTTGATCTAACTTTACTAAACAAGCACCCTTGTGAGAAGTGATAATCTTCTATTTGTAGTAATAATAAGTGAGGAGTAGGAGTATTAGGCATAGGCAACAGATCTTGATTAGATGTAATTTTAAGCGATTGGTGCGCCCTTCGTGGTGCTGAATTTAGCGCCAGGATCGCGCAATGATGTTAAAGAAGTTGAACCAACTTGTGGTGTTGAGGGATAGCTCTGCCATTCGGCCAGTTCAGGAACAAACAACAATAATTTGCAGTAGGCCTATGACTACGTGGTGTAGCTATTTGTAGGCTATAGCCTAATGTAAATACAAATACATATGGCTTAATATCATTGCACGGAGAGCTTTATTGTGAGTAGGCATTTCATTGTATTGTGTAGCTATGCTTACACACTGTATCATAAATACATTTTGATTTGATTAGCTTGAACACATGGCTACAATATACCCTATTACAGAATAAAAGAAAACAGGTGAACTATCAATTCATATAATTTATTTGCATTGGTTAAACATGCTATCAAATCAATTGGCCAAGTAGTGAACATAAATCATTACTATGTAGAATTGAAGGAAATAATTTTTCAAACAGCCATAAAATCAAGCTTTTGGTGTGGTGTATTCACACATCTCAATGAACTATAACCTAAATGCATTATTAGCTCCAACTTGTCCCAATTCGCATTTCCAATTGCCCTTCCTGACATACCAAGCTAGAACGGGCCCTGCGTCTTAACCAATAGCCAATATAGGCTAGATATCCCAAGCAGGTATACAGCAACTTCCAGAGAGGGTCAGGCTCATTGGGCTTTGCGGTGGCCATTCTGGTTTGGGTGTCCTCGGCAGGACGCTGTCGCCGTAAACAAGTGGTCACATATCGTTCTGGGTTCCACTGCACAAGAGGGGGTTCATGGAGTTTTATGAACATCAATGTAGACACACAGTGAATTTGTGACTTTTTTTCAGCGTTCTGATTGGCCAAAGTGGTCATGCCTCCGACAGGCTTCAGCAGTGCACACACAAAGCCTGTAGTTCTTCTTCTCGCCACTGCCAGAGAGAAGACAGGGAAGAAACCACCATTTTACAGTTGAAGTCGAAAGTTTACATACACTTAGGTTGGAGTCATTAAAACTCGTTTTTCAACCACTCCACAAATGTCTTGTTAACAAACTATAGTTTTGGCAAGTCAGTTACGACATCTACTTTGTGCATGACACAAGTAATTTTTCCAACAATTGTTTACAGACAGATTATTTCACTTATAATTCACTGTATCACAATTCCAGTGGGTCAGAAGTTGACTGTGCCTTTTACACTAAGTTGACTGTGCCTTTTAAACAGCTTGGAAAATTCCAGAAAATTATGTCATGGCTTTAGAAGCTTCTGATAGGCTAATTGACATAATTTGAGTCAATTGAAGGTGTACCTGTGGATGTATTTCAAGGCCTACCTTCAAACTCAGTGCCTCTTTGCTTGACATCATTGGAAAATCAAAATAAATCAGCCAAGACCTCAGAAAAAAATTGTAGACCTCCACAAGTCTGGTTCATCCTTGGGAGCAATTTCCAAATGCCTGAAGGTACCACATTCATCGGTACAAACAATAGTACGCAAGTATAAACACCATGGGACCACGCAGCCGTCATACCGCTCAGGATGTAAACGAGTTCTGTCTCATAGAGATGAACGTACTTTGGTGCGAAAAGTGCAAATCAATCCCAGAACAACAGCAAAGGACCTTGTGAAGATGCTGGAGGAAACAGGTACAAAAGTATCTACAGTGAGGGAAAAAGGTATTTGATCCCCTGCTGATTTTGTACGTTTGCCCACTGACAAAGAAATGATTAGTCTATAATTTTAATGGTAGGTTTATTTGAACAGTGAGAGACAGAATAACAACAAAAAAATCCAGAAAAAAACGCATGTAAAAAATGTTATTAATTGATTTGCATTTTAATGAGGGAAATAAGTATTTCACCCCTCTGCAAAACATTACTTAGTACTTGGTGGCAATACCCTTGTTGGCAATCAGAGGTCAGACGTTTCTTGTAGTTGGCCACCAGGCTTGCACACATCTCAGGAGGGATTTTGTCCCACTCCTCTTTGCAGATCTTCTCCAAATCATTAAGGTTTCGAGGCTGAGGCTGACGTTTGGCAACTCGAACCTTCAGCTTCCTCCACAGATTTTCTATGGGATTAAGGTCTGGAGACTGGCTAGGCCACTCCAGGACCTTAATGTGCTTCTTCTTGAGCCACTCCTTTGTTGCCTTGGCCGTGTGTTTTGGGTCATTGTCATGCTGGAATACCCATCCACGACCCATTTTCAATGCCCTGGCTGAGGGAAGGAGGTTCTCACCCAAGATTTGACGGTACATGGCCCCGTCCATCGTCCCTTTGATGCGGTGAAGTTGTCCTGTCCCCTTAGCAGGAAAACACCCCCAAAGCATAATGTTTCCACCTCCATGTTTGACGGTGGGGATGGTGTTCTTGAGGTCATGGGCAGAATTCCTCTTCCTCCAAACTCGGCGAGTTGAGTTGATGCCAAAGAGCTCGATTTTGGTCTCATCTGACCACAACACTTTCACCCAGTTCTCCTCTGAATCATTCAGATGTTCACTGGCAAACTTCAGACGGGCCTGTATATGTGCATTCTTGAGCAGGGGGACCTTGCGGGCGCTGTAGGATTTCAGTCCTTCACGGCGTAGTGTGTTACCAATTGTTTTCTTGGTGACTATGGTCCCAGCTGCCGTGAGAGCATTGACAAGATCCTCCCGTGTAGTTCTGGGCTGATTCCTCACCGTTTCCATGATCATTGCAATTCCACAAGGTGAGATCTTGCATGGAGCCCCAGGCCGAGGGAGATTGACAGTTATTTTGTGTTTCTTTCATTTGCGAATAATCGCACCAACTGTTGTCACCTTCTCACCAAGCTGCTTGGCGATGGTCTTGTAGCCCATTCCAGCCTTGTGTAGGTCTACAATCTTGTCCCTGACATCCTTGGAGAGCTCTTTGGTGTTGGCCATGGTGGAGAGTTTGGAATCTGATTGATTGATTGCTTCTGTGGACAGGTGTCTTTTATACAGGTAACAAGCTGAGATTAGGAGCACTCCCTTTAAGAGTGTGCTCCTAATCTCAGCTCGTTACCTGTATAAAAGACACCTGGGAGCCAGAAATCTTTCTGATTGAGAGGGGGTCAAATACTTATTTCCCTCATTAAAATGCAAATCAATTTATAACATTTTTGACATGCGTTTTTCCTGATTTTTTTGTTGTTGTTATTCTGTCTCTCACTGTTCAAATAAACCTACCATTAAAATTACAGACTGATCATTTCTTTGTCAGTGGGCAAACGTACAAAATCAGCAGGGGATCAAATACGTTTTTCCCTCACTGTATATCCACAGTAAAACGAGTCCTATATTGACATAACCTAAAAGGCCGCTCAGCAAAGAAGAAGCCACTGCTCCAAAACTGCCATAAAAAAGCCAGACTACGGTTTGCAACCGCACATGGGGACAAAGATTGTACTTTTTGGAGAAATGTCCTCTGGTCTGATGAAACAAAAATAGAACTGTTTGGCCATAATGACCATCTTTATGTTTGGAGGAAAAGGGGTGAGCTTGCAAGCCGAAGAACACCATTCCAACCGTGAAGCACGGGGGTGGCAGCATCATGCTGTGGGGGTGCCTTGCTGCAGGAGGGACTAGTGCACTTCACAAAATAGATGGCATCATGAGGAAGGAAAATTATGTGGATATATTGAAGCAACATCTCAAGACATCAGTCAGAAAGTTAAAGCTTGGTCGCAAATGGGTCTTCCAAATGGACAATGACCCCAAGCATACTTCCAAAGTTGTGGCAAAATGCCTTAAGGACAACAAAGTCCAGGTATTAGAGTGGCCGTCGCAAAGCCCTGACCTCAATCCTATAGAAAATGTGAGGGCAGAACTGAAAAAGCGTGTGCGAGCAAGGAGGCCTACAAACCTGACTCAGTTACACCAGCTCTGTCAGGAGGAATGGGCCAAAGTTCACCCAACTTATTGTGGGAAGCTTGTGGAAGGCTACCCGAAACGTTGGACCCAAGTTAAACAATTTAAAGGCAATGCTACCAAATACTTATTGAGTGTATGTAAACTTCTGACCCACTGGGAATGTCATGAAATAAATAAAAGCTGAAATAAATCATTCTCTCTACTATTATTCTGACATTTCACATTCTTCAAATAAAGTGGTGATCCCAACTGACCTAAGACAGGGAATTTTTACTAGGATTAAATGTCAGGAATTGTGAAAAACTGAGTTTGGCTAAGGTGTATGTAAACTTCCGACTTCAACTGTACCTACCTCTAGGCTGCTATACATATTTATTTGGTTAGTCATTCTATCGTTTTTCATGGAATGTTAGTGGTAATTAAATATAATTTATTTAGAATTCATCAGAATGAATTTTCCAGAATAGTTTTACTAGCTCCGTGTATTCTAAAATTGAAAAGTGAGGGAGCGCCATTCCTCCGTGCTCCGGCAGCATTACATCCCTGGATGTTACTCACTGTATACTAAACTTCAGTTCATGTCTTCCAGGAACTTTTTGTTGAGATGATTGCCAAAGATGCCCTGGTGTATGCCCATCAAGGAAAGAGGAAAACTTTGCAGAGGAAAGATTTAGGTTAGTAATGTCAAGTGGACATACGGTACACCAAACATTGATCCTATATACCATATGCTTATTGCTTAGTGTAGGTTCTGGAGAGCCACAGGGTTTGCAGACTTTAGTTCCATCCCAGTACTAAACACTTATTAGGCCTATACCTGATTCAAATGATTGAGGTCTTGAATCAGGTGTTTGTCTGCAGCTACAGCAAAAATGTGTACTGTTGGGAGTATTTGAGTTGGTGTGCAGGCTTTTGTTCTACCTCAGCCCTAAGACCTTGATAAGTTGAATCAGGTATAGACCTAACTCACCAAGACCAGGATTGGTGGCCACTTAGGCTAGCCCAGGGGTAGGCAACCCTAGTCCTGGAGTGCCGCAGGCACTTCATGTTTTTTTATTAAACGACCTAGAAGACCATGTGTGTTGAATTCATCACTGAACTGATCAATTAGCTCAGTTGGTCAGGTGTGGTGCCCAGTTGGAACAAAATCCAGCAGTACCTGTGGCACTCCTGGAACAGCGTTGCCTACCCCTGGGCTAGCCTTTGACTAGTTGTTCCTAACTATTTTGTTTGTTTGTTTCCACTAACAGACAATGCAATCGAGGCCATAGATGAGTTTGCTTTTCTGGAAGGTAAGTTCTCGTCCAAGCATGCTTCTTTACTAAACCTGTACCATATTTCTATCCTTGTCAGATTGCTAATCAATTTTTGGAATTGAATGATCCTGCTGTGATGAATTAGCCTGATTAATTGGCAATACTGAATCGGTAATAAATCAAATAAAAGTTTATGGGTCGCGTACTCATATCTGCAGGTGTTATAGCAGGTACAGCAAAAATGCTTATGTTACTAGCTCCAACAGTGCAGTAGAATGTCTTGCAAATAAAATACTAATAATCAAAACAAGAAATCAAGAAATAACAATCCAAAGTAGATATATAGTAATTTATATATAACAGCCTCAATTCGTCAGGGCATGGACACTACAAGATGTTGAAAACGTTCCACAGGGATGCTGGCTCATGTTGACTTCAATGCTTCACTCAGTTGTGTCAAGTTGGCTGGACGTCATTGGGTGGTGGACCATTCTTGATACACACGGGAAGCTGTTGAGCGTGAAAAACCCAGCAGCGTTGCAGTTCTTGAAGCACTCAAACCAGTGCGCCTGGCACCTTCTACCATACCCTGTTCAAATGCACTTACATATTTTGTCTTGCCCATTCACCCTCTGAATGGCACACATACACAATCCATGTCTTAAGGCTTAGAAATCCTTCTTTAACCTGTCTCCTCCCCTTCATCTACAATAAGGAATCATAGGCTTCACCTGGATTCACCTGGTCAGTCTATGTCATGGAAAGAGCAGGTGTTCCTAATGTCTTGTACACAGTGTGATAGACACACACACACACACACACAAGGTGTCTTCAGAAAGTATTCATACCCCTTGACATATTCCATATTTCATTGTTGTTTTCTCACCCATCTACACACAATACCCCATAATGCAACACAATATCAGGAAGGTGTTCTTAATGTTTTATAAACTCAGTGTGTGTGTGTATGTATATATATATATATATATATTATTAATAGATTTGTGTATATATATTAATAGATTTGTATAGTATGTTTGACAGTATCTTTTTTTTCTCTATGTTTTTAAAGGCACTCTAGATGCCTAAACACTCTCAGAAGAAAGAAGGCAGTTCAAGGATCAGAGGCATTTGGAAGACAGACTGACCTGTCTTGCTTTTGAAGTGACATCACTGAGGTTTTGGTACTGGTCACAAGTAGTTCCCTTCCTGAACATGTACAGTATATACTGACATCAGTGATGATCCTCCCTCAGTTAGTCTTGTATGTAAGGAGCCATTTTTTTGTTTTTGTTAATAATTTGAGTTATGTTAAATAAATCATACAAATGTTTGTAAATCTAATAATTGTCGTTTTATTCAAGAAAGCTTTATTGGGAAATGTCATTTTTTTCAAAAGATGTCAGAAATACATCCATCTTCATTTAGTATTCCATAGTGTCCAGCTGTTTAGGCAACAGCTACACTGTGCCAGTTTCCAATGTGAGGAGAATATTGACTTAACATTTTAATAAAATGAAAAGTACGAGACATCAAATTCTATCCAGCCAAAATCATCTAAAACCTCTAGCAGACACAATGCTTTACAGGGGGTCTAGCAAATGACCAGGTCTATATTTTGCGGCCTAAGGGTAAAGACGTTGGGCATTTCCTTTCCTAATGTCTATTACTCTGTCTGCAGGTTCGGAGCTTAGACTATATTTACGTATCATACCATTATATCCTGTTTGTTTTGCTGTTTCTATAAACTATCGGGCTAGAGAGAGGGACTTGAGCTGCAGGACAGGTCCATAATCAAAAAAGCATAATATGAGCTTTTCTGAAGATTATGACGGCTCACGCCAGGACAGACACACATGCCAGGGAAAGTGGCTGTGCTGGTGGTCTGGGGCTATGGCAAATGAAATGTATCTGGAGAAAATCAAGGCTGGACAAAAAATACACAACATTTTATGTGCTCCTTGTGCGTTCCTGAATATATTTGCTTTAGTGTATCAACAGAATAATGGGTTGAGTGCAGTTTAGCCCACCTCCCATGATAGACTATTGCTGCAGAACAATATACAGTGGGGAGAACAAGTATTTGATACACTGCCGATTTTGCAGGTTTTCCTACTTACAAAGCATGTAGAGGTCTGTCATTTTTATCATAGGTACACTTCAACTGTGAGAGACGGAATCTAAAACAAAAATCCAGAAAATCACATTGGATGATTTGTAAGTAATTAATTTGCATTTTATTGCATGACATAAGTTTTTGATACATCAGAAAAGCAGAACTTAATATTTGGTACAGAAACCTTTGTTTGCAATTACAGAGATAATACGTTTCCTGTAGGTCTTGACCAGGTTTGCACACACTGCAGCAGGGATAATGGCCCACTTCTCCATACCTTCTCCAGATCCTTCAGGTTTCGGGGCTGTCGCTGGGCAATACGGACTTTCAGCTCCCTCCAAAGATTTTCTATTGGGTTCAGGTCTGGAGACTGGCTAGGCCACTCCAGGACCTTGAGATGCTTCTTACGGAGCCACTCCTTAGTTGCCCTGGCTGTGTGTTTTGGGTCGTTGTCATGCTGGAAGACCCAGCCACGATCCATCTTCAATGCTCTTACTGAGGGAAGGAGGTTGTTGGCCAAGATCTCGCGATACATGGCCCCATCCATCCTCCCCTCAATACGGTGCAGTCGTCCTGTCCCCTTTCCACCTCCATGCTTCACGGTTGGGATGGTGTTCTTGGGGTTGTACTCATCCTTCTTCTTCCTCCAAACACGGCGAGTGGAATTTAGACCAAAAAGCTCTATTTTTGTCTCATCAGACCACATGACCTTCTCCCATTCCTCCTCTGGATCATCCAGATGGTCATTGGCAAACTTCAGACGGGCCTGGACATGCGCTGGCTTGTGCAGGGGGACCATGCATGCGCTGCAGGATTTTTAATCCATGACGGCGTAGTGTGTTACTAATGGTTTTCTTTGAGACTGTGGTCCCAGCTCTCTTCAGGTCATTGACCAGGTCCTGCCGTGTAGTTCTGGACTGATCCCTCACCTTCCTCATGATCATTGATGCCCCACGAGGTGAGATCTTGCATGGAGCCCCAGACCGAGGGTGATTGACCGTCATCTTGAGCTTCTTCCATTTTCTAATAATTGCGCCAACAGTTATTGCCTTCTCACCAAGCTGCTTGCCTATTGTCCTGTAGCCCATCCCAGCCTTGTGCAGGTCTACAATTTTATCCCTGATGTCCTTACACAGCTCTCTGGTCTTGGCCATTGTGGAGAGGTTGGAGTCTGTTTGATTGAGTGTGTGGACAGGTGTCTTTTATACAGGTAACGAGTTCAAACAGGTGCAGTTAATACAGGTAATGAGTGGAGAACAGGAGGGCTTCTTAAAGAAAAACTAACAGGTCTGTGAGAGCCGGAATTCTTACTGGTTGGTAGGTGATCAAATACTTATGTCATGCAATAAAATGCAAATTAATTACTTAAAAATCATACAATGTGATTTTCTGGATTTTTGTTTTAGATTCCGTCTCACAGTTGAAGTGTACCGATGATAAAAATTACAGACCTCTACATGCTTTGTAAGTAGGAAAACCTGCAAAATCGGCAGTGTATCAAATACTTTTTCTCCCCACTGTAATTAATTCCCACTCTTTTTTATGATGACCCATCAAATTATTTCTAATTAACAATTACACACTTTTCATTCAACACATATCAAATCTGATGGATGTAACTCATCCCTTGCTTATTTTTCAGTATTTCTGAGAAACTCAGTAATTTAATGTCATTGTAATTTATTTTCTAGCACCTTTTGGCACCAGTAAACTTGGGAGGATTATTTATTACAATGTCCCCTAACTTCTCGAATGACAAAAATGTGTTTTTCTTTTGCAGTTTTTGTTACACATCCATTTCGGAAAAGTGTTCAGTTTCCCCACTTTAAGCACTGTCAAGACCATTGAGTGTTGCAATGATTTTAAATAATTGATTTGTATGTTTAACCAAACACGTTCTGGTTTAGTGTTACAGTAAATGAAGACAAACCTGTGTGAACCACAGATGTTAGTTTGAGGACTGCCTCAAAGGTTTTCAGTCTAATCCCACCAGAAGAATGCCAGGCAGCATAGAACATGTAGTGCCCTGGCTATAATAAAATATAATCACAACATGTTGCATGGACGGACGTAATTTTATTTCCACAGTAAATAAGGAAATTCCATTAGGGATCTCTCTAATATAAAGTAAGATAGTTCCACCTAGACTTTTGTCAAGATCAGAACATTCAAGCATTCATTACGTAACCATGAAGAAGCATTGGTGTTTTACACCCATTTCAAATGATTGTGAGCATATATAGAATATACAGTGGGGAGAACAAGTATTTGATACACTGCCGATTTTGCAGGTTTTCCTACTTACAAAGCATGTAGAGGTCTGTAATTTTTATCATAGGTACACTTCAACTGTGAGAGACGGAATCTAAATCAAAAATCCAGAAAATCACATTGTATTATTTGTAAGTAATTAATTTGCATTTTATTGCATGACATAATTATTTGATCACCTACCAACCAGTAAGAATTCCGGCTCTCACAGACCTGTTAGTTTTTCTTTAAGAAGCCCTCCAGTTCTCCACTCATTACCTGTATTAACTGCACCTGTTTGAACTCGTTACCTGTATAAAAGACACCTGTCCACACACTCAATCAAACAGACTCCAACCTCTCCACAATGGCCAAGACCAAAGAGCTGTGTAAGGACATCAGGGATAAAATTGTAGACCTGCACAAGGCTGGGATGGGCTACAGGACAATAGGCAAGCAGCTTGGTGAGAAGGCAACAACTATTGGCGCAATTATTAGAAAATGGAAGAAGTTCAAGATGACGGTCAATCACCCTCGGTCTGGGGCTCCATGCAAGATCTCACCTCGTGGGGCATCAATGATCATGAGGAAGGTGAGGGATCAGCTCAGAACTACACGGCAGGACCTGGTCAATGACCTGAAGAGAGCTGGGACCACTGTCTCAAAGAAAACCATTAGTAACACACTACGCCGTCATGGATTAAAATCCTGCAGAGCACGCAAGGTCCCCCTGCTCAAGCCAGCACATGTCCAGGCCCGTCTGAAGTTTGCCAATGACCATCTGGATGATCCAGAAGAGGAATGGGAGAAGGTCATGTGGTCTGATGAGACAAAAATAGAGCTTTTTGGTCTAAACTCCACTCGCCGTGTTTGGAGGAAGAAGAAGGATGAGTACAACCCCAAGAACACCATCCCAACCGTGAAGCATGGAGGTGGAAACATCATTCTTTGGGGATGCTTTTCTGCAAAGGGGACAGGACGACTGCACCGTATTGAGGGGAGGATGGATGGGGCCATGTATCGCGAGATCTTGGCCAACAACCTCCTTCCCTCAGTAAGAGCATTGAAGATGGGTCGTGGCTGGGTCTTCCAGCATGACAACGACCCGAAACACACAGCCAGGGCAACTAAGGAGTGGCTCTGTAAGAAGCATCTCAAGGTCCTGGAGTGGCCTAGCCAGTCTCCAGACCTGAACCCAATAGAAAATCTTTGGAGGGAGCTGAAAGTCCGTATTGCCCAGCGACAGCCCCGAAACCTGAATGATCTGGAGAAGGTCTGTATGGAGGAGTGGGCCAAAATCCCTGCTGCAGTGTGTGCAAACCTGGTCAGGAAACGTATGATCTCTGTAATTGCAAACAAAGGTTTCTGTACCAAATATTAAGTTCTGCTTTTCTGATGTATCAAAAACTTATGTCATGCAATAAAATGCAAATTAATTACTTAAAAATCATACAATGTGATTTTCTGGATTTTTGTTTTAGATTCCGTCTCTCACAGTTGAAGTGTACCTATGATAAAAATGACAGACCTCTACATGCTTTGTAAGTAGGAAAACCTGCAAAATCGGCAGTGTATCAAATACTTGTTCTCCCCACTGTATGACTTGATTAATTTTTTCTAAAGTTTACTATTCCATAAATCGATACCTCCCCAACTTTTTGGGGGTTGTGTCAACTCATGCTTTTTACAAGATCAGAACATTTAAAAAATGGTGAAACACCTTTAAATTAGGGTATAAAGCTGATAAATGTGATTGAAGTTGTAGAGAAGACAATGTCCTAAAATGACTATAATCCCCCATTCATTCACACTGTTCCAGACATTCCATACCAAATGTTATGTGCTTGATAAATTATAAATCACAAAATTGGACACAGATTTGCCCCCAGAAACCTAACTTGACACCCTTTTGGGTTAAACAGCCCTGGCCTGGACCACAGGTATAGTTAGCCTTGCCCTACAACATCCCCAGGACATACTTATCCCTCCTCCTACCTCCTCAAAGAGGAACACTTGTTTAGTCCATGACTTCATAGTTTAAAAAAAATAAAAAATTTAACCTTTGGCATGTTTGTGTCTATACTATTACAATGATCTATTAATCGCCCCAAAGATATGCGTGAAATGTGTTTGGCTCAGGAGCAGACTGGAGTAATGGGGAAGGTATGTTTTTGCAGCTGAAAGATTCCAAATCTGATTTCTTAAGGGTTGAATTCCTCTCCTCTACCCACCTCACCCCCTCAACAGACTGCATAGTTTCACTTCCAGGGCTCAGGTATGATCACAGTCACATAGTAGGGATTACGCTGTGGCCTTGTCGTCCTAATAAATGCCACTACCTAAATCCCACCATTCAGCAGGGATTTAAAACATAATTTACCCTGTATTCTTTACGGTGTGTTTTACCACATTATCTATTCATCGATGTTGCAATTCTCTCCAGGTGTGTATTATTCCTTTGTACAACAGCATAATTAAATGGAGCAATATATTTACAGTAGCTACTGCTGTAAAATACAAACAAGATTTGTAGTAGTTAATAGCTTAACACTTACTTGTATTCACTGGAAGCATTTATTCTAAGGTACATTAAACAGCGGGTATTCAGTCTCGTCATTAAAAGACTAAGGTTATTTGGGTTTTCCTGTCCAAAAGGTTATTTGCGTTTTCCTGTTTTTGTTTGTTTTTCAGGCGGTTATATTTCATTTGTTCAGTTTTAACTTTGCATTTATTTTATGTAACATTCAAAGATTTTTATAGCATTCCTTCCACTTCTTTTTTCAACCTTGTTTATTTAATTGAATACCAAAGGCATTAGAGAACGTGCTGTAATTCTGCAATAGTTTCATTGCTTGGTTAGAAGGGAGGTTTCTGACATTGTAGGGAGCGTCAGCTGGGTTCTAATGACACCTAACCTGCCAAAGCAAACGGTCTCTTCCCAAAACCACCACTCTGGGTCTCCGGGTCAATCAATCCTCAACCGCCAACCAGCGTTGACTTTGTATCCATTTCCTCAAACATAAGCCATTTTATATTTGACATTTTATATTTAGTTATAGTGGTGAGTTTGGGTGCTTGTCCCACACTGGTCCTAAAGGCAATTAAGTAATGCACGTGCCAACCTATTTTCTTACACTTTGGATGCCCTCGTGGGCAGCACCATGCATCCCACTTCTGACACCAAATGTAAATTCATGGGGTAACCTTCTGGGACTTGCATTTGTCAGTCCAAGACCTTTGCCATTACACCAAGAGAGGTCCAAACCTCTTGACAAGGTTCTAAGGTGTAGGTGTTGTACTGAGGATGTTAGAATTAAGCTTCTATACAAAGTCTGTCACAGTTCAGACTGTATGGAATATGGAAACTATAATGTACAGCTGTACTTTAGTCTGGCAGATCAGCGCCAATGTTCAAAATTATCATAATCTTGTGATCTTTCTAATGGTGGAGAGCTGGTTGCCGTTTTATGTCATCGTCTGACAATTGACATCTGCTTTTAACATCTTTCAGCACAACTTAGTTTAAATGAATACCATAACAGGAGCAGACACAACTAATACCTGCATTTTCTCCTTGTAATCACATCGTGCTGCTGTTGGTTCAACTCGCTCTTTAATAATGTGAATTGTTGATGCTTGAACCACAGATAGGCTAAAGCCTTCATGCATATGCTGGTGGTTGGTTTTGGAAACAGGCTGCATGTAACTTTCTTGTGTTTTGAACCATGTCGGTACTACTGATGCCTTAGTCATTTGCATGGATGAAAACCACATGAATGTATTACAGTACACCAGTGGAGGCTGCTGAGGGGAGGACGGCTCATAATAATGGCTGCAACGGAACGAATGGCATCAAACACATGGAAGCCATGTTTGATGTATTTGATACCATTCCACTAATTCCTCTCCAGTCATTACCACGAGCCCGTTCTCCCCAATTAAGGTGCCACCAACCTCCTGTGCAGTACACTGTAACATCTGTCTTATAAATGTAGTGTGTGACAAGCTTTGGTGTTCCCTGTATTGCAAAGGAGGTTGGTGGCACCTTAATTGGGGAGAACGGGTTCGTGGTAATGACTGGAGAGGAATTAGTGGAATGGTATCAAATACATCAAACACATGGTTTCCAGGTGTTTGATGCCATTTCATTCGCTCCGTTCCAGCCATTATTATGAGCTGTCCTCCCTTCAGCAGCCTCCACTGGTGTATTGTGCTCGAGCAGTGGGTCATAACATAGCAGCAAGACTAGTGGGACACACCTACAACAAGGAAGAGCACTTTACATGACTGCATTAGAGAATGCCATAAATCTGGATTATTTTAAGAGCTTTATTTGGGAAAGCACCTTTTGAAGAGTGGGAAAGACAGAAATGAACATAGTGAGTGGGGCACTCGGAGGATAGGGGAGAGAGAGGGAGGGAGCTGGAGAGAGGAGGGGTAGAGTGTGTGTGTGTTTGAGGGAGAGAGTGAGTGAGAGGGAGGGGGAGTGAAAAGGAGGGAGGGAGGGAGCTGGAGAGAGGAGGGGTAGAGTGTGTGTGTGTTTGAGGGAGAGAGTGAGTGAGAGGGAGGGGGAGTGAAAAGGAGGGAGGGAGGGAGCTGGAGAGAGGAGGGGTAGAGTGTGTGTGTGTTTGAGGGAGAGAGGGAGTGAGAGGGAGGGGGAGTGAAAAGGAGGGAGGGAGGGAGCTGGAGAGAGGAGGGGTAGAGTGTGTGTGTGTTTGAGGGAGAGAGGGAGTGAGAGGGAGGGGGAGTGAAAAGGAGGGAGGGAGGGAGCTGGAGAGAGGAGGGGTAGAGTGTGTGTGTGTTTGAGGGAGAGAGGGAGTGAGAGGGAGGGGGAGTGAAAAGGAGGGAGGGAGGGAGCTGGAGAGAGGAGGGGTAGAGTGTGTGTGTGTTTGAGGGAGAGAGGGAGTGAGAGGGAGGGGGAGTGAAAAGGAGGGAGGGAGGGAGAAATATAAGACACACGGCAATAGAGGGGAAGGTAACACAGCGGATAACTTCCCTGTCAGGCTCACCATGTTTCTGCTGCAGACTGTGACTGTTATTTCTCTGACTGTCGTTCTCCTGGACGCAGTGGAAGGTAAGACACAATAACACCTACACTATACCGTCAGCAGTATGCACCCTGCTGGGAGCCAGTTTAGCAGGGAAGCGATGGCGAAGGAGATTAAGCTAGAGGAGAGGGGAAGAGAGCCAATACTGGAGCAGCAGCAGGGAGAGTCATGGATGTAAACAGAGGGCTAGAATGCAGGAAGACAATGATTTCAAAACTAACAAGCTAACTGAATACCTAATAACAAGCTAACTGAATACCTAATAACAAGCTAACTGAATACCTAATAACAAGCTAACTGAATACCTCATAGACTTTCATGGGAAAAGTGATAGATGATGTCAATGATAATATATGACAAGGTTCAGAGCAGCTTTTATATGACATGCATATGGTAACTGTTATCTCGGCTAATGTTATTGTGTTTACTCGCTCTGATTGGACAAAAAGGCTTGTCATGTAGTCACAGTGCCACTGGCATAACAGTACATTGTTGGGGATCATGGGATGATCTAGCTAATTCCTCTGGCATTCTAGTGTGTATAGGGGGTGTGTAATACTCCTGACTCTGTCTGCACAAAATATTACATATTAACCTTACATAGTCCAACTAAACTGTATAGAATAGTGCAATGATATGCGTTGCATTCCTACTAAAATATTTGCCATTTGAGCTAATTTCTATCATAACAACCCTCCTTAGCGATCAGCCTTCATATACTGTAAGTGTGCTTTGACGAGTCTGACATAAGGGTATGTCTCTCTCCCCCTCACTTTCTCTCTCTCCCCCCTTTCTCTCTCAGGTAAGGGGGTACAGATGCAGAGAGACGTTCAGTGCTGTATGCAGTACTCCCATGGGAAAGTGCGCACCAAAGACGTGCTGAGGTTTGAAGTGCAGACAGAGGGGCCAGACTGCAGCATACAAGCCATCATGCAAGTATTCCAACTATCCCCAAGCAACTCGCAGACATAGAACATATTCCTCTCACAGCTGTGAGGCATTGTCATCTATCCAGGTCATGTTGTTATGGCTCAGATTCTACTGTAATTGCCAGGGATGTGAGGAAGGAAATAGGTGGGAATAACAAGCCATAAAGAAAAAGATGCCTCACTAGCCAACTTTGTTGAAGCTTTGGTTCAGAGAAGGCTTTATTGAAACCATGCTGCATATCTACAGTATGTTCTGAATGTTTCAGTTGGAAAGTTGGTGTGGTGAATGTTCTTTATCTGTTGTGGCTGCAGACTGTACACCAAGAAGGCGGTGAAGTGTGCTGACCCCAGAGACAGAAGGGTCAAGAGGTTACTGAGGAAGCTGCTCCAGAGGCAGAGGACCAAAGCACATAGGACCATGTGGCTCCACCCTCATGGCAACCTGCCAGTCATGTCGGAGGTGGGAAATATGCACTGTGTTTATACACATAGGGCTCAATTCAATCTAATGCACATTGCAGTTACGTATACTACATAAACATTCCTATGGTGGGAGTGATTGAATCCAGCCTGTACATCCAAACGGCTTTATTAGATAGTGGTAATGATAGCGTTATTGAAAAGTGTGCTGTAGACGTTTCTCCCTGATTTATGTCTCCATAGACAATGATTTTCCACACTTTTCTCTCTCAGGACAAAAAGGATGTGTGGGATGCCCTCCATGTGGAATGATTGTGAGGTTGCTGTTACCACAGGAGGATGATTACTGTCATAGGTGACAGCTGTTTAATATTGTACTGTATTGTCTCCGCATAAACTTACAGTTTCTGACATTTATGTTGCACTTAAATTGCCCTTTGGGGACAATAAAGATTTATTTAACTGAACTATCTTTCTTGTCATTGCAGGCCAAGTAAACTTCCAGCGGCTTCTCGTCCTAACTCAGCCAAGCTTGCTGACTCTCCAGTCGTCTCGTGTCACTATCTATCTGCCTGGGAGAGTGTAGTGGCTGAGTTGTCATCGCCATACATTGCAGAGTCCATGAGAGGTTTTGATATATAGCTAAATGTCTTTTACACACTGTCGCTAACTATGCCAAAGTATTTGCCAAGTATTTCTGATTACTCTTTATTCCGAGAAACCGGTCTTCACCATCTATGTATGGCTGTTCAACTTCATAGATGGCTTGTTCTCGCCTGAAACACAATGTTATGTAGAAAAATGCACTGTTTGTTTAAACACATCTAAAGTGGATATTTTATAAATAAATTAACCAGAAAGAGTTATATTTTCCTCCTCATTGTGTCTTATTGCAGCCTAGGCTCATTCTTCAAAAACCAGTATTATAGGTCAGTGGGTTCTTTATTTTTTTAAGGTATATTTTTGTACTTTTTTTGCTTTATTGAAGAGATAGTAAAGACTGGGGGAGGGTAAGTCAAAGGGCAGTGGGCCAGATTCAAACCTATGCCGACATACATGTGTGCCGGGGTCAGAGGCTTTAACTGCTGGACTACACAGGCCACAATGGGTTACTCTGGGAGTGTCCGTGTGATTAAATACACAGAGTATACCAAACATTAGGAACACCTTCTAAATATGGATATTAATGTTTTGTATACATTGGTTCAAGTAGGTTACCCTATGATTTCTCTTATAGGTACAGTTATCACAGTCACTGGTATAAAACAAGCAGAATAACTGCTGTATGAATAGTTTGGAACAAAACTGAGTTGCCCAGAGAGGTTGAAACCACACGCTGCTTCTGTTTACTGGCTCTGGGTGGATGCACTCTGTTTGATGTTGAGGTGCCAAGCATCTTCCCTCCCAGATAAAAGGTGATTTAATGCTTCCCAAATCATTGAGCTTCTGGCTCAACACTGTTTGAGACACCCAAAGCTGCTCTGGCACTCCATTTGACAGTTCATTAATTTCAGCTAAGACAGCTTGACACCATATCACTACCTAGAGGTTTTGACCACATAACTGGCAACAATGGGGAGGTTTTACTCGATGAGAGGCAGTACTGTAAGTGTGAAGTCAGCTGGAATGCACTGCAAGTGTTCAGTACTGCAGTTTAGACTGGTCGGAGCAAGAATCCATGGTGAATCAGGGACAAAAACAGAAGGAGATTCTCCACCAGGGGTAGCCATTTTCTGTGCGTTAGGAATATAGCCATGCTATCACACTATCACCTCAGATCAACCAAAAGAGAACAGGAATCTCCTGGGGAATCTCTCGCTGTCTGAATAGCCTCATTTATACCTGGCGCTAACATGCATCCTTGGTCCTGATCTTGTCCACATTCTGATTGTTCCCACATTTCCAGATATGCGTCTACACATGGTAGTAAAATGTGTCTCTTATCCCTCCACTGTGTCTGGATTGTGACCAGATTTCCTAGTCCCTCCCTGTATGCAAATATTTTGACAGATATTCTTCCAAAATAATATTTATTTATTTTAAGACACATATGTCTGTCGTAAGTCAATGGTGCCAGCAGTCAAGGAAGGATAATGATGCTTTAAATGGTCTTAGATCTGTCTACACTTGTGAGATATCCAGACACTGCATGCCTGACTACCTCCGTTGGTGATCAGGAAGATCTGAAAACAATCAGATCAGAATGTGTGTTTTGATCATCTACAAATGTGAGCACAAAACCACCAGGTATAAACAGGGCTTCTGTCTCTCTCAACCACACTTATCAACCTACAGATTCACACAATTGCTGTCAATTCCTGAGACATTTATTTGTTGCGACTGTCATATTCTTCCATCAAAATACTGATAATGACAGTTCCCAAAAGCAATCAAAATGTAAACCATCTCACGAAAACATAAATAAACTATTTAATACGTAAAACAAGAGGCACAAATGAGAAATGACCATGTAAGATTACAGCATCAAGGAAAGGGAATATCTAGTGAGCACTTTAGTTATAAGTCAAGAAATCTATTTACATCTCCCTGCTCATATTCTACAAATGGACCAAATGTACACTACTGGTCAAAAGTTTTAGAACACCTACTCATTCAAGGGTTTTTCTTTTAATATCTTCTGTATACCAACCCTACCTTGTCACAACACAACTCAAACGCATTAAGAAGGAAAGAAATTCCACAAATTACTTTTTAAGAAGGCACACCTGTTAATTGAAATGCATTCCAGGTGACTACCTCATGAAGCTGGTTGAGAGAATGCCAAGTGTGTGCAAAGCTGTCATCAAGGCAAAGGGTGGCTATTTGAAGAAACTCTAATATAAAATATATTTTGATTTGTTTAACACTTTTTTGGTTACTACATGATTCCATATGTGTTATTTCATAGTTTTGATGTCTTCACTATTATTCTACAATGTAGAAAATAGTAAAAATATAGAAAAACCCTTGAATGAGTAGGTGTTCTAAAACTTTTGACCGGTAGTGTACATTCAATCCTTGCATGGTCTGAAAACACTCACAACACTCTTAAACAACCAACAACATTGGGGGAAAACATATCATGTAATACAGTAGCCTATGCGACATCCTTTTGTCAATATGTACAGAAACATACCACAGCCCCAATGATATCAACATTTCACATATTTCAGCCTTGAGTGACTTGTGGTAAAATAACAGGGCACTAGTACCAACATATGTTCAGTTAAGAAACACTAGAGCTAACACTGAAAATAAATATTTGTTACCCAATATTGTTTTGAAAAAAGAAAAAGAAAGTCTAACAACCCCAATTTACCTCAATAAGTAACATAGAAATCACCCAAGTGTAAAATATTATTACAGATATCCGTACAAATATATACTGTATACATTCACATTGATGCAATTGACAGAGATCAAGCAAAGTACATTATATCAAAACTGATGACAATACTTCAATGTTTATTTTCAAAACTGTTGAAAAACTGCTTATCAAAGTTGGTATCATGGATAATATGATAGGCCTACAACATTTCCTCTATGTAATGTTTGGGGCAGAAAATCGAATGGCTTAAGAGAAAGCATAATATACACTTGAATTATATTAGAGGTAGATTCACAATAAAAACAACAACCACCATCTACAGAAGTGCAACTGAGGCTGCTATAAACTCAAATTGATTACGTCAAAGATACTAAAAGTGTAAACATGTAAAAAAGAAACAATCAAGCCATGCAACAAAACCAGCTAAGTGATGGTGAGTATAGGAATGGATTTTCCATTTATTCACATATTTAAAAAGGTCATTGAATGGCAATTATTTTCTTGTTCATGTAAATGAATCGGATACAGAGTACATAACAACAGTCTAAAGTGGTCTCTACTGATATGAACACATAGGATAAGAGAAATCAATATGGTAACTAGATGCAGTTGAAGTCGGAAGTTTACATACACCTTAGCCAAATACATTTAAACTCAGTTTTTCACAATTCCTGACATTTAATCCTAGTAAAAATTCCCTGTCTTAGGTCAGTTAGGATCACCACCATATTTTAAGAATGTGAAATGTCAGAATAATAGTAGAGAGAATGATTTATTTCAGCTTTTATTTATTTCATCACATTCCCAGTGGGTCAGAAGTTTACATACACTCAATTAGTATTTGGTAGCATTGCCTTTAAATTGTTTAACTTGGGACAAACGTTTCGGGTAGCCTTCCACAAGCTTCCCACAATAAGTTGGGTGAATTTTGGCTCAGTCCTCCTGACAGAGCTGGTGTAACTGCATCAGGTTTGTAGGCCTCCTTGCTCGCACACACTTTTTCAGTTCTTCCCACTCATTTTCTATAGGATTGAGGTCAGGGCTTTGTGATGGCCACTCCAATACCTTGACTTTGTTGTCCT
This sequence comes from Coregonus lavaretus, assembly GCF_964263955.1. Taxonomy (NCBI): domain Eukaryota; kingdom Metazoa; phylum Chordata; class Actinopteri; order Salmoniformes; family Salmonidae; genus Coregonus; species Coregonus lavaretus. The sequence goes on from NC_139998.1 coordinate 43,442,056, forward strand.
TAAGCCATTTTGCCACAACTTTGGAAGTATGCTTGGGGTCATTGTCCATTTGGAAGACCCATTTGCGACCAAGCTTTAACTTCCTGACTGATGTCTTGAGATGTTGCTTCAATATATCCTCATGATGCCATCTATTTTGTGAAGTGCACCAGTCCCTCCTGCAGTAAAGCACCCCCACAGCATGATGCTGCCACCCCCGTGCTTCACGGTTGGGATGGTGTTCTTCGGCTTGCAAGCCCCCCCTTTTTCCTCCAAGCATAACGATGGTCATTATGGCCAAACAGTTCTATCTTTGTTTCATCAGACCAGAGGACATTTCTCCAAAAAGTACGATCTTTGTCCCCATGTGCAGTTGCAAACCGTAGTCTGGCTTTTTTATGGCGGTTTTGGAGCAGTGGCTTCTTCCTTGCTGAGCGGCCTTTCAGGTTATGTCAATATAGGACTTGTTGTACTGTGGATATAGATACTGTTGTACCTGTTTCCTCCAGCATCTTCACAAGGTCCTTTGCTGTTGTTCTGGGATTGATTTGCACTTTTCGCACCAAAGTACGTTCATCTCTAGGAGACAGAACGCGTCTCCTTCCTGAGCTGTATGACGGCTGCGTGGTCCCATGGTGTTTATACTTGCATACTATTGTTTGTAAAGATGAACGTGGTACCTTCAGGCGTTTGGAAATTGCTCCCAATGATGAACCAGACTTGTGGAGGTCTACAATTTTCTTTCTGAGGTCTTGGCTGATTTCTTTTGATTTCCCCATGATGTCAAGCAAAGATGCACTGAGTTTGAAGGTAGGCCTTGAAATACATCCACAGGTACACCTCCAATTGACTCAAATGATGTCAATTAGCCTATCAGAAGCTTCTAAAGCCATTACATAATTTTCTGGAATTTTCCTAGCTGTTTAAAGGCACAGTTAACTTAGTGTATGTAAACTTCTGACTCACTGGAATTGTGATATTGTGAATTGTAAGTGAAATAATCTGTCTGTAAACAATTGTTGGAAAAATTACTTGTGTCATGCACAAAGTAGATGTCCTAAACGACATGCCAAAACTATAGTTTGTTAACAAGAAATGTGTGGAGTGGTTGAAAAACAAGTTTTAATGACTCCAACCTAAGTGTATGTAAACTTCCGACTTCAACTGTATCTACGGAAAATTTGATTTCACCTGTCCAGTTCTTTCATTAGTGTCATCTAGACAATGCTTCCATGGACTCAGATTTGGACTGAAATTACCAAAAGAGTTGGTGATATGGTTAAGAGTGTCAAAACAATCCCTAGCCACTATCCCTAGAGTGTTTGCAGATCTGAAGTCAACCAGATACAGTACCAGTCAAAAGTTTGGACACACCTACTCATTCAAGGGTTTTTCTTTATTTTTACTATTTTCTACATTGTAGAATAATAGTAAAGACATCAGAACTATGACATAACACATATGGAATAATGTAGTAAACAAAAAAGTGTTAAACAAATCAAAATATATTTTAGAATTTAGATTCTTCAAAGTCGCAACCTTTGCCTTAATGACTGCTTTGCACACTCTTGGCGTGCCTTGTTAAAAGTTCATTTGTGGAATTTCTTTCCTTCTTAATGTGTTTGAGCCAATCAGTTGTGTTGTGACAAGGTAGGGTTGGTATACAGAATATAGGCCTATTTGGTAAAAGACCAAGCCCATATTATGGCAAGAACAGCTCAAATAAGCAAAGAGAAACGACAGTCCATCATTACTTTAAGACATGAAGGTCAGTCAATCTGAACAATTTCAAGAACTTTGAAAGTTTCTTCAATTGCATTCGAAAAAACCATCAAGCGCTATGATGAAACTGGCTCTCATGAGGACCGCCACAGGAAAGGAAGACCCAGAGTTACCTCTGCTGCAGAGGATAAGTTCATGAGAGTTACCAGCCTCAGAAATTGCTGCCCAAATAAATGCTTCACAGAGTTCAAGTAACTGACACATCTCAACATGAACTGTTCAGAGGAGACTGCGTGAATCAGGCCTTCATGGTCAAATTGATGCAAACAAACCACTACTAAAGGACACCAATAAGAAGAAGAGACTTGCTTGGGCCAAGAAACATGAGCAATGGACATTAGACCCGTGGAAATCTGTCATTTTGGTCTGATGAGTCCAAATTTGAGATTGTTGGTTCCAACTGCCGTGTCTTTGTGAGACGCAGAGTAGGTGAACGGATGATCTCCACATGTGTGGTTCCCACTGTAAAGCATGGTGGAGGAGGTGTGATGGTGCTTTGCTGGTGACACTGTCAGTGATTTATTTAGAATTCAAGGCACACTTAACCAGCATGGCTACCACAGCATTCTGCAGCGATACGCCATTCCATCTGGTTTGCGCTTATTGGGACTATCATTTGTTTTTCAACAGGACAAAGACCCAACACACCTCCAGGGTGTGTAAGGGCTATTTGACCAAGAAGGAGAGTGATGGAGTGCTGCATCAGATGACATGGCCTCCACAATCACCCGATCTCAACCCAGTTGAGATTGTTTGGGATTAATTTGACCGCAGAGTGAAGGAAAAGCAGCCAACAAGTGCTCAGCATATGTGGGAACTCCTTCAAGACTGTTGGAAAAGCATTCCAGGTGAAGCTGGTTGAGAGAATGCCAAGAGTGTGCAAAGCTGTCATCAAGGCAAAGGGTGGCTACTTTGAAGAATCTAAAATATATTTTGACTTATTTAATATTTGTTTGGTTACTACATGATTCCATATGTATTATTTCATAGTTTTGATGTCTTCAATATCACTCTACAATGTAGAAAATAGTAAAAATAAAGAAAAACCCTTGAATGAGTAGGTGTGTCCAAACTTTTGACGGGTACTGTAGGTGTTAGCAACCTAGGCATCCAATATCTTTCCCCATTTTGCTTGCATCTACTGTATCCAGTTCCTCCATTCTACAAACACTGAATAAGTACAGTGGAGGCTAGTGGTTGTTTTCAGACTGGGCCTATACATTCCCCTGTCCTGACCCCTACATGGGGGTCTCACTGTTGTGGTGCTTCACTGAGTCGTTCTCCTGGCAGATGAGCTGGTAGGACTTCTCGTTCTCTTCGATCACTGAGTTGCCCACCTCAACATCCTGGCTCTGCAACTCCTTGCGCGACAGGTGCTCCACGATGCCCGCCCCCAGAGAGTCCCCCAGCACATTGGTAGTGGTCCTCAGTCGGTCCCTGCACAGGTACACACATTATGACGCACAGACATTATATAGTGCGCGCACACACACACACACACACAAATGCACGCACAAACACTCCTTCCGGGTGTCAACCTCTGCGCAGCCACACAAAAACACAAGGCAATCCTTGGAGTAATCCACCCACAAGTTATAAAAAAAATGAATGTCAACCATTGTGTGTAAATCAAGCTATGAGGCATGCAGGAAAGTGTACACAACACCACACCACATCACAACATTAGAGAGGGCTAGTTGTTAACAGTTCATAAATTACAATAATCTGATGCACATAATGCATAGACAACCTTTCAGGGGGATCTGTTCTAGTGGGGTGGCGGCCTTACAGTGACATTTAGGCAGACTTACAGGAACCAATCCACAGCAATGATCATCGTTATGTCCTCTGTGGGCAGTCCCACCGATGTCAATACAATCACCATGGTAACCAGACCAGCCTGTGGGATGCCTGCTGCTCCGATGCTGGCAGCTGTTGCCGTGATACTGTGGAGGGATGGCACCAGCACCATTTAATAAGAAAGAGAAACACACATTGCAGTAGGGAATCGGTGGGGAGTGATATGTGAAAAATATTTAAGGCTGATCCGGGAGGACAGGGTTATAGACTAACTTTTTCCAATGGTGGCACTGGTGCTACCAACTTTTTAAGTTGATGGCACCAGCACATGATTTGGTCACACCAATTCTTCACCGCTGCACGCCGATAATAACTTGACCTGTGTCCCATAATGTACCTGCATTCCATACAGAACCAGGCTAATAATGACTAGCCATCTCTTAAATTAGCATATCCTTCCAGGGCTTGACAAATTTGCCAGTGGCACACCGAGCCAAAGCCAACTGAAAGCTACTGGCCCAAATGAAAAGAATACTGGCCCGGGAAAGTGGACGATGCGCACATCATTTAAATGTTATCTTGAATTTGCGGGCTAAGCAAGTAGCCTATGATAGCCTACCCTCCATACACAAATTATTACATTTTAACTTGACAATATCATATTTACATTGATTGTTTGGAGGGAAAAAATAAAACCTTTGCGCAATCTCAAATAGGGTGTTATTGTTAGCGATTTTGAACAGTTAATCTACAGTTGTAGGGCCCTATAAAATCAGTTTTTGTATTTTGGTAAATTCCGTTTTGCCGGTTAAGTTTTTCCTGGTTTCCGAAAACACCATTTTTTAAAATAGAAAAACAAAGAAAAAATATGTATGTTCCAAATCCACAACAATGCTTAAATCACATTAGGAGACCACTTTTGAGGTTTGAGAACAATATAAATAAAAAGATTGGAGGGTGTAGTTGCCCTTTAATTCAATTGTGTGCCATCAAGAGACCGTGTTTTTGTACTGTACAATGTAGTGTAGGCTAATCAAATCAAATAAATGTTTATTTGTCACATGTTTCGTAAACAACATGTGTAGACTAACAGTGCAGCGCTAAAGATAATTATTTATTTTTTAACAAAGAAATAGTGACATATGGAATAAATACACAGTGAATAACGAATAATAATGATGAGTAAAAATAACATGACTATACAGTTCATTAGGAAAGTATTCAGACCCCTTGACTTTTTCAATATTTTGTTACGTTTCAGCCTTATTCTACAATCTACACACAATACCCCGTAATGACAAAGCAAAAACAGGTTTTTATAAATTTTAGCAAATTTATACAAAATAACAACTGAAATATTACATTTACATAAGTAATAATATAATAATAATATGCCATTTAGCAGACGCTTTTATCCAAAGCGACTTACAGTCATGCGTGCATACATTTTTTTTGGTGTATGGGTGGTCCCGGGGATCGAACCCACTACCTTGGTGTTACAAGCGCCGTGCTCTACCAGCTGAGCTACAGAGGACCACTCAGACCCTTTACTCAGTACTTTGTTGAAGCACCTTTGGCAGCGATTACAGCCTCGAGTCTTCTTGGGTATGATGCTCCTAGCTTGGAACACCTGTATTTGCGGAGTTTCTCCCATTCTTCTCTGCAGATCCTCTCGAGCTCTGTCAGGTTGGATGCGGAGCATCGCTACACAGCTATTTTCAGGTCTCTCCAGAGATGTTCGATCAGGTTCAAGTCCGGGCTCTGGCTGCGCCTCTCAAGGACATTCAGAGACTTGTCCTGAAGCCATTCCTGTGTTGTCTTGGCTGTGTGCTTAGGGTCGTTGTCCTGTTGGAAGGTGAACATTCGCCCAAGTCTGAGGTCCTGAGCGCTCTAGAGCAGGTTTTCATCAAGGATCTCTCTGTACTTTGCTCCGTTCATCTTTCCCTCAATCCTGACTATTCTCCCAGTTCCTGCCGCTGAAAACATCCCCACAGCATGATGCTGCCACCACCATGCTTCACCGTAGGGATGGTGCCAGGTTTCCTACAGACGTGACGCTTGGCATTCAGGCCAAAGCGTTCAATCTTGGTTTCATCAACTGGGAATTCTGAAAAAAACAAGGTTTTTTAGCTCAATTGGTAGAGCATGGCGCTTGTAATGCCAGGGTAGTGGGTTCGATCCCTGGGACCACCCATACGTAAAAATGTATGCACACATGACTGTAAGTCGCTTTGGATAAAAGCATCTGCTAAATGGCATATTATATTATTATTATGATGTCAGTGATCTTCAGGTCCGAGCTCTAGAAAGAGGCCAGAGTTCCCGACTTGGAATTCCGAGTTGGATGACCGTTCAAAACGTATTTTCTCAGTCGGAGCTCATTTTTTTCAGAGTTCCCAGTTGTCTTGAACTCACTGAAGTCTGAGATTTCCCAGTTCCGAGTTTCCAGTTGTTTTGAACGCAGCAGAAGTCATGCTGGGATTTTAAAAAATGTTTTTATTTAACCTTTATTTAACCAGGTAAGCCAGTTGAGAACAAGTTCTCATTTACAACTGTGACCTGGCCAAGATAAAGCAAAGCAGTGCGATAAAAACAACAACACAGAGTTACATATGGGGTAAAACAAAACATAAAGTAAAGTACAACAGAAAAATATATATACAGTGTGTGCAAATGTAGCAAGTTATGGAGGTAAGGCAATAAATAGGCTATAGTGCAAAATAATTACAATTAGTATTAACACTGGAATGATTGATGTGCAAATAGAGATACTGGGGTGCAAATGAGCAAAATAAATAAAAATATGGGGATGAGGTAGTTGGGTGGGCTAATTTCAGATGGGCTGTGTACAGGTGCAGTGATCGGTAAGGTGCTCTGACAACTGATGCTTAAAGTTAGTGAGGGAGATAAGAGTCTCCAGCTTCAGAGATTTTTGCAATTCGTTCCAGTCATTGGCAGCAGAGAACTGGAAGGAATGGTGGCCAAAGAAGGTGTTGGCTTTGGGGATGACCAGTGAGATATACCTGCTGGAGCACATACTACGGGTGGGTGTTGCTATGGTGACCAATGAGCTAAGATAAGGCAGGGATTTGCCTAGCAGTGATTTATAGATGGCCTGGAGCCAGTGGGTTTGGCGACAAATATGTAGTGAGGACCAGCCAACAAGAGCGTACAGGTCACAGTGGTGGGTAGTATATGGGGCTTTGGTGACAAAACGGATGGCACTGTGATAGACTACATCCAATTTGCTGAGTAGAGTGTTGGAGGCTATTTTGTAAATGACATCGCTGAAGTCAAGGATTGGTAGGATAGTCAGTTTTACGAGGGCATGTTTGGCAGCATGAGTGAAGGAGGCATTGTTGCGAAATAGGAAGCCGATTCTAGATTTAACTTTGGATTGGAGATTCTTAATGTGAGTCTGGAAGGAGAGTTTACAGTCTAACCAGACACCTAGGTATTTGTAGTTGTCCACATACTCTAGGTCAGACCCGTCGAGAGTAGTGATTCTAGTTGGGTGGGCGGGTGCCAGCAGCGTTCGATTGAAGAGCATGCATTTAGTTTTACTAGTGTTTAAGAGCAGTTGGAGGCTACTGAATGAGTGTTGTATGGCATTGAAGCTCGTTTGGAGGTTTGTTAACACAGTGTCCAATGAAGGGCCAGATGTATACAAAATGGTGTCGTCTGCGTAGAGGTGGATCTGAGAGTCACCAGCAGCAAGAGCGACATCATTGATATACACGGAGAAAAGAGTCGGCCCAAGAATTGAACCCTGTGGCACCCCCATAGAGACTGCCATAGGTCCAGACAACAGGCACTCCGATTTGACACATTGAACACATTGAAGTAGTTGGTGAACCAGGCGAGGCAGTCATTTGAGAAACCAAGGCTATTTAGTCTTCCAATAAGAATGCGGTGGTTGACAGAGTCGAAAGCCTTGGCCAGGTCGATGAAGACGGCTGCACAGTACTGTCTATTATCGATCGCGGTTATAATATCGTATAGGACCTTGAGCGTGGCTGAGGTGCACCCATGACCAGCTCGGAAACCGGATTGCATAGCAGAGAAGGTACGGTGGGATTCGAAATGGTCGGTGATCTGTTTGTGAACTTGGCTTTCAAAAACATTCGAAAGGCAGGGCAGGATGGATATAGGTCTGTAACAGTTTGGATCTAGAGTGTCACCCCCTTTGAAGAGGGGGATGACCGCGGCAGCTTTTCAATCTCTGGGGATCTCAGACGTTACGAAAGAGAGGTTGAACAGGCTAGTAATAGGGGTTGTGACAATTTCGGCGGCTAGTTTTAGAAAGAATGGGTCCAGATTGTCTAGCCCAGATGATTTGTAGGGGTCCAGATTTTGCAGCTCTTTCAGAACATCAGCTGTCTGAATTTGGCCAGCCATAGCAAAATGCTTGTTGAAATTCTCGATTATTGTAGATTTATCGGTGGTGACAGTGTTTCCTAGCCTCAGTGCAGTGGGCAGCTGGGAGGAGGTGCTCTTATTCTCCATGGACTTTACAGTGTCCCAAAACTTTTTGGAGTTAGTGCTACAGGATTCAAATTTCTGTTTGAAAAAGCTAGCCTTTGCTTTCCTAACTGCTTGTGTATATTGGTTCCTGACTTCCCTGAAAAGTTGCATATCGCGGGGGCTATTTGATGCTAATGCAGTACGCCACAGGATCTTTTTGTGCAGGTCAAGGGCAGTCAAGTCTGAGGAGAACCAGGGGCTATATCTGTTCTTAGTTCTGTATTTTTTGAAAGGTGCATGTTTATTTCAGATTGAGAGGAAATTACTTTTAAAGAACAACCAGGCATCCTCTACTGACGGAATGAGATCTATATCCATCCAGGATACCTGGGCCAGGTCAATTAGAAAGGCCTGCTCGCTAAAGTGTTTTAGGGAGGGTTTGACAGTGATGAGGGGTGGTCGTTTGACCGCGGACCTGTTACGGATGCAGGCAATAAGCCAGTGATCGCTGAGATCCTGGTTGAATACAGCGGAGGTGTATTTAGAGGGTAAGTTAGTCAGGATGATACAGTGGGGAAAAAAGTATTTAGTCAGCCACCAATTGTGCAAGTTCTCCCACTTAAAAAGATGAGAGAGGCCTGTAATTTTCATCATAGGTACACGTCAACTATGACAGACAAAATGAGGAAAAAAAAATCCAGAAAATCACACTGTAGGATTTTTAATGAATTTATTTGCAAATTATGGTGGAAAATAAGTATTTGGTCACCTACAAACAAGCAAGATTTCTGGCTCTCACAGACCTGTAACTTCTTCTTTAAGAGGCTCCTCTGTCCTCCACTCGTTACCTGTATTAATGGCACCTGTTTGAACTTGTTATCAGTATAAAAGACACCTGTCCACAACCTCAAACAGTCACACTCCAAACTCCACTATGGCCAAGACCAAAGAGCTGTCAAAGGACACCAGAAACAAAATTGTAGACCTGCACCAGGCTGGGAAGACTGAATCTGCAATAGGTAATCAGCTTGGTTTGAAGAAATCAACTGTGGGAGCAATTATTAGGAAATGGAAGACATGGAAGACCACTGATAATCTCCCTCGATCTGGGGCTCCACGCAAGATCTCACCCCGTGGGGTCAAAATGATCACAAGAACGGTGAGCAAAAATCCCAGAACCACACAGGGGGACCTAGTGAATGACCTGCAGAGAGCTGGGACCAAAGTAACAAAGCCTACCATCAGAAACACACTACGCCGCCAGGGACTCAAATCCTGCAGTGCCAGACATGTCCCCCTGCTTAAGCCAGTACATGTCCAGGCCCGTCTGAAGTTTGCTAGAGTGCATTTGGATGATCCAGAAGAGGATTGGGAGAATGTCATATGGTCAGATGAAACCAAAATAGAACTTTTTGGTAAAAACTCAACTCGTCGTGTTTGGAGGACAAAGAATGCTGAGTTGCATCCAAAGAACACCATACCTACTGTGAAGCATGGGGGTGGAAACATCATGCTTTGGGGCTGTTTTTCTGCAAAGGGACCAGGACGACTGATCCGTGTAAAGGAAAGAATGAATGGGGCCATGTATCGTGAGATTTTGAGTGAAAACCTCCTTCCATCAGCAAGGGCATTGAAGATGAAACGTGGCTGGGTCTTTCAGCATGACAATGATTCCAAACACATCGCCCGGGCAACGAAGGAGTGGCTTCGTAAGAAGCATTTCAAGGTCCTGGAGTGGCCTAGCCAGTCTCCAGATCTCAACCCCATAGAAAATCTTTGGAGGGAGTTGAAAGTCTGTGTTGCCCAGCGACAGACCCAAAACATCATGCTTCTTAATGCTTCTTAAGACCAATTTAGGTCACCAAGCAGTACGAACTCGGAGGATAAATGGGGGGCAATCAATTCACATATGGTATCCAGGGCACAGCTGGGGGCTGAGTGGGGTCTGTAGCAAGCGGCAACAGTGAGAGACTTATTTCTGGAAAGGTGGATTTTTAGAAGTAGAAGCTCAAACTGTTTGGGCACAGACCTGGATAGTATGATAGAGCTCTGCAGGCTATCTCTACAGTAGATTGTAACTCCACCCCCTTTGGCAGTTATATCTAGATGGAAAATGTTGTAGTTGGGGATGGACATTTCAGAATTTTTGGTGGCCTTCCTAAGCCAGGATTCAGACACTGCTAGAACATCAGGGTTGGCGGAGTGTGCTAACGCAGTGAATAACTCAAACTTAGGAAGTAGACTTCTGATGTTAACGTGCAGAAAACCAAGGCTTTTACGGTTACAGAAGTCAACAAATGATAGCTCCTGGGGAGTAGGAGTGATACTGGGGGCTGCAGGGCCTGGGTTAGCCTCTACATCACCAGAGGAACAGAGGAGGACTAGAATAAGGATACGGCTAAAGGCTTTAAGAACTGGTCTTCTAGTGCGTTGGGTACAGAGAATAAAGGGGGCAGATTTCCGGGCGTTGTAGAAAAGATTCAGGGCATTATGTACAGACAAGGATATGGAAGGATATGAGTACAGTGGAGGTAAACCTAAGCGTTGGGTAACAATGAAAGAGATAGCATCACTGGAGGCACCGATTGAGCCGGTCTCGTCGTGTATGGGGGGTGGAACAAAGGAACTATTTGAGGCAGTTTGAGAGGGACTTGGGGTTCTACAGTGAAATTGTATAATAAGAACTAACCCAAACAGCAATAGGCAAGGCATATTGACATGGGAGAGAGGCATAACGCAATCACAGGTGTTATTAGAGAGAGCTAAGACAACAACTGGTAATGGCGATAAAGTTTGGGCTGAGGCTAAACAGAATAAACAGGACAGGGTACTGTGTAAAGGAACAGTCCAGCAGGCATCAGCTGTGCAGCTGAGTGATCATAAGGTCCAGTGAACAGCAATATGTGAGTCCGAGAGCAGTTCAAATTGGTGCTTCAGCACAGCGAGCAGGAAGCACGGTTGTGGTTTGCGTGTGCTAGCGGGCCGGGACTAGCAGATGGATCTTCGTGGTCGTCGCAACGGGAAGCCTGTTGAAACCACCGACAATTACGTCAGCAGACCAGTCGTGATGGATCGGCAGGGCTCCGTGTCGACTCTGGGAGGTCCTGTCCGGTTGACAGAGAGGTAGATAGCCGGGAGATGTGCTTGACTCAAGGCTAGCTCAAGGCTGATTAGCCAACAACAACGTTCATATGGTTGCAACTAGCTAGTTGCGATTATCCAGTCCAGTGATTCAGTGATTCCGGCAGAAAATCCGATAGGTTCTGGGATGACAGCATGGCCAATGTATTCAACCTTTTCTGGCCCATGGTGTTGCGTGTGAATGTTTATCCTTTTAAGCTTGGAAAAGAGACACTTAAACCCAGACTTGGGACCCACATACCCTCTCCACTGAATAGCAGGCAGGGGAAGTAAAATAGGGATTGCTTTGCTGCCATAGATTTACATTAGAAGTGCCCATCCAAGAAGGTTCAAGGTCATTGGCCACAGATAAAATGACGTCAAATCACGTTATATCTACCGTAGCTTTGATTGGACTGATCATGTCAACATCATACTTTCAAAATCTTCGCTAGCAAGCTAGACAAGCAGTCATCATCATGAATCACATCGACAATCTACTGGCAAATCCTTTTCAATCATTGTCATATGAAGATAAATTATAGATAAAAGGTATTGGTGCTCATCAGCCATTGGACATAAACATTACACAAGTTGGAAATCGCAAATTCAACAATGAGTGGTTTGGAAGCAATCACTAGCCTGCTATTCAGTGGAGTGGGTGTGTGGTCCAAGTCTGGGTTGAAGGGTCTCTTTTCCAAGCTTAAAAGGATAAACATTCAACACCATGGGCCAGAAAAGGTTGAATACATTGACCATGCTGTCAATCCAGCATGACTTCTGCCACGTTCAAAATAACTGGAAACTCGGAACTGTGAAATCTCAGACTTCAGTAAGTTCAAGACAACTGGGAACTTTGAAAAAACAAGCTCCGACTGGGAAAATACGTTTTGAACGGTCATCCAACTCGGAATTCCAAGTCGGGAACTCGGGCCTCTTTCTAGAGCTCCGACCTGATGATCACTAACGTCATGATTCAACCTTGTTTTTTTAGAATTCCCAGTTGTCTTGAAAGCACCATAAATCCAGAGAATGCCAGACTTTGATGACAAAATTTCACCACAAGGACCACCGCGCCACCTTCCTGTTCAAGTGAGCACAGCACAACAAGGTGAGTCCAAAAATGTCTTGTATGCTGCTGCATAAATTATTTAATATGCCAGGGAGATATGTATACTGTAGCTAAGAAAGTAATACTAAGTGTATGTTGTGTAGTAAGCTGTTAGTAGCCCATGTGCCCCACCCTAATAATTTGTCCCTTTCCCCCTCATAACTTAGCCTACTGTTCTGACTTGGTGGTGCACATGTAGCCTATAGCCTGTTTTAGAGAAATGTAACCATCTAATATTGTAAGAGCTTTCATTGTCTGCTTATATGCCCCCTTTATTTATCCTACGGTTCCGACTTGGTGTACAGGGAGAATACTGTAAGAACGGCCCATGTTCTGAATTCTGTTGCTGTACATTTCAAAAGTGCTGAACAAATAGTTATATTGACTACGTCCATCCTAGCTCGCTCATTAATGTCTTAATCGAAATTACGGATTTCCTCTTATCCGCTCGCCGTCCCCTTATGCCATAGTTTGTACATCTCAATTGTCAATAGAAACCACATTGGTTTAAGCAAGTCAGCAATATCAGCTATGTTTTTTTTAAAGGCAGTAAATGAGGCTGAATGATCTGTTTTGCTGCCAGACAAGTCTCCGCTGATAGCCAGGTGTAGCAGTGGTAAGGATTCACTCCATGGTGCTGAAAAGAAAGCTCTGCTGTTGGGACAGCTTTATGTAGGCCCTAACAGTTTGTGGGCACCGTTTGTCACCGTTATAGTGCAATTAATGTATTGTTTAGTGTTGTGCTGTGTAGTGCCTTTGCTGGCATGCAGCTAAAAAAAAAATGTTTTGTTTGCCCCACAAAGATTTATGTACTAAAATCGCCACTGAGTGTTGCTGAATTGTCTAGTAGTCTCAGTCCTGACCTTAATCTGAATTAAAATCAGTGATAAGCATTGAACATTGTTGTCCATTAATGATTCCCAACCAAATTTACTGAGCTTGAGTAATTTGACAAAAACAATAGATATGTTGCCCTAAGAGTTGTGCAAGGTTAGAATAATCTTATTCTAAATTATTCACAGCTGTAATGAATGCCAAAGGTGCTTCCACCAAGTATTAACTCTGGGGTGTGAAAACATACACAATCAATACATTTTAATTTCTTATTTTTCTGTAATTGTTTCTATAATTTTTCTTTCTCTTTGAAAAAGAGGAGTGAGTTGTGTAGAGCTATACCAAGATAATCAAATATAATCCCTTTTTAGATTTAATTTTAAGGCCTGCAAAGAAAAAGACCAGTGTCTGTGTTCTTTTGCCCATCTTAATCATTTATTTTTATTGGCCAGTCTGAGATATGGCTTTTTCTTTGCAACTCTGCCCAGAAGGTCAGCATCCCAGAGTCGCCTCTTCACTGTTGACGTTGAGACTGGTGTTTTGCGGGTACTATTTAAAGAAGCTGCCAGTTGAGGACCTGTGAGGCGTCTGTTTCTCAAACTAGACACTCTAATGTATTTGTCCTCTTGCTCAGCTGTGCACCGGGGCCTCCCACTCCTCTTTCTATTCTAGTTAGAGCCAGTTTGTCTGTGAAGGGAGTAGTACACAGCGTTGTACGAGATCTTCAATTTCTTGGCAATTTCTCGCATGGAATAGCCTTCATTTCTCAGAACAAGAATAGACTAACGAGTTTCAGAAGAAAGTTATTTGTTTCTGGCCATTTTGAGCCTGTAATCGAACCCAATATTGCTGATGCTCCAGATACTCAACTAGTCTCAAGAAGGCCAGTTTTTTTTTGCTTCTTTAATCAGCACAACAGTTTTCAGCTGTGCTAACATAATTGCAAAAGGGTATTCTAATGATCAATTAGCCTTTTAAAATGATAAACTGGGATTAGCAAACACAACGTGCCATTGGAACACAGGACTGATGGTTGCTGATAATGGGCCTCTGTACGCCTATGTAGATATTCCATTAAAAATCAGCCGTTTCCAGCTACAATAGCCATTTACAACAAGAACAATGTCTACACTGTATTACTGATCAATTTGATGTTATTTTAATGGACAAAAAAAATTGCTTTTCTTTCGAAAACAATGACATTTCTAAGTGACCCCAAACCTATGAACGGTAGTGTATGTTAAAACAGCTTTCCATATTCTAGCTGTGTGTGTGTGAAATGTGGTACCTCTATCACCAAAGTTACAATCCAAAAACATAGCTGACCCACTAATGTCGATGGCACAATATGGGCTATTTTTTAAACAATAGTTGTAGCTGATGCTTTCAAAGTTGGTTATATTTTATATAATTTGAAAGGTAATTCTGTTGACCTGAACATTCCAATGTGTCTGATGGATAGCTGTGAATCTAAACGTTCCAATTATATATGATTAAAGGGTATACGTGAGCAATAACTTGTTGTAGGGTAAAATCCCTATGGGAAAAATGAATGGGATGGAGGGATGAATGAAAGAGTGATAACAGAGAAAGCTACCATTGCTGCACTGCTATCAAACATTTTCCAACTCAAGGGACCTTCAACAAAATCACTATGAGACATTGTCAGCCCAAGTGAGCCCGACGGCCCAAATTTGGATGTCTGGCTAATGGACTATTTGCACCAACTCTCCTGCACTGACTCTATGTACAGTGGGGAAAAAAAGTATTTAGTCAGCCACCAATTGTGCAAGTTCTCCCACTTCTCCCAAAAGATGAGAGAGGCCTGTAATTTTCATCATTGGTACACGTCAACTATGACAGACAAAATGAGAAAAAAATATCCAGAAAATCACATTGTAGGATTTTTAATGAATTTATTTGCAAATTATGGTGGAAAATAAGTATTTGGTCAATAACAAAAGTTTCTCAATACTTTGTTATATACCCTTTGTTGGCAATGACACAGGTCAAACATTTTCTGTAAGTCTTCACAAGGTTTTCACACACTGTTGCTGGTATTTTGGCCCATTCCTCCATCCAGATCTCCTCTAGAGCAGTGATGTTTTGGGGCTGTCGCTGGGCAACACGGACTTTCAACTCCCTCCAAAGATTTTCTATGGGGTTGAGATCTGGAGACTGGCTAGGCCACTCCAGGACCTTGAAATGCTTCTTACGAAGCCACTCCCTCGTTGCCCGGGCGGTGTGTTTGGGATCATTGTCATGCTGAAAGACCCAGCCACGTTTCATCTTCAATGCCCTTGCTGATGGAAGGAGGTTTTCACTCAAAATCTCACAATACATGGCCCCATTCATTCTTTCCTTTACACGGATCAGTCGTCCTGGTCCCTTTGCAGAAAAACAGCCCCAAAGCATGATGTTTCCACCCCCATGCTTCACAGTAGGTATGGTGTTCTTTGGATGCAACTCAGCATTCTTTGTCCTCCAAACACGACGAGTTGAGTTTTTACCAAAAAGTTATATTTTGGTTTCATCTGACCATATGACATTCTCCCAATCCTCTTCTGGATCATCCAAATGCACTCTAGCAAACTTCAGATGGGCCTGGACATGTACTGGCTTAAGCAGGGGGACACGTCTGGCACTGCAGGATTTGAGTCCCTGGCAGCGTAGTGTGTTACTGATGGTAGGCTTTGTTACTTTGGTCCCAGCTCTCTGCAGGTCATTCACTAGGTCCCCCCGTGTGGTTCTGGGATTTTTGCTCACCGTTCTTGAGATCATTTTGACCCCACGGGGTGAGATCTTGCGTGGAGCCCCAGATCGAGGGAGATTATCAGTGGTCTTGTATGTCTTCCATTTCCTAATAATTGCTCCCACAGTTGATTTCTTCAAACCAAGCTGCTTACCTATTGCAGATTCAGTCTTCCCAGCCTGGTGCAGGTCTACAATTTTGTTTCTGGTGTCTTTTGACAGCTCTTTGGTCTTGGCCATAGTGGAGTTTGGAGTGTGACTGTTTGAGGTTGTGGACAGGTGTCTTTTATACTGATAACAAGTTCAAACAGGTGCCATTAATACAGGTAACGAGTGGAGGACAGAGGAGCCTCTTAAAGAAGAAGTTACAGGTCTGTGAGAGCCAGAAATCTTGCTTGTTTGTAGGTGACCAAATACTTATTTTCCACCATAATTTGCAAATAAATTCATTAAAAATCCTACAATGTGATTTTCTAGATTTTTTTTCTCTCAATTTGTCTGTCATAGTTGACGTGTACCTATGATGAAAATTACAGGCCTCTCTCATCTTTTTAAGTGGGAGAACTTGCACAATTGGTGGCTGACTAAATACTTTTTTTCCCCACTGTGTAAACACTGGTCTTTACCCACACACTCACACATACTTGCACTAACACCCCAACACACACATAGACACACACACGCACTACATACACCCACATACACATAACAAGCGCACACACATACTGACGCCACACACACACACATTTTCACACTCACCACATATGCTGCTGCTACTGTCTATTATCTATCCTGTTGCCGAGTCACTTTACCCCTACTACAGTATATGTACATAGCTACCTCAATTACTTTACCCCTGCACATCGACTCGGTACTGGTGCTCCCTGTATATGGCATGTTATTTTTACTTGTTATTGTTATTCGTTATTCACTGTGTATTTATTCCTTGTGTCACTATAAAAAAATATATATATATATTTAACTGCATTGTTAGAACAGGACCTGTAAGTAAGCATTTCACTGTTAGTCTATACCTGCTGATTACGAAGCATGTCAAATCAAATCAAATCAAATTGTATTGGTCACATGCGCCGAATACAACAGGTGCAGACATTACAGTGAAATGCTTGAAAGAGCAGAAGTAAGAGCAGAAGTAAAGAGCAGAAGTAAAAAGAAAGAGCAGAAGTAAAATAAAATAACAGTAGGGAGGCTATATATACAGGGGGGTACCGTTGCAGAGTCAATGTGCGGGGGCACCGGCTAGTTGAGGTAGTTGAGGTAATATAATAATAATAATAATAATATGCCATTTAGCAGACGCTTTTATCCAAAGCGACTTACAGTCATGCGTGCATACATTTTTGTGTATGGGTGGTCCCGGGGATCGAACCCACTACCTTGGCGTTACAAGCGCCGTGCTCTACCAGTTGAGCTACAGAGGTGTACATGTGGGTAGAGTTAAAGTGACTATGCATAAATAATTAACAGAGTAGCAGCAGCGTAAAAAGGATCGGGTGGGGGGGCAGTGCAAATAGTCCGGGTAGCCATGATTAGCTGTTCAGGAGTCTTATGGCTTGGGGGTAGAAGCTGTTGAGAAGTCTTTTGGACCTAGACTTGGCACTCCGGTACCGCTTGCCGTGCGGTAGCAGAGAGAACAGTCTATGACTAGGGTGGCTGGAGTCTTTGACAATTTTGAGGGCCTTCCTCTGACACCGCCTGGTATAGAGGTCCTGGATGGCAGGAAGCTTGGCCCCAGTGATGTACTGGGCCGTACGCACTACCCTCTGTAGTGCCTTGCGGTCGGAGGCCAAGCAGTTGCCATACCAGGCGGTGATGCAACCAGTCAGGATGCTCTCGATGGTGCAGCTGTATAATTTTTTGAGGATCTGAGGACCCATGCCAAATCTTTTCAGTCTCCTGAGGGGGAATAGGCTTTGTCGTGCCCTCTTCACGACTGTCTTGGTGTGTTTGGACCATGATAGTTCATTGGTGATGTGGACACCAAGGAACTTGAAGCTCTCAACCTGTTCCAGTACAGCCCCGTCGATGAGAATGGGGGTGTGCTCAGTCCTCTTTTTTTTCCTGTAGTCCACAATCATCTCCTTTGTCTTGGTCACGTTGAGGGAGAGGTTGTTGTCCTGGCACCACACGGCCAGGTCTCTGACCTCCTCCCTATAGGCTGTCTCATCGTTGTCGGTGATCAGGCCTACCACTGTTGTGTCGTCGGCAAACTTAATGATGGTATTGGAGTCGTGCCTGGCCATGTGACCATGTATATATTTTTTTATGTTGTGTTTGCTAGGGATGTGACACCACTCTGGCCCCCGAGGACTGCAGTTGCCCTTCCCTGTGCTAAACCAACACTCCATGGTAGAGGTCATCCGTCTTGGGTAGTGAAGTCAATAGAAGAAAGCCAATAACATGGAGTTCGGCATAGACCACAAAATCCATCTTAACAAGACCACGAAAACACCTTGTTATTTTCTCTCCTCTAATGTAGTTACAAAATTAGATAATATGCCTTTCTTGAGATTTTACAAAATTATTTATTGTTAAAAATAACTTAATAATTGAAAAATACTTCATACTTAAAAATAACTTAATAGTTGAAAAATACTTAATACTTAAAAATAACTTCATAGTTAAAAAATACTTATTACTTAAAAATAACTTAATAGTTGAAAAATATATATTTTAATTTTTATTTTTTATTTATTTATATACAGTGCCCTCCACTATTATTGGCACCCCTGTTTAAGATGTGGTCGAGGACTTCCAAAAATTCTCATTTTTTTTTAAACAACATAGAACCCAAATGCAAAAAAAGAGAAAAATCCAACCTTTTATTTAAGTACATTACTTTGGTGGTAAAAAAGAAAATCACACATTTAGAAAAAAAAAACTTGAAATCATGTGTCCCACAATTATTGGCACCCCTAACAATTCCGCTGAAAATTTTAATAGATTTTTTTTTAAATATATTTTTCTGTAGTTGCTAAAGTTGGTCAGGGTATCTAGGAACTTTTAATTAGTAATTCATGACTTCCTGTTTCCCTGGGGTATAAATATGACGTGACACAGAGGCCTAATTCTCTTACCCATTTGTCAACATGGCAAAGACAAGAGAACACACCATTCAAGTAAGGCAGATTTGTGTTGACCTTCATAAGTCAGGCAATGGCTACAAGAAAATAGCCACTCGCCTTAACTTGCCCGTATCTACAGTCAGAGGAATCATTAAGAAGTTTAAAACAACTGGAACAGTGACAAACAAGGCTGGAAGAGGTCCCAAGTTTATCTTGCCACAACGCACAGTGAGGAGGATGGTAAGAGAAGTAAAAAAAAGTCCTAAGCTCACTGTCACAGAATTGCATCAAAGAGTGGCATCTTGGGGTCACAAAGTCTCCAAAACAACCATCAGACGCTCTCTACATGCCAACAAGCTGTTTGGGAGGCATGCAAGGAAAAAGCCTTTTCTCATTAACACTCACAAACGTAAACGTCTTCAATTGGGATCGTGTGCTTTGGTCAGATAAGACTAAGATTAAGCTTTTTGGCAACAAACACTCTAAGTGGGTCTGGCGTAAAACAAAAGATGAGTACGCCGAAAAGCACCTCATGCCCACCGTGAAGTATGGTGGAGGATCTGTGATGCTGTGGGCCTGTTTCTCTTCCAAAGGCCCTGGGAACCTTGTTAGGGTGCATGGCATTATGAACGCTTTGAACTACCAGGACATTTTAAATAAACACCTGATGGCCTCTGCCAGAAAGCTGAAGATGGGTCTTTCAGCAGGATAATGATCCAAAACATGTGACAAAATCTACACAAAAATGGTTCAGCCGTCACAAACTCAAGGTCCTCCCATGGCCATCTCAGTCCCCAGACCTCAACCCAATCGAAAACCTGTGGGGCGAGCTAAAGAGGAGAGTGCATAAGAGAGGACCCAGGACACTGGATGATCTAGAAAGATTGTGCAAAGAAGAATGGTCAAAGATCCCTCTCTCTGTGTTCTCCAATCTTGTGAAATGTTATAGGAGGAGATTAAGTGCTGTCTTGTTGGCAAAAGGGGATTGTACAAAGTATTAACATCAGGGGTGCCAATAATTGTGGGACACATGATTTCAAGTTATTTTTTTTCTAAATGTGTGAATTTTTTTTTTTACACCAAAGTAATGTACTTAAATAAAAGGTTGGATTTTTCTCTTTTTTTGCATTTGGGTTCTATGTTGTTTTAAAAAAAATGAGAATTTTTGGAAGTCCTCGACCACATCTTAAACAGGGGTGCCAATAATTGTGGAGGGCACTGTATATATATATATATATACTTTATTTTTTTTGCGGGGGGGGGGGGGGTGGATCAGCTTAATATTGCAGATAGATTGTATCTTCTATCAATGTAATTGTCTGCATCACTTCCAATCCCCCATGTTTTTAATATATACAGTGGGGAGAAAAAGTATTTGATACACTGCTGATTTTGCAGGTTTTCCTACTTACAAAGCATGTAGAGGTCTGTAATTTTTATCATAGGTACACTTCAACTGTGAGAGACGGAATCTAAAACAAAAATCCAGAAAATCACATTGTATGATTTTTAAGTAATTAATTTGCATTTTATTGCATGACATAAGTATTTGATACATCAGAAAAGCAGAACTTAATATTTGGTACAGAAACCTTTGTTTGCAATTACAGAGATCATACGTTTCCTGACCAGGTTTGCACACACTGCAGCAGGGATTTTGGCCCACTCCTCCATACAGACCTTCTCCAGATCCTTCAGGTTTCGGGGCTGTCGCTGGGCAATACGGACTTTCAGCTCCCTCCAAAGATTTTCTATTGGGTTCAGGTCTGGAGACTGGCTAGTCTACTCCAGGACCTTGAGATGCTTCTTACGGAGCCACTCCTTAATTGCCCTGGCTGTGTGTTTCGGGTCGTTGTCATGCTGGAAGACCCAGCCACGACCCATCTTCAATGCTCTTACTGAGGGAAGGAGGTTGTTGGCCAAGATCTCGCGATACATGGCCCATCCATCCTCCCCTCAATACGGTGCAGTTGTCCTGTCCCCTTTGCAGAAAAGCATCCCCAAAGAATGATGTTTCCACCTCCATGTTTCACGGCTGGGATGGTGTTCTTGGGGTTGTACTCATCCTTCTTCTTCCTCCAAACACGGCAAGTGGTGTTTAGACCAAAAAGGTCTATTTTAGTCTCATCAGACCACATGACCTTCTCCCATTCCTCCTCTGGATCATCCAGATGGTCATTGGCAAACTTCAGACGGGCCTGGACATGCGCTGGCTTGAGCAGGGGGACCTTGCGTGCGCTGCAGGATTTTAATCCATGACAGCGTAGTGTGTTACTAATGGTTTTCTTTGAGACTGTGGTCCCAGCTCTCTTCAGGTCATTGACCAGGTCCTGCCGTGTAGTTCTGGACTGATCCGTCACCTTCCTCATGATCATTGATGCCCCACGAGGTGAGATCTTGCATGGAGCCCCAGACCGAGGGTGATTGACCGTCATCTTGAACTTCTTCCATTTTCTAATAATTGCGCCAACAGTTGTTGCCTTCTCACCAAGCTGCTTGCCTATTGTCCTGTAGCCCATCCCAGCCTTGTGCAGGTCTTCAATTTTATCCCTGATGTCCTTACACAGCTCTCTGGTCTTGGCCATTGTGGAGAGGTTGGAGTCTGTTTGATTGAGTGTGTGGACAGGTGTCTTTTATACAGGTAACGAGTTCAAACAGGTGCAGTTAATAAAGGTAATGAGTGGAGAACAGGAGGGCTTCTTAAAGAAAAACTAACAGGTCTGTGAGAGCTGGAATTCTTACTGGTTGGTAGGTGATCAAATACTTATGTCATGCAATAAAATGCAAATTAATTACTTAAAAATCATACAATGTGGTTTTCTGGATTTTTGTTTTAGATTCCGTCTCTCACAGTTGAAGTGTACCTATGATAAAAATTACAGACCTCTACATGCTTTGTAAGTAGGAAAACCTGCAAAATCGGCAGTGTATCAAATACTTGTTCTCCCCACTGTATATACTCCCCTTTATTACTTTTCAACCCCGCCATCCTTTCCCTACTTGGAGTAAATTAGTGAACAACAATGCCCAGGCCTCTACTTCCGGTCTATACTTACTACCTACACCTTATGGACAGAGTTAATTTTACAATAATTCTATTATATATACATTATTTATTTATTTTTTTGCTCCTGAACTACTTCTACTCTCAACCTCTCCGATCATTTTCATGATGTCCATCCGGTTTGCTTCTATATGCCATATCTTTCTAACTGTGCTCTTTCCCAAAAGCTCCCAACATACAACCTATATACTTATTATGGACACAGTATGCTTACATTATTAGCTATCTTTGTTATTATTTGTTGTTATTTGTTATTAGTCCCATCCTTCAACTCTATTCAATACCTCCCATCTATCTCTTAACACCATCCATATAGGATTTCTATTTGCCATATATACCGTACTGTGATGTTTTACAAAAGTTCTGAACCTTTCTATTCTCATTGCTTCTACAGATTGTGAATTAAAAATAAACATTTTTGCTAAAAGTATTATTATAATATTGATTGATTGACTATGACTTTTCAGATCACCCAGTAATGCTATCTGCAAGGTTAGCTCCAGGTAAATATTGCAATCCTTTAGCCATTCCTGGACCTGTGTCCAAAAACAAGCTACAAATGGACAGAACCAAAACAAATGATCTAATGATTCTGTCTCTTCACAGCAAAATCTGCAGAGCTGGGAAGATTGTATCCTCCATATAAATAACGTTCTATTGGTAGCAAGAATTTTATATAATAATTTAAATTGAAAGATTCTAATTTTTGAATCCGGTGTCATTTTGCGTTTCAGTTCATAAACACTATGCCATGGGATCGGTACGTCAAAGATCTCTTCCCAACTATTTTGCAATCTATATGGGACGGCTGTCAATCCTTTGGTCCTTAAGTGAAACTGATATACTTTTTTATTTATCACAGTTTTCCTTAACCAATTATGTTCTTTAATGCAAGGCCGACAGACAAGTTCCTTACTTTCTCCCCCTTACACTTTCCTCTTCCACTTTTGCGGTAAGGCTGCAATTATTTGGTTGTAATTTTGGGTAGAGCAGACATTTCCATATGTTTTTGTTAGCTGCATGTGCGACATAACTCCACCAGTCCTACCGATGATATCATTTACGAAGATTATAACTTTTTTAAACATTCTGTCAAAAAATAAAGGTTTTTTGTCAATTAGTATATTTGAATTTAACCACAATATTTGTTGCATTATTTGTTCTGTCGTTTCTAGAGGATTAAATTGAAATTGCAACCAACTTTCTATGGCTTGTTTTAGAAATAGTGATATTTGGGAGATGATTTCCTTTTCAAATAACTGCAAATGAGTTATTGTAATCCCCTCCCCAAATGAGTTATTGTAATCCCCCCCCCAAAAAAATAATTGTAAAGTGGTTATCCCACTGGCTATAGGGTGAATGCATCAATTTGTGAGTCGCTCTGGACTAGAGCGTCTGCTAAATGACGTAAATGTGCCCTTGAGCAAGGCACTTAACCCTAATTGCTCCTGTAAGTCGCTCTGGATAAGAGCGTCTGCTAAATGACTAAAATGTAAATGTAAATGAATAAAGGGAAAAAGGCCTTTCTTGAACATTGGGTGAGACAATCTTACTAATTTGCTTGAGAACCAGTTCGGGTTTAAGTATAACTTTTGTATGACTGAAGCTTTTAGTGATAAGTCTAATGCTTTAATATTTAATAATTTCTGTCCTCCGAATTCATATTCATTATATAAATATGCCCTTTTAATTTTGTCTGGCTTGCCGTTCCAAATAAAATTGAATATTTTTTTCTCATATATTTAAAAAAACTGTTCGCTAGGCGTAGGCAAGACCATAAGCAAATAGGTAAACTGGGATAATACTAAAGAGTTAATCAGGGTGATTTTTCCACAAATTGACAGGTATTTTCCTTTCCATAGTAGTAAGATCTTATCTATTTTTGCTAACTTTCTATTAAAATTAATTGAAGTGAGATCATTTATTTCCTTTGGGATAAGTATTCAGCGTATATCCACATCACCATCAGACCATTTTATTGGTAAACTACATGGTAATGTAAAAATTGTATTTTTTAGTGATCCAATACGTAATATAGTACATTTGTCATAATTTGGTTGTAATCCAGAGAGGTTAGAAAATGTATCTAGATCCTCTATGAGGCTGTGGAGGGATTTTAGTTGTTGATTTAAAAGAAAACATGAATCATCAGCGTACAATGACACCTTTGTTTTTAAGCCCTGTATTTCTAATCCTCTGATATTATTATTGGATCTGATTTTAATAGCTAACATCTCGATGGCCACAATAAATAGATATGCCGATAATGGACAACCTTGTTTCACTCCTCTTGACAGTTTAAAACTTTCTGAGAAATAGCCATTATTAACTATTTTACACCTAGGGTTACTATTCATGATTTTGACCCATTTTATAAGAGATTCTCCAAAATTGAAATGCTCCAGGCATTTATATATAAACCCCAGTCGAATTTTATCAAATGCCTTTTCGAAGTCTGCTATGAATAGCAGGCCTGGTTTCCCATATTTTCCATAGTGTTCTATTGTTTCCAATACTTGCCTTATATTATCTCCAATGTATCTTCCATGTAAAAAACCTGTCTGATTAGAATTAATAATATCCGACAATACCTTTTTAATTCTATGCGCTATACATTTTGCTAGGATTTTTGCATCACAACACTGAAGTGTAAGGGGCCTCCAATTTTGTAAATGGACTGGATCTTTATATTTTCCACTTGTATCCTGTTTCAGTAATAATGAGATCAGACCTTCTTCTTGAGTGTCAGATAATCTACCATTTACATAGGAGTGGTTAAAACATGCTAATAACGGTCCTCTTAGTATATCAAAAAAGGTTTGGTATACCTCGACTGGTATGCCATCCAACCCTGGAGTTTTCCCAGACTTAAAGTCTTTAATTGCATCCAGAAGTTCCTCCTCTGTAATTTCACCTTCACATGAGTCTTTCTGTGTGGCTGTTAATTTGTCATTATCAATAGAAAAAAAATCTCTACAATTAGCTTCAGTTAGAGGAGACGGAGGCGACTGAAAAGAAAAAATATGCTGAAAGTACTTTGTTTCTTCCTTCAAAATATCGTTTGGTGAATTATGGGTGACTCCGTCAATTGTAACCAGTTTCATTCAGTTCTTTTTGGTCGCATTCCTATGTTGAAGATTAAAAAAGAATTTTGTGCATTTTTCCCCATATTCCATCCAGTTTGCTTTATTTTTATAATATATTACACTTGATCTTTCTTGAATAAGTTTCTCCATTTAATTTTGTTTTTCCTCTAATTTATTCTGAGCCTCTATTTTACAGTTTTTATTGCCATCTATCTGTTCTGTTAGACTTTCTATTTCCTTTCTTAGTATAAACTCTTTTGACCTAAATTGCTTTTGTTTTCGAGATGAATACTGAATTGCATGGCCTCTAAAGGCACATTTAAAGGTGTCCCATACAATAAGGGGATTCGCTGTACCTATGTTATGTTGGAAAAAGTAAGTTATAAATTCCTTTGTTCTAATTATAAATAAATTATCATCCAATAGGCTTTGATTAAATTTCCAATATCCTCGCCCACGTGGAAATTCAGTAAGAGTAATGTATATGCCTATTATATGATGGTCCGACTGCATTCTGTCCCCTATCAACACTTTTTTTACTTTTGGTGCCAACGAGAATGAGATAAGAAAGAAGTCAAGACGACTAGCTTGATTCAGTCCCCGCCATGTATATCTCACTAGATCAGTATATTTAAGCCTCCATATATCTACTAATTCTAATGTATCCATGACATTCACAATTTCCTTAAGAGCATGTGGGTGATTGTTTGTGGTGTGATTTCCTTTACGGTCCATTGAGCTATTTAAAACAGTATTATAATCCCCCACCATAACAATATTGTCTTGAATTGCTTGCAGGCTTGATAATTTATTATATATATTGTCAAAGAATTGTGGATCATCATTATTTGGTCCGTAAAGGTTAATGAGCCATATCTGTTTATGGTCCAATAACATATTAAAAATAATCCATCTATTTTGACAATTTGCACATTCGGATCGAATTACTATTAATTCATATCATCACCCCTTTTGAATTTCTTTGCCCATGGGAGAAGTATATTCCCCCCCCCCCCCCCCCCCATTCTTTTTTCCACGCTACTTCATCTCGAATTGTTGAATGAGTTTCCTGTATACAATAGATATTATATTCCTTCTCTTTGAGCCATGTAAATATTGTTCTTCTTTTGTTATTATCAGCTAAGCCATTACAATTATAACTGGCTATACTTATTTCACCATACACCATAATGAGATACAAGTTTCAAGTCTATTTATCATTATATATGTTTGTAAATTTACCAATAAAAAATACCGTAATGATTGAGTGTCCATATAGCTGTACCGTGATATTTGCATTGCTACGGAGTAACCCTTCAATTGTTCTCCACTAATTCCCCCGCTAAAGCCCCTCCCCATCCCAAGTTGAGCCGTCATCCCAGTGATCAGCATCCCACCCACGTCCCTCCGGATCCCTAAGGCCCCGAGAGGCCAGGACCCATCCATCGAAAACAGCACACAGTGCCACCCACAAAACAGAAGCAGATTAACCGCCAAAAGCATTTCCAATGCTTTCACCTCTCTCTCTCTATATATATATCTATTTAACTATTTAAACAAAATTATGCATATCCTATTTTCCATCATTATCAATTAATATGCGTAATAATGTTGGCAGTTCACGCGTAGGATTCTAACATATAACCCGGATTGCCATTGTATTAAATTTAATTAATTGACAAGCAATTATTATCCTAGCAAATAATTCCCATGGTCCATACCATACCTCCCCCCTCCCCCCCCCAACATCCCCACCCCCCCACAACAGATGCCAGACAAGCACACACGCACATACTCACATACTCCAACACACTCAACCCCCCTCCTCCACAATCCACCATAAAATCAGATACTCAACGGCTGTTATATCCCAGAGCCCAACTCGAGAAATAACTTGATTTACGAGTGCACATACAGTTAAAGCTGATTGAGAAAGCATGCAGATTGAGCAGAAATTGATAACAATGTGAGATTTGATTAATCTACTTAATCTATGTCAAGTCCTAGGTGATGGAGATCAGATCCACCCTCTTCACCCTCTTCACCTGAGACACAAACACTCTGATCCCCTGTTGTAACCATTTTCCCAAGCATCTCCGTGCGGTCAGACCTTTGATTATTTTGTGCCACCTGGGCCACAATGATAAACCCCCTCTCTGATTGTCCGAGTGTGACCCCCTCCCCATGGGTTACTGCAGCCAGTGTTGCCAGCACTGCCACTACCTGGGTGGGCGTACCCCACCGAAATCCCCACTGGCTAGGTAAAAGGTCGTCAAGGTTCTCATTAGCAGCTTTGAGAATTTCCTTGTATATTATGCTCTCCCTTCAGGGGGCTCTGGCTTTGTAGGACCAACCCTGCCAGGCAGGCTCAGAATCTTGAGGGGGCGGTGCTGCTCAAGTGTCACGGTTTCGGCCGAGGCTGCCTCTCTTCCTTGCTCGGGCAGGCTTCGGCGTTCGTCGTCTCCGGAATACTAGCTGCCACCGTTGCATGTTTCTATGTTCGTTTGCTTTTGTCTGATTGTTGTTACACCTGTTATCGTTTAGTGTAATTAGTGTCCTATAAGTTCTCGTTGTGTTTGTCTAGTGTTGTGTGTGATTGTTTTCACTGTCGTGCGCTTAGCTTTTGTATGTACAGTTTGCTTGGTTGAGCTGCTCTCCATTCTGTGTTTTTGGAGTAATTTGTCGCACGTATTTTGTGCGCCCGCTTTATTTCGCCGGTGTGCGGAGTTTCTCGCCTCAGGGCATTTGTTTTCGTGCTGTGTTTTGTTGCCAAACAACTAAAGTATTTTGGACTTACTTTGTGCGTCCTGTGCCTGATTCCACCACCACACCCACCTACAGCTACACTGACAGAATCACACACCATACTCGATGGAGTCAGCAGGAGCCGCAGCAGCACAGGCGACGTTGGAGGACAGGATCCGCGAACAAAATGACCAGATCCTGCGGATGGGGTCCGCACTGCAGGAGGTGATCACCACCATCCGAGGCTGGGAGACCCGAGGGACTCCTCCACCGCCATCCTCCCTGCCCGCACCATCGGCTCCGGAACCCAGAGGAGTTCGGCTCTCGCTCCCGAGGGCCTACGATGGGACCGCGGCCGGGTGTCAGGGATTCCTTCTCCAGGTGGAGCTTTACCTGGCCACCGTGCACCCGGCGCCCTCGGGACACGAGAGCGTGTCCGCCCTGATCTCCTGCCTTTCCGGGAAGGCGTTGGAATGGGCCAACGCAGAGTGGAGGAGAATCGACGCGAACACCATCACCTACGACGAGTTCTCCCGCCGCTTCAGGGCGGTGTTTGACCATCCCCCGGAGGGGAAAGGGGCGGGGGAGCGTCTGGTCTGCCTCCGGCAGGGGAAGAGGAGTGCCCAGGAGTTCGCCTTGGAATTCCGTACTCTAGCGGCGGATGCAGGGTGGAATGAGCGGGCTCTCATCGATCACTACCGATGTAGTCTACGCGAGGACGTCCGTAGGGAGCTGGCCTGTAGGGACACCAGCCTCTCGTTCGACCAGTTGGTCGACATGTCCATCAGGCTGGATACCCTGCTAGCTACCCGCGGGCATCCCGAGGGGGGTCCGTCCATTTCACCCTCCAGCGCCTCCGAGCCGTGCCCCATGGAGCTCGGGGGCGCTGGCGCTAGAGAGAGGAGGGGTCGGCTTACGAGGGGGTCCATCTCCTGCACCAACTGTGGTCGGGGAGGACACACCGCGGCTAGGTGCTGGGG
Organism: Coregonus lavaretus; assembly: GCF_964263955.1. Taxonomy (NCBI): domain Eukaryota; kingdom Metazoa; phylum Chordata; class Actinopteri; order Salmoniformes; family Salmonidae; genus Coregonus; species Coregonus lavaretus. Next base: position 43,470,858 of record NC_139998.1, read on the forward strand.
ATGGCCTCCTAGGGGAGAGGACGACAGGTCCCGCACTGGGGAGTCCTTCCAGGTGAGTAGGCGCCCCACTCACCCAGAGCTCTCTGTTGCACATTTCTGTATACCTGTGCGTTTTCCACAGGTAGCACCTCATTCCCAGCATAAGGCGCTGGTAGATTCAGGCGCGGCTGGGAATTTTGTTGATAAGAAGTTTTGCTTAGCCTTAGGGATTCCCCTTCTTCCAGTTGACGTTCCCTTCCCCGTTCATGCCCTAGATAGCCGTCCGTTGGGTGCGGGCTTGATCAGGGAGGTCACTGCGCCACTTAGGATGTGTGCGCAGGGGCGTCATCAGGAGATGATCCAGCTATTTCTGATCGACTCGCCTGCGTATCCGGTGGTGCTGGGCATGCCCTGGTTGAGTACCCATAACCCATCTATTTCGTGGCAGGAGAGGGCTCTGATGGAGTGGTCTGCCCAGTGTGTGGGTCGATGTTTAGGCGTTTCCGTAGGGGCTACCTCGTGGAGAGTCCAAACCAGGTGCCCGCATTGCACGTTCCCCCTGAGTATGGGGATTTGGCTATTGTGTTCAGTAAGTCGAGGGCGACGCAGTTGCCTCCCCATAGGCAGGGAGATTGTGCGATAGACCTCCAGGCAGGAGCTGCGCTCCCACGGAGCCATGTGTATCCTCTGTCTCAGGAGGAGAAGAGAGCTATGGAGACGTACATAGACGAATCTCTGAGACAAGGATACATACGGCCCTCCACTTCCCCTGCGTCCTCGAGTTTCTTTTTTGTGAAGAAAAAGGATGGAGGATTACGCCCGTGCATTGATTACCGTGGTCTCAATCAGATCACGGTGAAGTACAGTTATCCACTCCCGCTGATTGCGACCATGACGGAGTCATTGCACGGGGCGCGTTTCTTCACTAAATTAGATCTCAGGAGCGCGTACAACTTGGTGCGCATTAGGGGGGGCGATGAATGGAAGACAGCCTTTAGTACCACCTCGTGCCATTACGAGTATCTTGTCATGCCATACGGGTTGATGAACGCTCCTTCAGTTTTCCAATCCTTCGTGGATGAGATCTTCAGGGACATGCAGGGGCAGGGGGTGGTCGTGTACATCGATGACATTCTCGTGTACTCGCCTACGCGAGTCGAGCATGTGGCCCTGGTGCGCCGAGTGTTGCGGAGACTGTTGGAGCACGACCTGTATGTCAAGGCAGAGAAGTGTCTGTTCTTCCAGGAGTCGGTCTCCTTTTTGGGTTATCAGTTGTCTGCGTCAGGGGTGAAGATGGAGGTAGACCGGGTGTCAGCCGTGCGTAATTGGCAAACGCCAACCACTGTGAAGGAGGTGCAGCAGTTTTTGGGGTTTGCGAATTATTACCGGAGGTTTATCTGGGGTTTTGGACAGGTGGCAGCTCCCATAACGTCTCTTTTGAAGGGGGGTCCGGTGCGTCTGCAGTGGTCAGCCGAGGCAGACAGGGCGTTTGGGAGGCTGAAGGACCTGTTTACCTTGGCTCCGGTGCTGGCGCATCCGGATCCCTCTTTGCCATTTCAGGTAGAGGTGGACGCGTCAGAGGCCGGTATAGGAGCCGTGCTGTCGCAACGGTCCGGCGCGCCACCTAAACTCCGCCCCTGTGCTTTTTATTCCAAGAAGCTCAGTCCGGCGGAGCGAAACTATGACGTGGGGGACAGGGAGCTGTTAGCCGTGGTACAGGCCCTAAAGGTGTGGAGGCACTGGCTTGAGGGGGCTCAACACCCTTTCCTCATTTTGACGGACCACCGTAACCTGGAGTACATCCGGGCAGCGAGGAGGCTGAACCCTCGCCAGGCGAGGTGGAATATGTTTTTGACCCGGTTCACATTTAAGATCACGTACATCCCTGGGTCACAGAACGGTAAGGCAGACGCACTGTCTCGGCGGTATGACACGGAGGAGAGGTCCGTGGAGCCCACTCCCATACTGCCGGAGTCGTGTCTGGTGGCACCGGTAGTGTGGGAGGTCGATGCTGAACTCGAGCGGGCGTTACGCACCGACCCTAGTCCACCTCAATGCCCGGAGGGTCGGAAGTACGTTCCGCTTGAGGTTCGGGATCGATTGATCTATTGGGCTCACACGTCACCCTCCTCTGGACACCCTGGTATCGGCCGGACAGTGCACTGTCTTAGTGCCAAGTACTGGTGGCCCACGTTGGCGAGGGATGTGAGGGTTTATGTTTCCTCCTGCTCGGTGTGCGCCCAGTGTAAGGCGCCTAGACATCTGCCTAGGGGTAAGTTACTACCCCTGCCCGTTCCACAACGACCATGGTCTCACCTCTCGGTGGATTTCCTCACTGACCTTCCTCCTTCACAGGGGAATACCACTATACTGGTCGTTGTGGACCGGTTTTCTAAGGCCTGTCGTTTGCTCCCTATGCCGGGCCTTCCTACTGCCCTGCAAACCGCCGAAGCACTATTCACCCATGTGTTCCGGCACTACGGGGTACCCGAGGATATTGTGTCTGATCGAGGTCCCCAATTTACCTCCAGAGTCTGGAGAGCTTTTATGGAGCGGTTGGGGGTCTCGGTGAGCCTCACCTCGGGTTACCACCCGGAGAGTAATGGGCAGGTGGAACGCGTGAACCAGGATGTGGGGAGGTTTCTTAGAACATACTGCCAGGACCGGCCGGAGGAGTGGGCAAGGTACGTTCCCTGGGCCGAAATGGCCCAGAATTCCCTACGCCATTCCTCCACTAACCTAACCCCTTTCCAATGTGTGTTAGGTTACCAGCCGGTTCTGGCACCTTGGCAGCAGAGCCAGATCGAGGCTCCTGCGGTGGATGAGTGGGCGCGGCGCTCGGAGGAGACATGGAACGCTGCACACGTCCACCTGCAGCGGGCCCTCCGTCGTCATAAGGCGAGCGCCGATCTCCACCGCAGTGAGGGACCGGTGTACGCACCTGGTGATAGAGTCTGGCTCTCTACCAGAAACCTGCCCCTCCGCCTGCCCTGTCGGAAACTGGGTCGGCGGTTTGTAGGGCCATTTAAAGTCCTGAGAAGGTTGAACGAGGTGTGTTACAAATTACAACTACCTGTTGAGTATAAAAGTATTAACCCCTCGTTCCATGTGTCTCTTCTCAGGCCGGTGGTAGCTGGCCCACTCCAAGAAAGTGAGATCAGGGAGACTCCTCCGCCCCCATTGGACATCGAGGGGGCACCGGCGTACTCCGTGCGGTCCATCTTGGATTCGAGACGTCGGATGGGGGGTCTCCAATATCTAGTGGAGTGGGAGGGGTACGGCCCGGAGGAACGGTGCTGGGTGCCGAGGAGAGACATTTTGGACCCGTCTCTCCTGACGGAATTCCATCGTGGGCACCCGACGCACCCTGCTCCGCGTCCTCCTGGTCGTCCCCGAGGCCGGAGTCGGCGCACGTCTGGAGCCGCGCGTCAAGGGGGGGGTACTGTCACGGTTTCGGCCGAGGCTGCCTCTCTTCCTTGCTCGGGCAGGCTTCGGCGTTCGTCGTCTCCGGAATACTAGCTGCCACCGTTGCATGTTTCTATGTTTGTTTGCTTTTGTCTGATTGTTGTTACACCTGTTATCGTTTAGTGTAATTAGTGTCCTATAAGTTCTCGTTGTGTTTGTCTAGTGTTGTGTGTGATTGTTTTCACTGTCGTGCGCTTAGCTTTTGTATGTACAGTTTGCTCGGTTGAGCTGCTCTCCATTCTGTGTTTTTGGAGTAATTTGTCGCACGTATTTTGTGCGCCCGCTTTATTTCGCCGGTGTGCGGAGTTTCTCGCCTCAGGGCATTTGTTTTCGTGCTGTGTTTTGTTGCCAAACAACTAAAGTATTTTGGACTTACTTTGTGCGTCCTGTGCCTGATTCCACCACCACACCCACCTACAGCTACACTGACATCAAGTAGGTCTCTGACCGCATTTATTTCTCTGTTTAGGCTGCATACTCACAGCAGGTCCATAAAAGAGATGGGAACTTCTCTTTGGTGTATGGGTCGCTCAGGTGGGTGTCCAGGTTATAGGTTTAGGGATCTTTCCATCATGATAGGACAATGAAAAATTTGATTAGATGTATACTATATTTTAAAATGTATATCCCTCATCTACACAAAATTGAAAGCTCTCTCTCACTACCCCTGCTCATAGACCCCCGGTCGGCTCTGGGATATGCAACCATTTCCCCTCTCACTCACTTAACGCCGCACCTTTTCAAACACAAAAATGCACACCACATGGTTGACTGCGGAAGAAATGAGCAGAGCGTGCAAACGCACCCGCATCCACATCTGCCGCAAGGGGGAAAGGACGCCAGAGAGAACACAGGACCAACCACAACAACCATCTGCCAAAACAACAACCTCCCACCAAAAAAGCCATGTTCTAATTATTTGTATTTAAAGATGTATTATTCTGCTTGTTATGTCGTTTTATCCTTTTATAAAATAATATACTTACTATAAATGTTATTTAATATTACAATCCCTATCATTGCTAGTATCAGGTGCTCCAATATTCGACTCCTCTATTACAACTTTTAGAATAGCCATGGAGTAGTCTTTGTGTCTCTGAACATTTGGTTGTCAATATATAGTTTATCCACCACGAGTGCAACACGTTTCCCTTTTAATCTGTTTTCCTTGAAGATTGGATACAGAACTTTGCGCCTTTCTACAATCTCCCTCGGGAACTGATCATTCATGCCTATTTTCGTGCCAGCAAGTCTTTTTCCTAGGCTTTTCACCATAGCTTTATCCTTTAAAAAAAGCAAATTTGGCAACGATTGGGCGCTCATATTTCTGTCCTCTTTTTCTGAAACGGTGTACACGTTCGAGTTGGATTTTATCGACAGCCTCGAGTGGGATTTGTAGCGCTGTATGCAGGAAGTCCTTCATAATATTCTCTGTTAATTCTCCCTCCTTTTCCTGAATGCCCGTAAGTACTAGATTTTCCCTCATCGATCTTGTTTGGATGTCTAGTAAGGCTTCTCTCAGAAGGTTGTTCTCCTTTTTTAGTTCCTTAACGTCCGTTTCCATTTTAGAGACTGTCACTTTTAATTATTTGGTTTCTTTCTCCATTACCAAAGCTTTTTCGTCACTCATTTGAAGACTCGCTTTCAACTCTTTTACGTCTTTACTGACCAATTCTAGTATGCCCAATTTGTCATTTATCGACTTCAACAGGTCGCTTTCCACACTTACCATACCCAGTGGTGAAAAGCATATATCATCTGTATCAGTCGATGAGTCGCGTTTCCTTTTGGGGATCGGCTCTCCACGCTTGTCTTCAGTCATGTTTGGGTGTTGCGTGTTGTTGTAATATTTGTCGATATATTTCTCTAGCCTTGTGATCTGTTTTGTGTTATTATCCAGATTGAATTATATTAACTACGAATATATGAAATGCTAATATTTAGTCTAACTTACTGATTTTTAATATTATGTTTTTATCTTGAGGTGTTTTGTACCGCTTTCTATTCAATACGCCAAATAAATTCATTAAAAATCCTACAATGTGATTTTCTGGATTTTTTTTCCTCAATTTGTCTGTCATAGTTGATGTGTACCTATGATGAAAATTACAGGCCTCTCTCATCTTTTTAAGTGGGAGAACTTGCACAATTGGTGGCTGACTAAATACTTTTTTTCCCCACTGTATAAACACTGGTCTTTACCCACACACTCACACATACTTGCACTAACACCCCAACACACACATAGACACACACACACACACACTACATACACCCACATACACGTAACAAGCACACACACATACTGACGCCACACACACATTTTCACACTCACCACATATGCTGCTGCTACTGTCTATTATCTATCCTGTTGCCGAGTCACTTTACCCCTACTACAGTATATGTACACACAGTGGGGAAAAAAAGTATTTAGTCAGCCACCAATTGTGCAAGTTCTCCCACTTAAAAAGATGAGAGAGACCTGTAATTTTCATCATAGGTACACGTCAACTATGACAGACAAATTGAGAAAAGAAAATCCAGAAAATCACATTGTAGGATTTTTAATGAATTTATTTGCAAATTATGGTGGAAAATAAGTATTTGGTCACCTACAAACAAGCAAGATTTCTGGCTCTCACAGACCTGTAACTTCTTCTTTAAGAGGCTCCTCTGTCCTCCACTCGTTTCCTGTATTAATGGCACCTGTTTGAACTTGTTATCAGTATAAAAGACACCTGTCCACAACCTCAAACAGTCACACTCCAAACTCCTCTATGGCCAAGACCAAAGAGCTGTCAAAAGACACCAGAAACAAAATTGTAGACCTGCACCAGGCTGGGAAGACTGAATCTGCAATAGGTAAGCGGCTTGGTTTGAAGAAATCAACTGTGGGAGCAATTATTAGGAAATGGAAGACATACAAGACCACTGACAATCTCCCTTGATCTGGGGCTCCACGCAAGATCTCACCCCGTGGGGTCAAAATGATCACAAGAACGGTGAGCAAAAATCCCAGAACTACACGGGGGGACCTAGTGAATGACCTGCAGAGAGCTGGGACCAAAATAACAAAGCCTACCATCAGTAACACACTACGCCGCCAGGGACTCAAATCCTGCAGTGAAAGACGTGTGTCACGATCGTCTGAAGAAGCGGACCAATACGCAGCGCGTGGAGTGAACATGATGACTTTATTTAATAAAGCAACCACGAAAAAACAACAAATGACGATAGTGAAGTCCTCTGTAACACTGACAGAAACATGGAACAAAACCCCACAAAACCAAGGAGAAACCACACAGTATAAATATGGCTCCCAATCAGAGATAACGAGCCGACAGCTGACACTCGTTACCTCCGATTGGGAGTCATATGACTAATCAAGCACAATCACCAAACATAGAAATCAACAACCTAGACACCCCAACATAGAAATACACCCAAACAAATGAAAATGAACAACCCTGGCTCAAATATCAAAGTCCATGGAGCCAGAGTGTCACAGTACCCCCCCCTAAAGGTGCGAACTCCGGGCGCACCAACATAAGGACTAGGGGAGGGTCTGGGTGGGCGTCTGTCCACGGTGGCGGCTCTGGCCCCGGTCGTGATCCCCACCCCACCACAGTCACAACCTGCTTCAGTAGCCTCCTCCCAATGACCACCCTCCAACTAACCCCACCTGGACTAAGGGGCAACACCGGACTAAGGGGCAGCACCGGACTAAGGGGCAGCACCGGGATAAGGGGCAGCACCGGGATAAGGGGCAGCACCGGGATAAGGGGCAGCACCGGGCTAAGGGGCAGCACCGGGATAAGGGGCAGCACCGGGCTAAGGGACAGTACCTGACTAAGGGGCAGCACCGGACTGAGGGGCAGCTCCGGACTGAATGGCGGATCCTGGCTGGCTGGCTCTGGCGGATCCTGGCTGGCTGGCGGATCCGGGCTGGACGGCTCTGGCGGATCCTGGCTGGACGGCTCTGGCGGATCCTGGCTGGACGGCTCTGGCGGATCCTGGCTGGACGGCTCATGGCTGGCTGACGGATCTGGCTGCTCATGGCTGGCTGACGGATCTGGCTGCTCATGGCTGGCTGACGGATCTGGCTGTTCATGGCTGGCTGACGGATCTGGCTGCTCATGGCTGGCGGAAGGCTCTGGCTGATCCTGTCTGGCGGACGGCTCTGGCTGATCCTGTCTGGCGGAAGGCTCTGGCTGATCCTGTCTGGCGGAAGGCTCTGGCTGATCCTGTCTGGCGGAAGGCTCTGGCTGATCCTGTCTGGCGGAAGGCTCTGGCTGATCCTGTCTGGCGGAAGGCTCTGGCTGCTCCTGTCTGGCGGAGAGCTCTAGCGGCTCCGGTCTGGCGGACGGCTCTGAAGGCTCATGGCAGACGGGCGGCTTTGCCGGCTCAGTACAGACGGGCAGTTCCTGCGGCGCTTGGCAGACGGACAGTTCAGACGGCGTTGGGCAGACGGGCAGTTCAGACGGCGTTGGGCAGACGGACAGTTCAGGCCCCGTTGGGCAGACGGGCAGTTCAGACGGCGTTGGGCAGACGGACAGTTCAGGCCCCGTTGGGCAGACGGCAGACTCTGGCTGTCTGAGGCGCATCGTAGGCCTGGTGCGTGGTGCCGGAACAGGAGGTACCGGGCTGAGGACACGCATCTCAGGGCTAGTGCGGGGAGAAGCAACAGGGCATGCTGGACCCTGGGGACGCACCGTAGGCCTGATGCGTGGTGCCGGAACTGGAGGTACCGGGCTGAGGACACGCATCTCAGGGCTAGTGCGGAGAGAAGCAACAGGGCATGCTGGACCCTGGGGACGCACCGTAGGCCTGATGCGTGGTGCCGGAACTGGAGGTACCGGGCTGAGGACACGCATCTCAGGGCTAGTGCGGGAAGCAGGAACAGGGCATACTGGACCCTGGGGACGCACCGTAGGCCTGATGCGTGGTGCCGGAACTGGAGGTACCGGGCTGAGGACACGCATCTCAGGGCTAGTGCGGGAAGCAGGAACAGGACGCACAGGACTCGGGGAACACACAGGAGGCTTAGTGCGTGGTGTAGGCACTGGTGGTACTGGACTGGAGACAGGAGGTGGTGCCGGATATACCGGACCGTGCAGGCGTACTGGCTCCCTTGAGCACTGAGCCTGACCAACCTTACCTGGTTGTATGCTCCCCGTCGCCTGACCAGTACAGGGAGGTGGAATAACCCGCACCGGGCTATGTAGGCGAACCGGGGACACCATGCGTAAGGCTGGTGCCATGTAAGCCGGCCCGAGGAGACGCACTGGTGACCGGATGCGTGGGGCCGGCCTCATGACATCTGGCTCAATGCTCAGTCTAGCCCGGCCGATACGTGGAGCCGGAATGTACCGAACCGGGCTATGCCTGCGTACAGGAGACACCATGCGCTCTACTGCGTAACACGGTGTCTGCCCGTACTCTCGCTCTCCACGGTCAGTCCAGGGAGTAGGCGCAGGTCTCCTACCTGACTTCGCCACACTCCCTTCTAGCCCCCCCCCCAAGAAATTTTTGGGTAGTACTCTCGGGCTTCCAGCCTTGCCTCCGTGCTGCCTCCTCATATCGCCGCCTCTCGGCTTTAGCTGCCTCCCGCTCTTCACGAGGACCGCGATATTCTCCCGGTTGATCCCAAGGCCCCTCACCATCCAGAATCTCCTCCCATGTCCATGAATCCTTTATGGGAGTCCATAAATCCTGTGTAGGTAGGTCCTGTTGCCGCTTGACACGCTGCTTGGTCTTTTTGTGGTGGGTTTTTCTGTCACGATCGTCTGAAGAAGCGGACCAATACGCAGCGCGTGGAGTGAACATGATGACTTTATTTAATAAAGCAACCACGAAAAAACAACAAATGACGATAGTGAAGTCCTCTGTAACACTGACAGAAACATGGAACAAAACCCCACAAAACCAAGGAGAAACCACACAGTATAAATATGGCTCCCAATCAGAGATAACGAGCCGACAGCTGACACTCGTTACCTCCGATTGGGAGTCATATGACTAATCAAGCACAATCACCAAACATAGAAATCAACAACCTAGACACCCCAACATAGAAATACACCCAAACAAATGAAAATGAACAACCCTGGCTCAAATATCAAAGTCCATGGAGCCAGAGTGTCACAACGTGTCCCCCTGCTTAAGCCAGTACATGTCCAGGCCCGTCTGAAGTTTGCTAGAGTGCATTTGGATGATCTAGAAGAGGATTGGGAGAATGTCATATGGTCAGATGAAACCAAAATAGAACTTTTTGGTAAAAACTCAACTCGTCGTGTTTGGAGGACAAAGAATGCTGAGTTGCATCCAAAGAACACCATACCTACTGTGAAGCATGGGGGTGGAAACATCATGCTTTGGGGCTGTTTTTCTGCAAAGGGACCAGGACGACTGATCCGTGTAAAGGAAAGAATGAATGAGGCCATGTATCGTGAGATTTTGAGTGAAAACCTCCTTCCATCAGCAAGGGCATTGAAGATGAAACGTGGCTGGGTCTTTCAGCATGACAATGATCCCAAACACACCGCCCGGGCAACGAAGGAGTGGCTTCGTAAGAAGCATTTCAAGGTCCTGGAGTGGCCTAGCCAGTCTCCAGATCTCAACCCATAGAAAATCTTTGGAGGCAGTTGAAAGTCCGTGTTGCCCAGCGACAGCCCCAAAACATCACTGCTCTAGAGGAGATCTGCATGGAGGAATGGGCCAAAATACCAGCAACAGTGTGTGAAAACCTTGTGAAGACTTACAGAAAACGTTTGACATGTGTCATTGCCAACAAAGTGTATATAACAAAGTATTGAGAACCTTTTGTTATTGACCAAATACTTATTTTCCACCATAATTTGCAAATAAATTCATAAAAAATCCTACAATGTGATTTTCTGGATTTTTTTTCCTCATTTTGTCTGTCATAGTTGACGTGTACCTATGATGAAAATTACAGGCCTCTCTCATCTTTTTAAGTGGGAGAACTTGCACAATTGGTGGCTGACTAAATCCTTTTTTCCCCACTGTAGCTACCTCAATTACTTTGTACCCCTGCACATCGACTCGGTACTGGTACTCCGTGTATATAGCATGTTATTTTTACTTGTTATTGTTATTCGTTATTCACTGTGTATTTATTCCTTGTGTCACTATAAAAATATATGTATATATATCTTTAACTGCATTGTTAGAACAGGACCTGTAAGTAAGCATTTCACTGTTAGTCTATACCTGCTGATTACGAAGCATGTGACCATGTATATATTTTTTTATGTTGTGTTTGCTAGGGATGTGACACCACTCTGGCCCCCGAGGACTGGAGTTGCCCATCCCTGAGCTAAACCAACACTCCATGGTAGAGGTCATCCGTCTTGGGTAGTGAAGTCAATAGAAGAAAGCCAATAACATGGAGTTCGGCATAGACCACAAAATCCATCTTAACAAGACCACGAAAACACCTTGTTATTTTCTCTCCTCTAATGTAGTTACAAAATTAGATAATATGCTTTTGTATACCCTTTCCAAGTTGAGATTTTACAAAATTATTTATTGTTAAAAATAACTTGATAATTGAAAAATACTTCATACTTAAAAATAACTTAATAGTTGAAAAATACTTAATACTTAAAAATAACTTCATAGTTAAAAAATACTTAATACTTAAAAATAACTTCATAGTTGAAAAATACTTAATACTTAAAAATAACTTCATAGTTGACAAATACTTAATACTTAAAAATAACTTCATAGTTGAAGGTCTAGCTCTAGCTCATTCATAGCATTGTGGCTTATCAGATTAATGGTATCTTAACACACACCTGATGGTGAGGATTTGGCCAAAGCTGAGTTCCATGTCATTGACCTGGGCAATGAAGATGGCTGCCACAGCCTCGTAGAGGGCAGTGCCATCCATGTTGATGGTGGCACCCACGGGTAGCATGAAACGTGTCACTCTCTTGTCCACACGGTTGTTCTCCTCTAGACAGCGGAAGGTGATGGGCAGGGTGGCAGAGCTATGGCAGGGTGGCAGAGAATAGAGGACGTTGTGAGATCATAATAGTCCAAACAACAACTAGCAGTGTTTCCCAACTCCAGTCCTCGAGTATCTCCAACAGCACACATTTTTGTTGTAGCCCCGGACAAGCACACCTGATTCCACTTGTCAACTAATCGTCAAGCCCTCAATGAGTGGAATCAGGTGAGTTTGTCTGGGGCACAAACAAAAATGTGTGCTGTTGGGTGTCCTGGAGGACTGGAGTTGGGAAACGCTGAACTAGAGGATGTCCGCAGGGCAATGAATTAGCTACATCTGACCCTGAATCAGTTCCTACACCCACCTAGAGGATGTCCCCAGGGCAGTGATGAGGGCCTGCAGCAGGCCAGCGATGAAGGTGTATGGGTTCTTCCTGGTGATCAGGAAATAGAGCAGGGGCAGGACGAAGAGGCCGTGGATGAGCAGACCCACAATGACAGACACCGTGTACATCCCCAGCTGACCTCCCACCTCGGCCAGGTTCTTCATCTCCACGATCTTACCTGCTATCAGGAACAAGATGCCCACTGGAGCGTACCTGACGGAGCGAGAGGGAGGAAAGGAGATAAACGAGAGAGATATTTGTATGATAGCCCACACTACCTAACACAACAATTCCACCGAAAGCAACTGTTTTGAGAGATATACTGTATGTTCGAAATAATGGTAAAGGCACATACGAGTACATTAACGCGTTACTTTGTAACCACTAATCTGACTACTAACCAGATGATGATGGCCACCAGGCGCATGATGGCTTCATTGAGGCAGTTGAATAAGTCCCTGAGAGCCTGTCCCTGCTGCTTCATGGTGCCAATGACCAGGCCGAAGCACATGGAGAACACTACCAGACCCAGGGCGTTCACCCCGTTAGAGGAACCAGACACTGGGATCGTCTCCACCACTGTCTCCTGGAGCACGAGGAGAACAACCACTCACATCACATTTACATTTATACTTATCCAAAGTAACTGTAGCACTTTTTCCCCCAAAGGACTTTACATTGGGGTAAGTCACCCCACCACCACCGATGTGTATCACCCACTTGGATGGTCTGCAGCACTCTGCTCATGTTAGCAGCCAAGGCAGCCTCTGTAGCGTTTAGGGAGTCAGTCAGGTTGAGGGAAACGGTCACGTTCTTGGTGTAGATGGTCTTCTTGTAGACTGTTTTGTACTGGGCGAAACAGTGCATGCATTGAATACATGTATGTATTGTACAAGGAAAGAGTATCAGTCCTAAACAATTTATTTGGTGAGTAAGCATTTTAACACAGTGTATTGAAGAATAGCAGCTTGATCAATTGGCAAGTGAATTCCCTTACCTGCTTGAAACAGGCTTCCACCAAATTAGGTGGGAACATGTTCCTGAAAGATAAACAATGCTGAACTATTATCACAGTGAATAAAGGACAATCAATTATTAATATCTTCTATTGACTTACTGTCATTGGGATCCTACAGTAGTTACTCACCTAATGAGATCCAGGAAAGCGTCAGCTGCTTGTACCGGCTCTATGGTACCGCTAGAGGCCACTGGGCTGTCCCTATGGCCTTTCCCTGGTTTGATGACAATCACAATGACCATGCCAATGAAGACAGCGATGAGGGTGGTCACCATGTAATAAACCACAGCCCGCATTCCCATCTTCCCAGACACTTTGCTGTCCAGAGAGGAAATACCTGCAAGACAAGACAAAGTTAATAATTTTCTCCTGAATCCTCTAGGTACTTCCACAAGACTACTACTGTACCAACTAACTTTGAAACTCAAAATAGCAAGACGTATGGAAAATGTAGAGTAATAACATGCAGAAGGGGTGAGAGATCTCCATGAAATGTAAATCATTTTGAGTTTGACAAAAGCAATACATACTGTAAATGCAAATCATTATAATGATGCTAAGAAAGCAGAAGTCCTGTGACCAGCTACCTGTGACCAGGCTGGAGATGATGAGAGGCAGAACCAGCATCTGCAGCATCCTCATCAGCAGCTCTCCAGGGAAGGCAAAGTACTTGATCTCCCTGAGGGTCAGGTTGTGGGGCCGCAGGGCGAAACCCAGCATGACACCTGGACACACACAGGAGACATGATATAAAGGCTGGAGCATTGATGAAGAATACTGTATGTATTTCAAGTCTTCTTGACACAGGAGTCTACACTTGGGGGCTACAGCTCATATACCTGTGTAATAACACTGCAATTACTATTGTTTTTTTTTTATTAACATTGTATTAACTATAAACAAACAATCAACAAACTAACCATTGATGTGGAAAAGTATCACTATACTTCATTAAAAATCAAAGTTCTTCCAGAGTTTTTGTAGAATTAAGATAGACTTTATTACACAGAGTAACGTGAGCCGAGATGGTCTGCAGACCACCTCCCGTCTCCCTCTCAGCTCTCCATTTATATAGTCACATTCACACACATCCTAGTTTAGAGCCCCTCCCTCTGTAGTTCCCCCACCATTATCTTCAGTTTCCCACTCTCTACTGCTCCGCCCACTTCCTTAGTCTATGATAGCGGCTACATTTGACTTCTCTTCAATTTAGAAACAATATTATTACAATCAATCAACCCTTGTCATTCACAAATAATCATGTTCAGTTTTAAACTGTTAAACACCGGCTCTCCCTGGCTTGACCTAAAGATTGATTGTTGGACATGACAGGTCCACACTCAATCTCTCAAACGTACACAAAACCCCACTCCTCCCTCCTGTCATGCTGTAATTACTCATGATTAGTCTAAACTCTGTTCAACTCTGGCGTCGCTCTTTGTACTTTGTTTGAGGAGAAATGAATAAGGTAACAGTCTGGTTTCAGTCTCTGATAAGGTAGGACAGCCATGGATTAGGTAAGAGCGAGCAATTCGACCCTAGGTCAGATCCCCACTTCACACACAGTGAAATGAACCAATTAAGTTCTTGCCTAGCAACAGAGAATTCTAACTATATGTTCGTGATTAACTCAGTTTTATCTCATAGTCCACTAAAAAATCCCCATCACCATAACCTTAGCCCTAACCCTTAACCCTTAATCCTAACCCCAATAAGACAGTAACAAAGTATTTTGTCCACTTGCCCAGAGCCACTGCTGCGATGGTGAGGAGGACAAAGAGGTTGCGTCTCAGGAAGCCCTTGACGCTCTCCTTAGTGATGGAGCTCATCGTGTCTTTGCCACTGGCCGATCTCTTCTGCATGGCCCTACTTAGCCGCCGCCAGAGGCCTCGTTCAGGGAGGGTGGGCTTGTCGGCGTCCTCGTTCAGGAAAAGGCTGGCGGTGTTGGCGGACTTCTCATTCATAATAAGCTCCAGCACCTGGTCCAGGAGGCAGGTTTCCTGTGAAACTGGAGGAGAGGAGATGGAGGAGACTATAAGCATTCTGTTATAATGCAATGAAGGAAAAATGTGTATGAAGTTCACATGACTGCTTGATAGAGGAGTTGGTTGGAAATATTGATATCAATTCAGCAACGCTGAAGTCAGAAAATAATTCAAATGGATTGCAAAAGACCACTCAAGAACCTGATGGTTGTTGCTAATACTCAAACAGTGCTGGATGAGCGTTGACTAAATGCATGACAAATACATACAGTGCAGTATCACAGCTCTGCATTGAAATTGTAGTTATTTTCTGAGTTATGATCCTATCATCCTACCTGGTCCAAGGCAATCCTATAAGGCAAGTAGTGTAGCTGTGACCAGGCTAGCATAGAAATGGCCCCATTTTGTTAGAGGTGATGGTATTTCATGCCTAACTTACAAGAAAGCCTTGAGCCTCTTCAAACTATCCTGCTAAAATATGCATGAACACAGAGTACCAACTCTACAGTATGATTCTAACATGTAAAAGCCAGAAGCAAATCACAGCTTTTCTATGCAACAAGTTTTGGAAACAAAGAAGCACAATCAATGTCGGAAATCAAACAGCACAGTTTGGTTGGTGCTGAAAATATCAACTGGTCCCTTAAACTCCCACTTCTTTTCAAGCTGACTCAAACTGCCTTACCTTTAACATCCCACTGGGCAAGATTGTTTCAAAATAATTTCAATAACAAAAATGTGATGTGATGACGTTGAATCAATGTGGAAAACTGATTGGATTTGCAAAAAGTTGTCAATGTAAGGGAATTTAGTATTTTATTTCAAACAACTTTTCACCTAAATCCAATAACATGGTGATTTTTTGTTTTGGTTTAATGTTGAATTCACGTTAGTTGACAACTTAACCAAATGTAAATCAAAACTAGATGTTGAACTGACTCTTTAAACATAGCATACTCACCACTCATGGTTTAGTCCAAAGCCTAGATACAACAGACGCGGTCTACCTGTACTGTCAGAGCCTCAGGGCCAAACTGACTGGAGGTGACAGTTCGCTGATTTCATAAGCGGGCAGACATGAAAAGGTCTGTCATCTCGTCTGACCTAACCTTCACATGCATGCTCTGCCCTCCCAAACCCACCCACCCGTCAGCACACAAACACACACACACACACACACACACACACACACACACACACACACACACACACACACACATACACACACACACACACACACACACACACACACACACACACACAGCTGAACACAACTACAAAGTCCTTGGACAACCGCAGGTACAGTCTAACCCCCACCTATACCTCCCATGTCCCACTGTCCTAGCCAACATTAGTCTCCCCAGCAGTTCCAGGGCTGGAAATAGCAATACATGACAATGCAACTTCAGTTTATGAATTTGGTCCTCTATTTGTACCATTCATACAAAACCAATGCTCTTTTTGTTGGTGCACATTACATCACCACTTCTGCCACTATTCTACCAAGGGGCTGTGATAACGTAGTGGAGCAATATCATTACAACTAGCCCTAATCCCAATAAATGGTTAAGAGACATATTAACTGAGCATCAACAAGTGAGCTGTCAGTGTCAGCTGTGGGACCTCCCATTTTCCTTTTCAATGCTGGAGGAAATGAGCTGTTGTTCTCTTTTTTTCCTCCAAACACTGACAACAAATCAGGACAATATTTCAGTTATTACTGTCAAGTTCATGGTCACTTTTAAATGTGTACCCTACTTAATCACTGCTAATAAAATATGCAAAGAAAAATATACCCTGTTTCTGATGTTTTTTCTCTTCACAGATTAAGATACAGTCATGGAGAGTGCCTCTGGTCTGGGTGGATTGTCTTCAACTGGTGGTTCTTAACTATACAGGGTATAATCATAAAATACACTTAAAATGGCAATATTATAATTTGTGTACAAGTTATCAAAGTTGGTACCTTTGATAGACATGAAATCATGTATCTAGCTATTAAGTGAGATTGAATTCACCTAAGTCTGAGAAGTACATGTGTTGCATGTTATAATTAACCATTAATTTAAAATTAATACAATCCAAAAAAGTTGTATTTTCATACCTTCTCTCAAGACGGTCCTCACACGGTACGGTTAATTCCTTTGCTTGCTTTCCACTCACATAACTGAAGTAGCCTACCGGAGCACACATTCACATCTACAGTTAATTTCCCTTAGTTACATGAGTGTGAGCTTTTCTCCAGCCCTCGGGCGTGATAGAAAAACGCCTCGACATCGAGCAGAGGTCTGTGTGGGCGGGAAGAGGTTTAAAGGATTCTTCTGGCGCGAAGAAAAGCCACCTGCTGCACATCCGAATCGGCGGAGCTCGTGTAGTCCCAATATTAGTGGGTGGTAGAGTGGTTACCCAATAATGATAAGAGAGATAATGTGCTGCCTAATAGATATCCTAAATGTTCTACCAATTAAAAGCTTAATCCATTTGTTGTCATTATAGGGATGATTGTGAGGTTGACATATTGAGAATTGGATTTGTATTGAGATATTTGTTCTCCAGAAAGATGTTTTAATAGTTTTGTTTTCTCCTTGGATATTGTGAACTTTGAGAGAGGTGAAGATACATACATAAACGCTGCTATTATTTCCATGACAACCGGCCTTCCCGCACTTGCTCAGGATCTGGTCTTAGCAGCTCAAGGGAACCATACTGTATATGTGTAACCTTTAACTCCTGACTACCCACACTCCCACCCACACATTGTTTTAGGCCCTCTGTGTATAAAAGCATTACTTCAATGTGGATATTCTAGAACTTTACAGGGGGCTTCAAAGAACTCCATGTTCAGAATGCATTGGCTCCTCATCATCATGTCATTGACATAATAGTATTTTCACTGAAATAACACCATTAAATTCTCCAAAGTAGTAAAATAATGCTTAGTATTGGAGCTGTAATGTGGGTGAAGTCATGCAATACTCTCAGTCCTGTTTCTCAATAGAAAACAGGTGAATATCCTTCAATTATGTGAGCATTACCATTGTTATTTCTGATAACTCAGATAGATATACTCATATTTATGTGAAAAATACCTACTTATATTCATTAAAACATTTAGACCACTGTGATCAAGGGTGATTTAAGAATAAACAGGAAGTGCCTTGGACATCTTCAAGCATTCTACCATGAGAATTTGAGAAAAAAAATTAAACTGTCCCAGGTGGCCTCAGAAATAAATCAGGCGTAGACACGTGAATACCATCTGATCTCCAATAGTATGCAATATTTTGCCTAATGAGAGACAAAGTTCAAGCCAAGAGAGTTATTAAAGGCAATATTTGACAATTTTCTGCTTAAGCCCTCCAACTGTCTGGTTCTGTTTAATCAAAATGAAATGTATTTCCTAATCCCTAGTACTGAGTGAGTATGAGCAAGGCTCTTAATCTAGTTTTTTTCCCACTCAAATGGTGAAGACTGGAATTGACCAACAGCTATGAATACATTGTGCGCTGCATTATTTCACTGTCTTAACTAAGTGGTAAACCATCATCATAAGGAATGTCTTGAAAATCCTTTCCCCTTAGAAGAAGCAGAGATTGGAAGCTATGGATCCATGATCACATGATTACAATCTGGTGTCTCCAAAGTGATGGGAGCAGATTGCATCACTATGGAAATACAATTACCCTGCCAGAGTGTGGGAGGTGTGGGCCATGTATGATCCACATTTAGCCAGATAATTATGCACTTCCCTGTAGAAAGTAACGCATGTCATTTGCAGGATAGTATGTGCAATGGATGATGGCTCCATTGTCTTGCATGAAATTTGATTTGTTAATTAAATAAATGTGTTTTCCTCAAGTGTGAAATGGTTGCTTGATCCGATTTAAATTAATGCAGATAAGGAAGAACAAAAAAGTAATTAAAGGGAAATGCCAAAAATGTTCTACTTCATATTCATCATCACCAGCACTACCCCAACATCAACATATGTGAAAATGGCACGTTTCTATGTTTTGTAGTAAAAAAGATAGAGGAAGATATGATTTTCCACCGGCATCATCTGGTGTGCATCATGTGATTTCAACCAATTATGAGTAGGCATTGCCTACTAATTGGTTAAAATCACATTGTGAAATATCCCTTTAAGGTCTTCAATTCTATCTTTTGCCTTCTCAAAGCCAACGGAAATTGATATTGACAAGAGTCCAGTTGATTAGTTAGCATTATAGTATAATTATTTGTAGAATATCTGTATGAATAGATTCACAATAGTAATATATATATTTTTAGGGGGTAGATCAGCTTTAATATTGCAGATAGATGTGGCTTCCATCAATGTAATTGTCTGTATAATTTTTAATATATATTTCATAAGATATATTTTCCTTCTTTATTATGTTCCCCTAACCCCACCCCTCCCCTAATTTGAGTAAACTAATGGACAAGAATACTTAGGCTTCTACTTCCAGCTTATACATACTACTGTATATACATTTTACAGACACAGTATACACTATATGTACAAAATTATGTGGACACCCCTTCAAATGAGTGGATTCGGCTATTTCAGCCACACCCGTTGCTGACAGGTGTATCAAATTGAGCACACAGCCATGCAATCCCTATAAACAAACATTGGCAGTAGAATGGCCCATACTGAAGAGCTCAGTGACTTTCAACGTGGCACCGTCGTAGGATGCCACCTTTCCAACAACTCAGTTCATCAAATTTCTGCCCTGCTAGAGCTGTCCCGGTCAACTGTAAGTGCTGTTACTGTGTAGTGGAAATGTCTAGGAGCAACAACGGCTCAGCCGCGAAGTGGTAGGCCACACAAGCTCACAGAACGGGACCGCCAAGTGCTGAAGCGCGTAGCGAGTAAAAATTGTCTGTCCTCGGTTGCAACACTCACTACCGAGTTCCAAACTGCCTCTGGAAGCAACGTCAGCACAAGAACTGTTCGTCGGGAGCTTCAAGAAATGGGTTTCCATGGCCGAGCAGCTGCACACAAGCCTAAGATCACCATGTGCAATGCCAAGCGTTGGCTGGAGTGGTGTATAGCTCGCTGCCATTGGACTCTGGAGCAGTAGAAACGTGTTCTCTGGAGTAATGAATCACGCTTCAACATCGGACGAATCTGGGTTTGGCGGATGCCAGGGGAGAACGCTACCTGCCCAATGCATAGTGCCAACTGTAAAGTTGCTACAGCATACAATGACATTCTAGACTTTTCTGTGCTTCCAACTTTGTGGCAACAGTTTGGGGAAGGTCCTTTCCTGTTTCAGCATGACAATGCCGCCGTGCATAAAGTGAGGTCCATACAGAAATGGTTTGTCGAGATCGGTGTGGAAGAACCTGACTGGCCTGCACAGAGCCCTGACCTCAACCACATCGAACACCTCTGGGATGAATTTGAACACTAACTGCGAGCCAGGCCTAATCGCCCAACATCAGTGCCCAACCTCACTAATGCTCTTGTGGCTGAATGGAAGCAAGTCCCCGCAGCAATGTTTCAACATCTAGTGGAAAGCCTTCCCAGAAGAGTGGAGGCTGTTATAGCAGCAAAGGGGGGGACCAACGTCATATTAATTAGTGATGGGTCATGCGCACAAGCATCGGCTCTGAGAGCCGGCTCTTTGTAGTGAATCAGAAGAGCCGGCTCGCATCGAGTGAGAGCCGGCTCCCAGTTTTTTGCCCATTCGCTGCTTAGGTTTCACTTTCACAGAGGTCTGTTATGATTGGCCAGCATGGCGACCAGCATGCGGCATTCACGTGAGAATTAAGGATGTGTAAACAGAGAGGGGGCGGGGCAGACACACCACTTGACTCCACTGCAAGTGAAGAGAGAGACAGAGCGGACTGAGGAGCGTGTGTGCGTCTTGCATTGTCGTGTCGTTTAACTATGAGTGACACTAGAAAGCGAAGCAGCATCTGGCTGCAGTTTAAAGATATTGGGAACAAGAAAGCAGAGTGCCTTCACTGCAAAACGAAGGTCACTATAAGAGCAGGTTCCACCACAAACCTGCATAGACATACAAGAACTGTCCATCCTACAGTGCAGTTAGAGGAGAGAGGGCAAGCCAGCTCACCATCTACTGATCCTGGTGTGTCTCATACCAGAACAACAGCTGCTGTAACGTCTACT
The DNA here is from genome assembly GCF_964263955.1 of Coregonus lavaretus. Classification (NCBI taxonomy): domain Eukaryota; kingdom Metazoa; phylum Chordata; class Actinopteri; order Salmoniformes; family Salmonidae; genus Coregonus; species Coregonus lavaretus. The sequence goes on from NC_139998.1 coordinate 43,491,807, forward strand.
GCCATCCCCATGCGTGCAAGTATAACCTCTCCTACTGCAACTCAAAGCAAAATAAGTCAGTTTTTACCTAAACTGATGACCCCAGCCAAACAGCACAGTATTGATGATGAGTTGGCTAAAATGGTAGCTTCTGATTTTCAACCCTTTTCCATTGTGGAGGACAAAGGAATGAAAAACTTTGTCAAAGCCCTAAATCCCACATACACTCTACCCAGTAGAAAAACACTTTCCCAAACAATGATCCCAAAACTATATGACACAGAACGTGCATTATGGCAAGAAAGGGTGACAAAAGCTCCATCAGTTTGCCTGACAACTGACTGCTGGACCTCCAGAACAACCTGCTCTTTCATGTCTGTCACTTGCCACTTTATTGAAGATTACAAGATGACATCTTGCCTTCTGGACTGCTTCGAGTTCACCGACAGACACACTGCAGAAAACTTGGCAGTGGAGCTACTAAGAGTGGCAAAAGAGTGGCAAGTAGAGGACAAAGTGGTGTGCTGTGTGAGTGATAATGCTGCAAACATCACCAAAGCCATAAAAGTTTTGAAGTGGACCCATCACCCATGTCTGGCGCATACACTAAACCTGGTGGTTAGAGATGCTCTGAAGGTGATCAAAACAACCGTGGATAAGGTGAAGGCTGTTGTGGAGTTTTTCCACAAAAGCACAGTAGCAGCACAGAAGCTAAAGTCCACACAGCGCCAAATGGGGATTCCTGAACTGAGGCCCAAACAAGAGTGTGCCACCAGGTGGAACTCAACATTTGATATGTTGAAACGAATGCTTGAAATAAAAGATGCCATCATCTCCACCCTGGCCCTCATCAACGCATCTATTGAGCCATTAAGCCAAGAGGAATGGGAGCTGGTGAAAGAGGTCTGCGCCGTCCTGCAACCATTCCAGGAGGTGACTGTGGAGATAAGTGCAGACAGGTACCTAGAACCATTGAAGCATTGTTTTCTCTACTACTATTCAGTCACTATTATACATTGCAAACACAACACATACAGTATAATGCATCACGTATAATATGCCACATACTTTTAAAAAACTAAATTCTAAAAGTTGCTGTTTTCTCTCCTTCAGCTATGTCACAGCCTCGAAAATGCTCCTGCTTTGCAAAGGTCTGCAGCTGGTGACAGCCGAGAACCAATGGACAGTAACTGTGCAGAAAGTGAAGGAATTAGTTGCAGCTCTTTGTTCAGCCATGGACCGCAAATTTCTGCGGATGGAGTACAACACTGTCCTTTCAGAAACTACCTTATTGGATCCAAGGTTTAAAAAACTTGCCTTCAGTGATCGTAGAGCTGTTGATGAAGCTCTTCAGAGGATTAGTGCAGCAGCAGCAGCAAAATGCACCCCCAGCAGCCAGCCAGCTCCACCATTACAGGGCCAAGTGGAGGAGGAGCAGCAAACCTCTGCTGTTTGGAGGCTTTTTGATGACAGAGCTACAGGAGATGCTTCAAGGAGAAATCCGACAGCTGATGCTATAATGGAGGTGAGGAGCTACCTTGAGGAGCCCCTCATCCAGAGAGCAGAAGACCCACTGAGCTGGTGGCAGGCCAAGGCCTCAGTCTTTCCACTCCTGGTGAAGGTGATGGAGGGGAGACTATGTATTGTTGCCACATCAGTTCCTTCTGAGAGAATCTTCTCCAAAACAGGGCAGATACTCACGGAGAGGCGAAATCGTATCAGGCCTATCAGCCCATCCAAGCTGAGGCATCTGATCTTCCTGAATGCCAACCTGCCCTGAGGACTAATGCTGTTTGCTGGAGTTTGGTTCTGGTTTTGATTCTGTTCTGTGGATTTGTTTGAAGTTTATTGTTAATTTGTGCAATAAAAAAGTTTAATTGAAATAAACAAATGTAAGAGTGGTTTTGTCACAGAATAAATGCACAGAATTAGGCATTATAAGGTCTCTCATAAAAACACTGAAAGCAAAAGGGTTTTCAACACATAAACCATGATTTTTTTTCAAAGTTAAGGTAAAATATAGGCTACAAAAGATCCTAAATAAAGAGCCGTTCGGGAGTCGAAAGAGCCGGCTCTTCTTTGGGAGCCGAGTCAAAAGAGCCGGCTCTCAGAAAAGAGCCGAACTTCCCATCATTATATAATGTCCATGATTTTGAATGAGATGTTCGACGAGCAGGTGTCCACATACTTTGTATTTTACATTCGTTATCTTTTGTTTGTTTTTAGTCCCAGCCTTCAGCTACCCTCAACCTCTCCCATCTATCTCTGAAGACCATCCAGTTTTGATTTCTAGCTGCCATATATTTTTCCACAGATTTTTCCAATGATGTTTCACAAAAGTTGTTTCTACAGATTGTAAATTAAAGAGAAACATTTTTGCCAAGAGTATTATTATATTATTGATCGATCGACTATGACTTTTCAAATCAAATTTCTGCCCTGCTAGAGCTGCCCCATGTCAACTGTAAGTGCTGTTACTGTGTAGTGGAAAGGTCTAGGAGCAACAACGGTAGGCCACACAAGCTCACAGAACAGGCATTGCTATTTGCGGAGTTCGCTCCAAATAAATGTTGAAATGTTTCAGCCATTCCTGAACATGCGACCAAAAACAAGCTACATATGGGCAGTACCAAAACAAGTGGTCTAATGATTCTGTCTCTTCGCAGCAAAATCTGCAGAGCTGGGATGGTTGTATCCCCCATATACATAACATTCTATTGGTTGCAAGAATTTTGTATAATAATTTAAATTGAAAAACTAAGTTTTGAATCCGGCGTTGTTTTGTGTATCAGTTCATAAACCATGTGTCATGGAATCGGTAAAACGAAAATCTCCTCCCAACTATTTTTAACCTGTATGGCGCAACTGTCATTTTTTTGATCCTGAAAGGAAACTGGTATACTTTTTTATTTATCACAATTTTCTTTAGTCAATATTGGTCTTTAATGCAGGGTCGACAGACAAGTTCCTTACCTTCTCCCCTTTCAACTTGCCTCATCCCTTTTTGCGGGAATGCTGCAATCAGTTGGTTGTAATTTTGAATAGAGCAGATGTTTCCATATATTTTTGTTAACTGCATGTCTGACATAACTCCACCAGTCCTATTTATGATATCATTTACAAAGATTATACAGTTTTTAAACATTATTTCTTAAAATAATGTTTTTTTGATCAATTAATATATTTGAGTTTAACCATAATATTTGTTGTAATATGTGTTCTGTCTTTTCTGGTGGATTAAACTGAAATTGCAACCAGCTTTCTATGGCTTGTTTTAAAAATTGCGATATTTTTGAGATTATTTCATTTTCAAATAACCGAAAGTGAGAGGCTGTAATCTGCTGAAGGGAAAAAGGCCATTCTTGAACACGGGGTGAGCCATTCTTACTAATCTGCTAGAGAACAAATTTGGATTTAAGTATAGTTTTTGTATGACTGAAGCCTTTAGTGAGAGGTCCAATGCTTTAATATTTAATAATTTATGCCCTCAGAATTCATATTCATTATATAAATAGTTTTTTCTGGTTTGCCGTTCCAAATAAAGTAGAATATTTTTTGCTCATATACAGTGCATTTGGAAAGTATTCAGACCCCTTGATTTTTCCCCACATTTTGTTACGTTACACCCATATTCTAAACTTAATTACATTGTTTTTCCCCCTCATCAATCTACACACAATACCCCATAATGACAAAGCAAAAACTATTTTTTGTAATGTATTAAAAAAATATTTTAAAACAACAACAGAAATATCAAATTTACATAAGTATTCAGATCCTTTACTCAGTACTTTGTTGAAGCACCTTTGACAGCGATTACAACCTCGAGTCTTCTTGGGTATGACGCTACAAGCTTGGCACACCTGTATTTGGGGAGTTTCTCCCATTCTTCTCCGCAGATCCTCTTAAGCTCTGTCAGGTTGGATGGGGAGCGTCGCTGCACAGCTATTTTCAAGTCTCTCCCTCGATCCTGACTAGTCTCCCAGGTTTCCTCCAGACATGACGCTTGGCATTCAGTCCAGACAGTTCAATCTTAGTTTCATCAGATCAGAGAATCTTGTTTCTCATGGTCTGAGAGTCCATTAGGTGCCTTTTGGCAAACTCCAAGCGGGTTGTCATGTGCCTTTTACTGAGTGGCATCCATTTAAGAATGATGGAGGCCACTTTGTTTTTGGGGACCTGCAGACATTTTTTGGTACCCTTCCCCAGATCTGTGCCTCGACACAATCCTGTCTCGGAGCTCTACGGACAATTCCTTCGACCTCATGGCTTGGTTTTTGCTCTGACATGCACTGTCAACTGTGGGTCCTTATATAGACAGGTGTGCCTTTCCATATCATGTCCAATCAATTGAATTTACCACAGGTGGACTCCAATCAAGTTGTAGAAACATCTTAAGGATGATCTATGGAAACAGGATGCACCTGAACTCAATTTTGAGTCTCATAGCAAAGGGTCTGAATAGTTATGTAAATAAGGTATTTCTGTTTTTTATTTTTAATACATTTGCAAAAATGTCTAAAAACCTGTTTTCGTTTTGTCATGATGCGGTATTGTGTGCAGATTGATGAGGATTTGTATTTTTTAAATCCATTTTAGAATAAGGCTGTAAAGTAACAAATTGTGGAAAAAGTCAAAGGGTCTGAATACTTTCTGAATGCACTGTAATTAAAAAACAAGGTGTAGGCAGGGCCATAAGTAAATAGATAAACTGGGATATGACTAAATAATTAATCAGGGTGATTTTTCCACAAATAGACAGGTGTTGTCCTTTCCAAGATCTTATCTAATTTGGCTAACTTTCTATTAAAATGTATTGTAGTGAGATTATTTATTTATTTTGGGATAGTAATACCGAGTATGTCCACTTCACCGTCGGACCATTTTATCCAATACGTAGGCCTAATATTTATCATAATTCGGCTTTAATCCAGAGAGGTTAGAAAAATTATCTAGATCCTCTATCAGGCTATGCAAAGATCAAAATTGCGGATTTAAAAGAAAACATGAATCGTCAGCGTACAATGACACCTTTGTTTTTAAGCCCTGGATTTCTAGCCCCTTGATATTATTGTTGGATCTGATTTTAATAGCTAACATTTCAATGGCCATAATAAATAGATATGCCGATAGTGGACAACCTTGTTTTACTCCTCTTGACAATTTAATACTTTCTGAGAAGTAGCCATTATTTACTATTTTACACCTGGGGTTACTATACATAACTTTAACCCATTGTATAAGAGATTCTCAAAAATTTAAATAATAATTATTTTTTCTTTAACCTTTATTTAACTAGGCATTTAAATAATCCAGGCATTTATATATACATTCCAGTCGTACTTTATCCAAGGCCTTTTCAAAGTCAGCTATGAATACCAGGCCTGGTTTCCTAGATTTTTAATTGTGTTCTACTGTTTCCAGTACTTGTCTTATATTATCTCCAATGTATCATCCATGTACAAAGCCTGTCTGATTAGGATGAATAATATCCAACAATACCTTTTCAATTTTATGCGCTATGTATTTTGCTAGGATTTGGGCATCACAACACTGAAGTGTATAGTAACAGTAATATTGGGAAGTTATTGTTTTGGCATCGTTTTGGTTTGAGTTTTCTAATTCAATGAACTGGTTACCTCTACATGAACAACAACTACTCTACATATTACAGTACTGTAGTATTAGTATCTATTGAGATGGAGGTGGTTCTCTCATTATAAATCCAGTTACCCAGCAACAAGCAATGTGATAATTTTGTGGACAACATGGCACGATTGGATTGGATTAGTGAGAACAGAGCCAGTTCTAATGGATTACTGGTGTGATTTCTTTGCGGAAATGTGTGCTCAACCACATTCACTGTAGCCCCACGTCATATCTCATAGCTCCCTGTGTAGTGTTTAGGCAAGTGGAATGGAACGGAAATTATGTATGTAGCTAAGTCCCTATGAGACAAACAAAACTCTTGCTGATGTCTTCATGTCAAACAACTCACTTTCTCATACTGAGAAAACACACACACAGATACACACTCCTCATCAATTATTTCTCAAAGGGGATTTTAGCAAAGCCTCACACTGAATCGATCAGCCACCCTCCCCTGATTCTGGGAACAGCATAACCCATTTGGGTATGTCATTAGCAATATTATTAGTAAGGTAAAAATTGTGCCATGTCTGTATCTCTTTGATAATGACAGCCATGAATAAAAATATGCTGAATTGGATAAAAGCTGATGATGTGATCATTTGATTCAAGGATGTGCTGCTATTCTTAGAGTGAAGAGATTGGGGAGAGGATGGACCAGGTTGCTCTCTGGGTGGTGCATCGGGTGTTGTCTCCACACCAGCAGTTAAAAGAGGAGTGTTTGTTTTTAGATGAGTGGCAATATTAAGAGATGAAAGTGGAGAAACTGATCATATAAAATGCCTGAGTACACAGGGAAAGGTCAGGTAATAGATTCACTGCTTTGAAATGTCATCTGATTACTTTCAAGTTGGTAACATGAAGATATCTAAAGTCTATGGTGATAAAGGCCAAAGATCAAGACAATTGGACGAAATACAGTATGATGAAAGAACAAATCTTTCAATATGTCAATAATAAAACTCAACCTATAGAAATACTGTATTGCAAACCCACATATGTATTTCTATTGGTTAATATGCTTCATAAAATGGTCGATGACAGGGTGGTGGTAAGCTGCGCAACTGCCCACACACACCATGAATCTATGCACACACCAGGATGCTCCAACAGCTTCTCAAATCTAACATTCACACCTTTTTTTCCACCCATCTTTATGATGCTAACGAACAGCATTTAATTAGCAGCTGTGGATCTGTGAAGTACAGCTGCTCTTCATTGTTTCAGCTGACGTTATGTAATCTTTTCACAAAATGAGCTTGTCTTGGCATATACTATTTCTTCTAACATACAGTGCACACAGAGAAAATATTATCCCTGCTCATGTCTCAGAACCACATATTCTGTTTTGTCAGAGAATATCACCTATCGGTGACAACAGTCAATTTTCCACAAAGTGCCTGACAAACACATAATACCAAAAAAAAGATGCATTCTTTCAGTTGATTTTGATTTATGTTAAAGACATTTGAAAAGTGTACAGTATACAATCATATGCCCAAATAGTAAAATCAAAGGTTTTCCTCATATACTCGGGAGTACTTATGGAGAACAAATAAAATAAGATATTTTAACAATCGACATGTAGATAAAAATCGACTTCATAGAAAACATTCATGCAAGACTACATTTATCAAAAGGTTTGGCAGTCTTTTGAAGTGTTTATTCTTTAAAAAGTTGGGTGTGGAGTTAGATGTGTCACTCTGCCAATGACATATAATGATAATCTCCCTATAAAATAAATGCTAACAAAAACAAAGCCATACCAAATACTAAATTAGTAGAACATACTACAACGTGTATGTATATTAGGTACCATTGGAATCTGCATTACGACTTCACTTTACTTTATTTTTTATCCATATTAATAGGAACTAAGAAGATTGGATTAAATCAGTGATGTATTGCTGTGTATTGCATGGCTGAGGCAGTGATAAAATTCACATATCATTGAACTATATAGGAATGGAAAAGTGCATGAATATAAAAACACTATCGGCACCATCAAGATTTAGTGGTACAATCACTAGAGTTTCATTTAAGGCTGTGGTGTATCAAACTTCTCTCTCAATTCATTAGATCCTTCAACCTTGGTCCAAACTATTCCAGTGTGCAACTAGCTGTCTAAGATCATCCAACATGCCACTTTCTCTATATGAACCTGATAAAGAAGGCACTTATTAAAAGGTTGACTATGCCCCAGCCTTGATTTCAAGGCAAGGATGGCAACACCAGATTAACTATATGCAGATGATTGGGAAGTAACTGTTTTCCTGCACAACATACAAAACTAAAATCCTCAAATTAATATTACAGTATTTGGTAGACATGAACTACAATATTGTAAAATGAAATATAAAGCATGCAGTTCAGCTGTGCTTGTTACTTTGGTAGATGCACAACATGGATGACACCAAAATAAAGATTCCAAAATATATCATCCAAGCCTGATGAATATTCATTAATTTCCCACAACACAAGGCGGTGTTAAGCACTTCAGTGTTAAATTGTCATTAAAGCCATATATTAAACTCAAAACATAAGTCATATAAACAGGAAGCCTCTATAGAAAACACACAAATTAGTGTAGCAGATAAATGCTAGAAATTACCATATGTGCTTTGTATGCGTATGTTTGCATAACAACCTCTATCACCACTACAAAACGGCACATGCTAAATATGTGGAAGTTACACCACATGACATGGTTCAATTTATCAATCTATAGTTCCTTTGCATTGTTTTCCTTTGGCTTGTAGAGACATCGACTCGAAAACATAGATATAAAATGATGAGTAAATCAAATCATGACAGATCATTAACTGAAATGAAATGTACTAATAACTGAATAAGTAATACACAAGTCAGCTAGTTAAGGCATTAATAATCCCAATAACTAGAACCATACTGATGAATTGTAGAGACATTATATAAATGGAGTGTACCCTGTTTGGGAATATGCGAGTACGGCCATGATCAATTCCATTTCAACTCCATCAACTCTGGAATCCTTCATGAAAATAAATGGCACTTTTCAATTTCATTCCATCTCCTGAATTGACAGAATTGATATGGAATTCACCCCAACCTTACAGTATGTGAGAAAAGATTTGGAATACAATGCTCTCGGTCACTGGCATTGTCTTACGTCAGATAGCAAACTCCGTCTGCACTAAAGGACAACCGTTGCATTGGAGGGATGCCACCTGTTCGAAAGACAATGAGGTCACCAAGCCGCTGTTACTGTTTGGCGTCATTACATCATAGAATGTCTGACAGCCTGCTCCAGCGATTTCCTGGTCACCAGTAGCCGCACAATGTCTTCATTCTTCTTTGTCAGCCGTTTGCGTGCCTGGTCGTGTGTCACCATGGTCATATCCCATCCATTTACCTGGTTGAGACAGATAAACAATGTTAAGTCTTCCTACAATAGTTTGTTATTACTGTATTATATATTATTGATGCAAAGTAAGTAGAATATTGGGATACAGTGAATAGTTTGAGTGTTTGTATGTTCTCATCACCAAGAACTTCAGATCCACTGAATGATGGTTAACCATATTGACCACAGACTGCAGGGGTTTTAAGAACTTCTGACCACTGACACTGAGGCTCCTCTTATTCACCATCACAGACACGCTTTGGTAGAGCATGGCGCTTGTTACGTCACGATTATGGGTTCATTTCCTGGGGCCACTCATACATGAAATGTATGCACGCATGACTAAAGTTGCTTTGGATAAAAGCGTCTGCTAAATGGCATATACACTATATATAGAAAAGTATGTGGACACCCCTTCAAATTAGCAGATTTGGCTATTTCAGCCACACCCGTTGCTGACAAGTGCATAAAAATCGAGCACATCTCCATAGACAAACATAGGCAGTAAAATGGCCTTACTGAAGAGCTCAGTAACTTTCAACGTGGCACCGTCATAGGATGCCACCTTTCCAACAAATCAGTTCGTCAAATTTCTGCCCTGCTAGAGCTGCCCCGGTTAACTGTAAGTGCTGTTGTGAAGTGGAAACGTCTAGGAGCAACAATGGCTCAGCCGCGAAGTGGTAGGCCACACAAGCTCACAGAACGGGACCGCCGAGTGCTGTAGCGTGTAAAAATCATCTGTCCTCGGTTGCATCACTCACTACCGAGTTCCAAACTGCCTCTGGAAGCAACGTCAGCACAATAACTGTTCGTCGGGAGCTTAGTGAAATGGGTTTCCATGACCGAGCAGCCGCACACAAGCCTAAGATCACCATGTGCAACGCCAAGCATCGGCTGGAGTGGTGTAAAGCTCGCCGACATTGGACTCTGGAGCAGTGGAAACGCGTTCTCTGGAGAGATGAATCCCGCTTCAAGATCTGGCAGTCCGACAGACGAATCTGTGTTTGGCAGGTGCCAGGAGAACACTACCTAATCCAATGCATAGTGCCAACTGTAAAGTTTGGTGGATGAGGAATAATGGTCTGGGGCTGTTTTTCATGGTTCGGGGTAGGCTCCTTAGTTCCAGTGAAGGGAAATCTTAATGCTACAGCATACAATGACATTCTAGACTATTCTGTGCTTCCAACTTTGTGGCAACAGTTTGGGGAAGGCCCTTTCCTGTTTCAGCATGACAATGCACCCGTGCACAAAGCGAGATCCATACAGAAATGGTTTGTCAAGATCGGTGTGGAAGAACTTGACTGGCCTGCACAGAGCCCTGACTTCAACCCCATCTAACAACTTTGGGATTAATTGGAACGCCGACTGCGAGCCAGGCATAATTGCCCAACATCAGTGCCCGACCTAACTAATGCTCTTGTGGCTGAATAGAAGCAAGTCCCCACAGCAATGTTCCAACATCTAGTGGAAAGCCTTCCCAGAAGAGTGGAGGCTGTTATAGCAGCAAAGGGGGGACCAACTCCACATTAATGGCCATGATTTTGGAATGAGATGTTCGATGAGCAGGTTTCCACACTTTTGGTCATGTAGTGTATATCATCCCAAGTGAAATTTAGTAAATGGTGCCACCTTGTGGAAATGTATTAATAAGGTAAAATGAAATGTTTCTTGGGGCCAAAAGTTTGAAACGTGCATTCTGAAGCAATTAACGTTTAAAAAATATTTTGAAGTATTGCATACCTGCATTACTTTGTCTCCCATCATCAAGCCTGCAACTTCTGCTGGTCCCCCTGGTGTCACCCGTGTCACATAGATGCCCTGTGATCACACAGACACACAGAAAAACATAAACAGAAAAAGTGAAATACATATTTGTTACATTTTAGTCATTTAGCAGACGCTCTTATCCAGAGTGACTTACAGTTAGGGAGTGCATACATTTTTATTTTTTTTCATACTGGCCCCCGTGGGAAAGTCCAACATCTGTGCATCTACATTTAAAACGTATTAACTAGCGTCAATTCGTTAGACTGGTTTGATGATATAGGCCAAACTTTAAAATGTCACTGTTTGAGTAATCTATCTATGCCCTTGTATGGGATCAGCTATCTGGATCTGCAGTGTTACTACAGTAGCAACCTGAGGCTAGAGTTGATGTGTTCAGGCCTACCTCTGATACCTTAATTTACTGCTGATGTTAATAGAGTTTTGCCAGAGCAGAGCTCACTGAGAACAGACAGGGAGAGTATTTCCACGTGTTTTACTCGTACCTTGTCGGACTTGTCTTCAGAGAAGGGGTTCTGACCAGGGTCTTGGTCTATTCCCCCTCCAATGCTGAAACCCAGGATCAAATGTTCACCCTGACGGAGTTTGCAGATTTCAATTCGTTGCTGTAAAGCACATGAAAGTTGAGAGTTGAGCTGGGAGAGGAAAGAATTCATAACTTCAACAACCATCAAGTATCTGTTCGTATTCCCATTCCACCATTGCAACATGTTATAAAAATGTGGTAAATGACTACCAATAGTTCCAATAGCATAACTAGCCACAATATTTTGAATGAGGTGATGACTTGCATAGAATGTTACATTTTGTGCTGAGTCCACCACATCATGCACTGAGCTTCCTTTAAGAATGCAGAAGGGCAATTCCACAGTTTGATAACCAAAGTTTGGTAACAGAATGACAGCACAAACCATGATTCTGTTACCAAACTTTGCATCTGCACTGTTCTTCAAGTAAATGTGTTTTTGTAAATGTTTGTGGAAATTGTTAAAAGTAGTTATTGTGCATAGAGTTGTATGGTTTGTTTAACTTTGCAATCATTGGTTTTTGTTTGCCAATCATTTATAGTGAAAAATCAATCTCAGCATCATTATGTTACCATGGAATTGTCCAGAACACTAGGGTTATGAATAGACTCTAGTTCCCTGAAGGGACAAAGATAATATCCCTGTAGTGTGTTATGTTGAGTGACTGACTGAAAGGGAAACCCTCTGCCACCAACTGACTGGAGACAGATCTTTTCTCAGTCTAGCTATCCCCATGGTCCTCAGACAGCTGCCCTCTCAGAGCAGATGGAGGATTCTGGCACATCCAGCTCAGTGCTCTTTACAGCACAAAGCCAGTCTGTGTGATGGTGAATAAGAGGAGCCTCAGTGTCAGAAGTTCTTAAAACCCCTGCAGTCTGTGGTCAATATGGTTAACCATCATTCAGTGGATCTGAAGTTCTTGATGATGAGAACATGGAAACACTCATGGAATTGTATAATGCAGGCTGACCACCGTCCGTTTTAATGGAAATATCAACCCATTGTCACTAGGCAATTACTTCATGACTCATATTTCTAGCTGATGTTAGATATAAACAGTGTGTTGAGAGGCATGGCCTTTCATTAATGACAGAGTATTGACCATGTCACTTCAATGGCTGTGTCAATAGAGTAGGCTATGCACCCAAGCCGTCTCGGGTAGGTAGGTGACGCCCTTCTCTGAAACACTTCACTTTCATGCATGCAGCATTGCAAACAACTTGGCTAATAATGCTAGCTGCTATCCATAATGTAGCGATAACAGGCTACTCCTAAAGAAAAAAACACGTTGGCAAGGCCGCACAGTGTAACATTAGCTTACTAAATAAATGTACTTTCAGTGAATAGATTTCTCATCATATATGAAAATGAAATACACCTATAACTTCATAACCCTAAACTGTTAGCCAGCTAGCTACAGCAGCTACAACAGAAAGGCGTACAACGTAGATACTGTAGGTGGTTTAATTAGAACCTATCGAACAGGCAATGTTAGTCTACATTTTTGCACTAAATACTTATTTATAGTTTGCATCTAGGCACTGATTGAAGGGTTTTAGACGTGGACAATGGATGCCGTAGCTATTGAATGAAGAGTAGCCTGTTCCAAAACTTACCACAACGGCAGTAACTGGTTGTCCTGGGATGAAAGACATTGTTTCAGACTGTAACTCGGACACAATTGTTTTGTGTTTCTCAGCGGTTGCAAATAACTGAACGATCTAAAGTAGTTTTTGTTCCTTTGGTGAAATCATACAGTGTTCGAAGCGGCTTGCATTTGTGTGAGTAACAACAACTAGCAAATAAATCCTGCCATTATTATTTAAAGGCAGGGTTGGTGATGTCATACTGCCTTTCAGTGGTTAGTCATCATCATGGATCCTGGGGTATATTTATTAGTCGGATTCCGTTGCAAAACGTTTCGCAACAGAAACCGTTGACTCTTGGAAGCAAACGGAACGAAACGGTGAGGGACCTACGTAGGCTACCTGCATTTATCCAATAGAAACTCTCGTTTTCTTTTCAAAACGTTTTCAGTACGCAAAACAGACTAAACGTTTTGCAACGGAATCCGACTAATGAATACACCCCCGGGGTGTAATCATTAGTCCAAAGTCCAAACAGTTGCGTTTTGCAACGAAAACGAGAGTTTCTATTGGACAACTGCAGCTAGGTCCCTCCCCGTTTCGTTCCGTTTGGTTCCTAGTGAATACACCCCTGTAGTGTCCAGGGCTGCGTTCAGTACGTTTTTACGTTCTGGAACGTTCAATTGAACGGAAACTGTGCTGCACTGAACGACCAGTTAAAAAACGGGGTTGAATTGTGGCGTATATTGTAAAATGTTTGTGGGTTGGGCAATGCTGTCAGCATGGATTGGCCACTTGCTGCGTTAAAAACAAGGTGGGAACTCGGAAATATCCTACTTCCGACTTCAGTGCGTTCAAAACAATGGTCATCCAAGTCGGATACTCTGGTATTTTTCTAGAGCTCCGACTTTCCTGCCTGGAGATCACTGACGTCATGATTTGACCTCTTTTTTTCTGAGTTCTAATGCTGGGAACTCTGAAAAATACGAGGTCAAATCATGACGTCAGTGATCTTCAGGTCGGAAAGTCGGAGCTCTAGAAAGAGGCTTGAGTTAGAATTCCGAGTTGGATGACCATTCAAATCGATTTTTCCCAGTCGGAGCTAGTTTTTTTTCCCCAGAGTTCCCAGTTGTTTTGAACGCACTGAGTCGGAACTCCAACTTCCCAGTTGTTTCTAACGCAGCACCAGTTGTTCATCAAAAAGAAAGGAGGACCAAGGCACTCTTCATATAATTAATTAAAATGCCTTTATTTGTATGGCATGTTCAATGGATACAACGTTTTTTAAACTTTGTTTCCATTGAACATGCCATACAAATAAAGGCATTTGAATTAATTATATGAAGAGTGCCTTGGTCCTCCTTTCTTTTGGATGAACAATTTACCCCTTTTACCAAAGAGCACTACCAGAACCTACTATTGTGCACTGTTGGTTAAGGGCTGTAAGTAAGCATTTCACTGTAATGTCTGCACCTGTTGTATTCGGCGCATGTGACCAATAAAATTTGATTTGATTTGATTTGATTTGTGTACTTTAGCAGCGCTTCCCTTCCTTTTTTTTCCTACAAGCAACACCAGTTGTCTTGAAAGCACCAACTTCCCTTTAAATACGTCACTCATTGATTCAAGCAACACCTAGCCACACCCACCAAACAAAAGCAAACGTACCTCAAAGTCTGTTCAAGAACATACAAGAACGTTTTGAGGAAACATGTATTCTCACCCATCAGACTATGTTCAGTACAAACTGTTACGCAATGTAGCAAACGTTTAAGCGAACTGAACTCACGTCAGTTGGGGTGTATCAATTTTTACATTTACATCATTTAGCAGACGCTCTTATCCAGAGCGACTTACAAATTTGTGCATTCAACTTATGATAGCCAGTGGGACAACCTCTTTTTTTCTTCTTTTTTTTTGTGGGGGAGGTAGAAGGATTACTTTATACTATTCCAGGTATTCCTTAAAGAGGTAGGGTTTCAAGTGTCTCCGGAAGGTGGTCAGTGACTCCGCTGTCCTGGCGTCGTGGGGGAGCTTGTTCCACCATTGGGGTGCCAGAGCAGCAAATAGCTTTGACTGGGCTGAGCGGGAACTGTGCTTCCGTAGAGGTAGGGGAGCTAGCAGGCCAGAGGTGGATGAACGTAGTGCCCTTGTTTGGGTGTAGGGTCTGATCAGAGCCTGAAGGTAAGGAGGTGCCGTTCCCCTCACAGCTCCGTAGGCAAGCACCATGGTCTTGTAGTAGATGCGAGCCTCAACCGGAGGCCAGTGGAGTGTGCAGAGGAGCGGGGTGACATGAGAGAACATGGGAAGGTCGAACACCAGACGGGCTGCAGCGTTCTGGATAAGTTGTAGGGGTTTAATGGCACAGGCAGGGAGCCCAGCCAACAGCGAGTTGCAGTAATCCAGACGGGAGATGACAAGTGCCTGGACCTGTGCCGCTTTCTGTGTAAAGTAGGGTCGTACTCTGCGAATGTTGTAGAGCATGAACCTGCAGGATCGGGTCACCGCTTTGATGTTAGCGGAGAACGACAGGGTGTTGTCCAGGGTCACGCCAAGGTTCTTTGCACTCTGGGAGGAGGACACAATGGAGTTGTCAACCGTGATGACGAGATCATGGAGCGGGCAGTCCTTCCCCGAGAGGAAGAGCAGCTCCGTCTTGCCAAGGTTCAGCTTGAAGTGGTGATCCGACATCCACACTGATATGTCTGCCAGACATGCAGAGATGCGATTCGCCACCTGGTTATCAGAAGGGGGAAAGGAGAAAATTATTTGTGTGTTGTCTGCGTAGCAATGATAGGAGAGACCATGTGAGGATATGACAGAGCCGAGTGACTTGGTGTATAGAGAGAATTGGAGAGGGCCTAGAACTGAGCCCTGGGGGACACCAGTGGTGAGAGCGCGTGGTGCGGAGACAGATTCTCACCACGCCACCTGGTAGGAGCGACCTGTCAGGTAGGACGCAATCCAAGAGTGAGCAGTGCCGGAGATGCCCAACTCAGAGAGGGTGGAGAGGAGGATCTGATGGTTCACAGTATCAAAGGCAACGGATTGGTCTAGAAGGATAAGAGCAGAGGAGAGAGAGTTAGCTTTAGCAGTGCGGAGAGCCTCCGTGACACAGAGAAGAGCAGTCTCAGTTGAATGACCAGTCTTGAAACCTGACTGGTTTGGATCAAGAAGGTCATTCTGAGAGAGATAGCAGGAGAGTTGGCTAGAGACGGCACGCTCAAGTGTTTGAGAGAAAAGAAAGAAGGGATACTGGTCTGTAGTTGTTGACATCGGAGGGATCGAGTGTAGGTTTTTTGAGGAGGGGTGCAACTCTCGCTCTCTTGAAGATGGAAGGGACATGGCCAGCAGTCAAGGATGAGTTGATGAGCGAGGTGAGGTAAGGGAGAAGGTCTCCGGAAATGGTCTGGAGAAGAGGGGAGGGGATAGGGTCAAGCGGGCAGGTTGTTGGGCGGTGATGTATAACGCCTCGATCACACCGACAGTGATTTGCGTTTTGGTACACCAGAAGTACATTAATTTCCAATGGAACGCTGCGTTTGCCTTGCAGCATTGCGTTGCAGAGGCAGTTGCAGTACGTTCTGTGTGGTGCATACGTAGAACGTATGCATTTATAGAACATATGCATAAAATTGTATGTGTAAACTGCTTGACAGAAATGATAGCAGAAGGTGAAGGTTGAACTTTTTCTGCACACAGATCCAGATGATGCTGCATACCATTTTACACAATGACACACTCTGCGTGATCGAGGCGTAAACCCTGAGCTGCGTACAGTACGTTTTTCCGTTATGTTAAATTGAACAGAAGCGGTGCTGTACTGAAAGACCAGTTGAAAAACGGGGAGATTGTGAGTTGGGGAACGGCTTCAGCATGGCCACTGCCCTTTAAATATGTCACTCATTGCTTCAAGCCACACCTCGCCACACCCACCAAACAGGAACAACGTACCTCAAAGTCTGTTCAAGAATTTACAAGAACGTTTTGGGGAAAGATGTCATTCAGTACAAACCGTGGCGCAGTGAACTGAACGCACCTCAGGATTGCTGATGCTATGTATTGCTTTGATGCCAACGGTTTAATTTAAAATTTTAATGTTTAGCTCACATAATATAATATAAAAGTATGAATTAACCCTCCCGTTGTCCTAGGGTCAAAATGACCCGCCACTGTGTTGAACCAACCTACTTTAATTTTTATATTTTTTGGATCATTTGTGAGAAGGAGGCAGTGATACTTTCTTTAAAGTCTCACTGCCTCCTTCTCACAAATGATCCCCAAAATATAAAAATTTAAGAAAGTTGGTTCAACACAGTGGCGGGTCATTTTGACCCTAGGACAACGGGAGGGTTAAGGTATCTGTAATAGAATAAACGTGGGGAAAAAACAAATGTAGACATTAATAAATGCTTTTCTATACTTTCCTAAATATTTTTACAATGGTGGGGGAGTACCAAGACGGAGATAATGGCGCCGGAGGGGATGGCTGCCGTTTTACGGCCTCCTAACCAATTGTGCTATTTTTTGTGTTTTTTCGCATAGTTTGTAACTTATTTTGTACATAATGTTGCTGTTACCGTCTCTTATGACCGAAAAGAGCTTCTGGATATCAGAACAGCGATTACTCACCTCGAACTGGATGAAGATTTTTTCTTTAATAAGTCTGACACAAAGGATATACTGTTTCACCCGGACCAGGCCCAAATCCCCGTCACTCGCATGAAGAAAAGACAGAAATACATAGGGCGAAGATCCGGGGGCCTTGTAAGAATTTGTCGGCGAGTGGGTAACCCGCCTCTACCATCCGTTCTATTGGCCAACGTGCAATCACTGGAGAGTAAACTGGATGAGCTCCGTTCAAAACTATCATACCAACGGGACATTAAAAACTGTAATATCTTATGTTTCACTGAGTCGTGGCTGAACGACGACACGGATAATATACAGTTGGATGGGTTTTTCGTGCATCGGCAGGACAGAACAGCTACGTCTGGTAAGATGAGGGTTGGTGGTGTGTGTCTATTTGTCAATAACAGCTGGTGCGCGATGTCTAATATTAAGGAAGTCTCGAGGTATTGCTCGCCTGAGGTAGAGTACCTCATGATAAGCTGTAGACCACACTATCTATCAAGAGTTATCTATATTTCTTCGTAGCCGTCTATTTACCACCACAAACCGATGCTGGCACTAAGACCGCACTCAACGAGCTGTATAAGGCCATAAGCAAACAAGAAAATGCTCATCCAGAAGTGGCGCTCCTATTGGCCAGGGACTTTAATGCAGGCAAACTTAAATCAGTTTTACCTAATTTCTATCAGCATGTCACACGTGCAACCAGAGGGAAAAACAACTCTAGACCACCTTTACTCCACACACAGAGACACATACAAAGCTCTCCCTCTGCCTCCATTTGGCAAATCTGACCCTAATTCTATCCTCCTGATTCCTGCTTGCAAGCAAGTAGTAGGAAGTACCAGTGACTCGCTCAATACGGAAGTGGTCAGATGACGCGGATGCTACGCTACAGGACTATTTTGTTAGCACAGACTGGAATATGTTCCGGGATTCATCCAATGGCATTGAGGAGTATACCACCTCAGTCATCGGCTTCATCAATAAGTGCATCGACGACGTCGTCCCCACAATGACCGTAAATAAATATCCCAACCAGAAGCCATGGATTACAGGCAACATCCGCACCGAGCTAAAGGCAAGAGCTGCCACTTTCAAGGAGTGGGACTCTAATCCGGACGCTTATAAGAAATCCCGCTATGCCCTCAGACGAACCATCAAACAGGCAAAGCATCAATACAGGACTAAGATTAAATCCTACTACACCGGCTCTGACGTTCATCGATGGCAACCCAGCCTGTAGCTGCCCAGTGACGCGAGCCTACCAGACGGGCTAAATGCTTTTATTCTCGCTTCGAGGCAAGCAACACTGAAGCATGCATGAGAGCACCAGCTGTTCCACCAGACGACTGTGTGATCACGCTTTCCTTTAAACAGGTCAACATTCACAAGGCCGCAGGGCCAGACGGATTACCAGGACATGTACTCAGAGCATGCGCGGACCAACTGGCAAGTGTATTCACTGACATTTTCAACCTCTCCCTGACCGAGTCTGTAATACCTACATGTTCCAAGCAGACCACCATAGTCCCTGTGCCCAAGAAAGCGAAGGTAACCTGCCTAAATGACTACCGCCCCATAGCACTCACGTCAGTAGCCATGAAGTGCTTTGAAAGGCTGGTCACGGCTCACATCAACACCATCATCCCGGAAACCCTAGACCCACTCATATTCGCACACCGCCCCAACAGATCCACAGATCTGAGTGGCGCAGTGGTCTAAAGTCTCCTGAGTGGCGCAGTGGTCTAAGGCACTGTATCGCAGTGCTAACTGTGCCACTAGAGATCCTGGTTCAAATCCAGGCTCTGTCGCAGCCGGCCGTGACCGGGAGACTCATGGGCGGCGCACAATTGGCCCAGCGTCGTCCAGGGTAGGGGAGGGAATGGCCGGCAGGGATGTAGCTCAGTTGATATGGCATTTGCAATGCCAGGGTTGTGGGTTCGATTCCCACGGGGGGCCAGTATTAAAAAAATTTGTATTCACTAACTGTAAGTCGCTCTGGATAAGAGCGTCTGCTAAATGACTAAAATGTAAAATGTAATGACGTAATCTCAATCGCACTCCACACTGCCCTTTCCCACCTGGACAAAGGGAACACCGATGAGATAATGCTGTTCATTGACTACAGGTCAGCATTCAACACCATAGTGCCCACAAAGCTCATCACTAAGCTAAGGACCCTGGGACTAAACACCTCCCTCTGCAACTGGATCCTGGACTCCCTGACAGGCCGCCCCCAGGTGGTAAGGGTAGGCAACAACACATCTGCCATGCTGATCCTCAACACGGGGACCCTCAGAGGTGCGTGCTTAGTCCCCTCCTGTACTCCCTGTTTACCCACGACTGCGTGGCCAAGCTTGACTCCAACACCATCATTAAGTTTGCTGACGACAACAGTGGTAGGCCTAATCACCGACAATGATGAGACAGCCTATAGGGAGGAGGTCAGAGACAACAACCTATCCCTCAACGAGCTTATCGTGGACTACAGGACACGACTACAGGCCGAGCACGTCCCATTCACATTGACGTGGCTGTAGTGGAGCGGGTCGAGAGTTTCAAGTTCCTTGGTGTCCACATCACCAACAAACTATCATGATCCAAACACAACAAGACAGTCGTGAAGAGGGCACAACAACGCCTTTCTCCCCCTCAGGAGACTGAAAAGATTTGGCATGGTTCCCCAGATCCTCAAAAAGTTATACAGCTGCACCATCGAGAACATCCTGAACGGTTGCATCATCGCCTGGTATGGCAACTGCTTGGCATCCGCCCGTAAGGCGCTACAGAGGGTAGTGCGTACGGCCCACCTGGGAGCCAGAAATCTTTCTGATTGAGAGGGGGTCAAATACTTATTTCCCTCATTAAAATGCAAATCAATTTATAACATTTTTGACATGCGTTTTTCTGGATTTTGTTGTTGTTATTCTGTCTCTCACTGTTCAAATAAACCTACCATTAAAATTATAGACTGATCATGTCTTTGTCAGTGGGCAAACGTACAAAATCAGCAGGGGATCAAATACTTTTTTCCCCTCACTGTATACAGTGCCTTCGGAAGGTATTCAGACCCCTTGACTTTTTCCACATTTTGTTACGTTACAGCCTTATTCTAAAATTGATAAAATAATTTTTTTTTTTTTTTTGACAATGCGAAAACAGGTTTTTATTTAAAAAAATATTTTTTAAATACATTATTTACATAATAATTTAGTCCCTTTGCTATGAGACTCGAAATTGAGCTCAGGTGCATCCTGTTTCCATTTATCATCGTTGAGATGTTTCTACAACTTGAGTGGAGTCCACCTGTGGTAAACTCAATTTATTGGGCATGATTTGGAAAGGCACGCACACCTGTCTATATAAGGTCCCACAGTTGACAGTGTATGTCAGAGTAAAAACCAAGCCATGAGGTCGAACAAATTGTCCGTAGAGTTCAGAGACAGGCTTGTGTCAAGGCACAGGCCTGGGGAAGGGTACCAAAAAATGTCTGCAGTATTGAAGGTCCCTAAGAGCACCGTGGCCTCCATCATTCTTAAATGGAAGAAGTTTGGAACCACCAAGACTCTTCCTAGAGCCAAACTGAGCAATCGGGGTAGAAGGATCTTGGTCAGGGAGGTGACCAAGAACCTGATGGTCACTCTGACAGAGCTTTAGAGTTCTTCTGAGACGGGAGAACCTTCCAGAAGTACAACCATCTCTGCAGCACTCCACCAATCAGGCCTTTATGGTAGAGTGGCCAGACGGAAGCCACTCCTCAGTAAAAAGGCACATGACAACCCACTTGGAGTTTGCCAAAAGCACTTAAACAAGATTCTCTGGTCTGATGAAACGAAGATTGAACGCTTTGGCCTGAATGCCAAGCGTCAAGTCTGTAGGAAACCTGGCATCATCCCTACGGTGAAGCATGGTGGTGGCAGCATCATGCTGTGGGTATGTTTTTTAGTGGCAGGGACTGGGAGACTAGTCAGGATCGAGGCAAAGATGAACGGCAGAGAGATCCTTGAAGAAAACCTGCTCCAGAGCACTCAAGACCTCAGACTGGGGCGAAGGTTCACCTTCGAACAGGACAACGACCCTAAGCACACAGCCAAGACAACGCAGGTGTGGCTTTGGGACAAGTCTCTGAATGTCCTTGAGTGGCCCAGCCAGAGCCCAGACTTGAACCCAATCTAACATCTCTGGAGAGACCTGAAAATAGCTGAGCAGCAACGCTCCACATCCAACCTGACAGAGCTTAAGATGATCTGCAGAGAAGAATGGGAGAAACTCCCCAAATACATTTACATTTTAGTCATTTAGCAGACGCTCTTATCCAGAGCGACTTACAGTTAGTGAGTGCATACATAAAAAAAATAAAAAAAATCCATACTGGCCCCCCGTGGGAATACAGGTGTGTCAAGCTTGTAGCATCATAACCAAGAAGACTCAATGCTGTAATCGCTGCCAAAGGTGCTTCAACAAAGTATTGAGTAAATGGTCTGAATACTTATGTAAATGTCATATTTCAGTTTCTTATTTTAAATAATTAGCACAAAAAAATAAAAACCTGTTTTTGCTTTGTCATTATGGGGTATTTTGTGTAGTGATCAGGGGGGGGGGAAACTATTGTATACATTTTACAAAAAGGCTGTAACGTAACAAAATGTGGAAAAAGTCAAGGGGTCTGAATACTTTCCCGAAGGCACTGTATAAATCATTGGGTGTATCCCAGAAAAGGGTTAAGGCCATTACAGTATTTATCTTTGTTGGTAGGATAGGCCTACTTCCTGCCAATGAATAAAATAATTTACTGAATGCCCACTACTTTTTAGGGACATTATTTACTTGGCAACTCATGTCGTGGAGCATTCATCACCACTTTCTCACAGAATGCTACTTTGTTTTTGAGTTTGACAGGGGATGCATCTCAAGTTTACTGCCTAAAATCAATGGCCTCTTGGCCTTTTCTACTCATCTCCTCTCCTTCAACCGCACTGATATGAAAAACCTGCCCAGGTGGAAGTAAAATTACCTGAGAAAATCAGAAAAGGAGACCATGATGATGTTGAGATTCAGCCAGGGTAGCGGTGCAAGTCAGTACATCAGGAGGAGTAGGCCTAATGGAAAAGGTCAGACTGTGATTGGAGTGTGTCTCTGAATCAGTGGCAGACATTCAAACAATGGGCCTATTGTTCTATAGAGCAGAGGGGGACCCATACAGATAGTCACAATCACTGAGCTATGATCCCTTACTGATGTCACTTGTTAAAGCAACTTCAATAAGTGTAGATGAAGGGGAGGAGACAGGTTAAAGGAGGATTTGTAAGCCTTGAGACAATCGAGACATTGATTGTGTATGTGTGCCATTCAGAGGGTGAATGGGCAAGACAAAATATTTATGTGCCTTAGAACGGTGTATGGTCGAAGGTGCCAGCCTGCTGGGTTTTTCATGCTCAACAGTTTCCCGTGTGTATCAAGAACCACCACCCAAAGGCCATCCAGCCAACTTGACACCACTGTGGGAAGCATTTGTGGGAAGCATTAGAGTCAACATGGGCCAGCATCCCTGTGGAACGCTTTCGACACCTTGTAGAGGCCATGCCCTGACGAATTGAGA
The DNA here is from genome assembly GCF_964263955.1 of Coregonus lavaretus. Taxonomy (NCBI): domain Eukaryota; kingdom Metazoa; phylum Chordata; class Actinopteri; order Salmoniformes; family Salmonidae; genus Coregonus; species Coregonus lavaretus. The sequence goes on from NC_139998.1 coordinate 43,514,949, forward strand.
ATGTTCTGAGGGCAAAAGGGGGTGCGACTCAATTTTAGGAAGGTTTTCACAGTGTATTTCAGGGGCCTTTTCATCACATCACAAGCTGTAGAGAAGCAGGCATTCAGGTAGCCTGATACATCATCCGGTGATAGGTTGCACTAACAAGGTACCATCTGAAATACAGCATGTTACGGATACAGGTATCCTGTGTCTTTTTGTGTTTTTCCTCTCCTTCTGCCCTAATCACAGGTGTCCTGTATGTTCCTGATTGGTGGTCATTGGGGTGTCTGCTGATAGCTGAGGTAGACCAATCGGTGGACATTCCTCTGCATTGCACCACCTGTTTCTGGTTTTTCAATCACACATCCCATTGTTTAAAAGTCAGTCAGTTGTGTTTGTTGTTAGAGACTATTTCCGTATGTGAGTATGGATACTGTGGTGTTTTGTGTACTCACTCACTCATTTGCTGGCTACTCTGTTTGGTAACTTTGTGTGTTTCTGGGAAAAGGGGAATTTAAGCAAGTTGCCCTTGGGCGTACATTACCCGTGGGAAGAAAACTGTCTAAAAACACTAGTTAGACCTGAGCGGACCACCCACTGTAATTTTTGTATGATTAGCAGTAGCTTAGCAGTTCTTGAGGCAGGCAAGATCAGTTTAGGGGTTCTTTACACTATTGTTTCATTTCTTGGGTCCTGCTCAGCCCTTTTTCCCAAACCTTTACAGTGTGTTCAAAAATAAACATTTTATGTTTGACGGTAGTTTATGGTTGTCGTGTAGTTTTTGTTCTCACTGTTCCATGTCACGATTCTAATTTGCATGAATTATGTTACGGGTCTCTTGTCCATCCACCCTAGACGTTTAAAGCCACATGGGTTCGTAACACAGCAATACAATTTTTTTGAACAATTATCTGCAAGCAAGAATGTTGAATAAAATTACATTTGAACTTACTATACCGGTTGTCTGGGTGGTTGGTCCTAATGCAGCTGGACAAAATATCAACAGGAAATAATTATTAAACAGACATCAAAACGCTGGAAGAGCGTTCAGATGTATATTACCTTAAGCATGCGCACACAATGTAAATACCTGCAACAACAACAACAAAAAACTATATTAAGTGCCAAATAAAGTAACATCCCACTGGGCACAGACATCAGTTCAACGTCTATTTTTGATTTACATTTCATTGAGTTGTCAACATGAAATCAACAAAAATTTCACCATGACATTGGATTTAGGTTAAAAGTTAAGTGAAAGAAAGACAATTCCCTTATGTTGATTCAACGTCATCACATTTATTTGTTTTGGTTGAAATTACGTGGAAACAACGTTGATTCAACCAGTTTTTGCCCAGTGGTAATGTTGACCGTAACAGGGTTGACGATTTCTTCTTAAATCAGCCATAAATTGAGACCGGGGTAATGGAAGCTTGTGTGCAACAGGGAGTGGCAATTGAAAGAAAGCTTCACAAAAAATAAAATGTTAAAACATTTCTAGCCTGTCTATGGTTAACAGTGTTGATGTGTTATGCTTGCCCCGCTCAGTTTCCCACCACAAAACACCAGAGAATGACCAACAAGAGTAGAACCAGGTGACCTGATTTTAATCTATGATTTGAGTATTAAATGTTCAATGTTTCTTTAAAAATAAAACTTTTAAGGAATAGTTTCACCATATTAAAGTGAGCGTACACTTCACGTAACAGGGTTGCCCTTAAAGTGACAGTCGAAATTAATCACATGAAATAAGTAACTATGTTCAGAAATGACTGTCAAAGCAACTAGGGCTTTACAATGATGGCGACATTTTGCGATTAAGTGGGTTAAAATCTTCCTAGAAGTGACACAGGGTTGACAGAGGGACAAGCAAGAGGGGGAAAAGTATTTGATCCCCTGCTGATTTTGTACGTTTGCCCACTGACAAAGAAATGATCAGTCTATAATTTTAATAGTAGGTTTATTTGAACAGTGAGAGACAGAATAACAACAACAAAAATCAAGAAAAACGCATGTCAAAAATGTTATAATTTTTATTTTATTTTAATGAGGGAAATAAGTATTTGACCCCTCTGCAAAACATGACTTAGTACTTGGTGGAAAAACCCTTGTTGGCAATCACAGAGGTCAGATGTTTCTTGTAGTTGGCCACCAGGTTTGCACACATCTCAGGAGGGATTTTGTCCCACTCCTCTTTGCAGATCTTCTCCAAGTCATTAAGGTTTCGAGGCTGACGTTTGGCAACTCGAACCTTCAGCTCCCTCCACAGATTTTCTATGGGATTAAGGTCTGGAGACTGGCTAGGCCACTCCAAGACCTTAATGTGCTTCTTCTTGAGCCACTCCTTTGTTACCTTGGCCGTGTGGTTTGGGTCATTGTCATGCTGGAATACCCATCCACGACCCATTTTCAATGCCCTGGCTGAGGGAAGGAAGTTCTCACCCAAGATTTGACGGTACATGGCCCCGTCCAGCGTCCCTTTGATGCGGTGAAGTTGTCCCCTTAGCAGAAAAACACCCCCAAAGCATAATGTTTCCACCTCCATGTTTGACGGTGGGGATGGTGTTCTTGGGGTCATAGGCAGCATTCCTCCTCCTCCTCCAAACACTGAGTTGAGTTGATGCCAAAGACCTCGATTTTGGTCTCATCTGAACACCACTTTCACCCAGTTCTCCTCTGAATCATTCAGATGTTCATTGGCAAACTTCAGACGGGCATGTATATGTGCTTTCTTGAGCAGGGGGACCTTGCGGGCGCTGCAGGATTTCAGTCCTTCACGGCGTAGTGTGCTACCAATTGTTTTCTTGGTGACTATGGTCCCAGCTGCCTTGAGATCATTGACAAGATCCTCCCGTGTAGTTCTGGGCTGATTCCTCACCATTCTCATGATCATTGCAACTCCACGAGGTGAGATCTTGCATGGAGCCCCAGGCCGAGGGAGATTGACAGTTATTGTGTTTCTTCCATTTGCGAATAATTGCACCAACTGTTGTCACCTTCTCACCAAGCTGCTTGGCGATGGTCTTGTAGCCCATTCCAGCCTTGTTTAGGTCTACAATCTTGTCCCTGACATCCTTGGAGAGCTCTTTGGTCTTGGCCATGGTGGAGAGTTTGGAATATGATTGATTGATTGCTTCTGTGGACAGGTGTCTTTTATAAAGGTAACAAGCTGAGATTAGGAGCACTCCCTTTAAGAGTGTGCTCCTAATCTCAGCTCGTTACCTGTATAAAAGACACCTGGGAGCCAGACATTTTTCTGATTGAGAGGGGGTCAAATACTTATTTCCCTCATTAAAATGCAAATCAATTTATAACATTTTTGACATGCGTTTTTCTGGATTTTTTTGTTGTTATTCTGTCTCTCACTGTTCAAATACACCTACCATTAAAATTATAGACTGATCATTTCTTTGTCAGTGGGCAAACGTACAAAATCAGCAGGGGATCAAATACTTTTTTCCCCTCACTGTATAGAATTTTCCATGTGGTCTCTATTAAAAAGGGCACTTCATTTAATATAACCCCCCCCAAAAATATTGGTGCACAATTTCTACTTAAAATATCAAAGGGACACAAAAGGCATTCATTTCGTGGAATGACCCACCTACACCTGAATGCCCACACTGTCACTGGAGTTTCCCAATTTACTCACATTCCTCATCAATCCAGTTAGACCAGAACCTTTCTGAGAGCAGACTTGCCAATTTTAACAAGATGTTTAACATAATTCCTCACATGACATAAAACTAAATTATTTTCACATTTGATATGAAATAGTCCACCATACACAGTATTGTAAAGCATTGGACATTGTCTAACTACTAACCAGAGATTATTGCAGACATAAATAGCACTCAATGTTAATTTGTAAAATAAATTATAGATATACAGTTAAATAATGAACTCCTCAGACCGTCATTAACTTTTAACTCATCATTGCCTTCAACAGACATCTTTCTCTCATGAACAGTCTTGCATGCTACAACTACATTAATGTGTCCATCCATCCAGCCATCCATCCATTCGAGGGTAGAGAAGTGGACATTAGTATCCAAGGGCAAAAGGAGGTGGGGGCAGGTATTTTGGCGGTAACCCCCTGTATGTGGGTCTAACAGTGGTAACATCAGTAATGGGTGGAGGGCCATTGGCAATCTCTCCTGGAAGCATCTGGTACTCGTTCTCACCAGCTGTATCAATGTCCCTCTCTGGCCTCCAGGACTGTTTCCCCTTGCCTCTGCTCAGCCTCCACACTGATCTCTGCATACATGTGCTCCTGAGAGGCACTTCTCTTATTATGGAACTTCCTCTGACTTTACATCTTAATTCTTCTGTTTGTTGGGATTTGGGTCCTGGTGGTGTGTGTTTGGTCGGGCCTGTGGTCATCTGTCTGTACACACCATCATGGGTCCTGGGGGGCCCTTCAGGTGCAGTGCTGCTCTGGTCCTTGATCTTTCTCTGTGGAAGAGCAGGGAGCTCTGGCAGGTAACTCAGGAGGTTGGTCTGGCTGGGCCGCGGTGACTAAGTATCTTTCTGGGCAATGGCACTGGTTTAGCAGTACGATCTACCTGGAATGTACAGAATAGATAGTGGAAGAATACAGTCTAACTTCAGTTCTCTTTGATCTCAGTGGATTCAACCTGCAGACAAATATGTGGGGCAATATAGGCCAACAATGCTTTTGCAATATCTCAACATTTAAACAATGAAAATAAAACTTTAGCCCTATCCCCCAACAAACACACAATGTAAACACAATGACATTCCAGCATTTTTACCACGCTTGGGTTTTGGAGGCTCATTGTGTTTAACTCAGTCTCCAGGTAGGGGTAGAGTCATGGAGGATGGCCGTTTGGAGTTATAGGTAGTTTGCTAGTGTTTGGAGGCTTGTCGGCAGGGTCACTCAATGTGCTGGGACGATGTTGGAAAGCAGGTGAAGTGTCCTCATCTGGTTTTAGATGAGTACTACTGTTAATGTGTGGGGGGTTATTTAGCAACACACCATGATTAGGGTTAATCAGGAATAACGGTTCTGCATAATTAGCCTTGTCTGTTGATACCTACAACAAGAAGTAGATGAGGGGGGAGAATGTTTAGTCAAAAACATGTCAATTCACTTACAGTGAGGGAAAAAAGTATTTGATCCCCTGCTGATTTTGTACGTTTGCCCACTGACAAAGACCTGATCAGTCTATAATTTTAATGGTAGGTTTATTTGAACAGTGAGAGACAGAATAACAAACAAAAAATCCAGAAAAACGCATGTCAAAAATGTTATACATTGATTTGCATTTTAATGAGGGAAATAAGTATTTGACCCCTCTGCAAAACATGACTTAGTACTTGGTGGCAAAACCCTTGTTGGCAATCACAGAGGTCAGACGTTTCTTGTAGTTGGCCACCAGGTTTGCACACATCTCAGGAGGGATTTGGTCCCACTCCTCTTTGCAGATCTTCTCAAAGTCATTAAGGTTTCGAAGCTGACGTTTGGCAACTCGAACCTTCAGCTCCCTCCACAGATTTTCTATGGGATTAAGGTCTGGAGACTGGCTAGGCCATTCCAGGACCTTAATGTGCTTCTTCTTGAGCCACTCCTTTGTTGCCTTGGCCGTGTGTTTTGGGTCATTGTCATGCTGGAATACCCATCCACGACCCATTTTCAATGCCCTGGCTGAGGGAAGGAGGTTCTCACCCAAGATTTGACAGTACATGGCCCCGTCCATCGTCCCTTTGATGCGGTGAAGTTGTCCTCTTAGCAGAAAAACACCCCCAAAGCATAATGTTTCCACCTCCATGTTTGACGGTGGGGATGGTGTTCTTGGGGTCATAGGCAGCATTCCTCCTCCTCCTCCAAACACTGCGAGTTGAGTTGATGCCAAAGACCTCGATTTTGGTCTCATCTGAACACAACACTTTCACCCAGTTCTCCTCTGAATCATTCAGATGTTCATTAGCAAACTTCAGACGGGCCTGTATATGTGCTTTCTTGAGCAGGGTGACCTTGCTGGCGCTGCAGGATTTCAGTCTTTCACAGCATAGTGTGTTACCAATTGTTTTCTTGGTGACTATGGTCCCAGCTGCCTTGAGATCATTGACAAGATCCTCCCGTGTAGTTCTGGGCTGATTCCTCACCATTCTCATGATCATTGCAACTCCACGAGGTGAGATCTTGCATGGAGCCCCAGGCAGAGGGAGATTGACAGTTATTTTGTGTTTCTTCCATGTGCGAATAATTGCACCAACTGTTGTCACCTTCTCACCAAGCTGCTTGGCGATGGTCTTGTAGCCCATTCCAGCCTTGTGTAGGTCTACAATCTTGTCCCTGACATCCTTGGAGAGCTCTTTGGTCTTGGCCATGGTGGAGAGTTTGGAATCTGATTGATTGATTGCTTCTGTGGACAGGTGTCTTTTATACAGGTAACAAACTGAGATTAGGAGCACTCCCTTTAAGAGTGTGCTCCTAATCTCAGCTCGTTACCTGTATAAAAGACACCTGGGAGCCAGAAATCTTTCTGATTGAGAGGGGGTCAAATACTTATTTCCCTCATTAAAATGCTAAACATTTTTGAGATGCGTTTTTCTGGATTTTTTTGTTGTTATTCTGTCTCTCACTGTTCAAATAAACCTACCATTAAAATTATAGACTGATCATTTCTTTGTCAGTGGGCAAACGTACAAAATCAGCAGGGGATCAAATACTTTTTTCCCCTCACTGTATGTATCCACAACAGTGTACAAAATTTAAGCAGTGTGCTGTACCCTGACTACTGTGTGTGTATGCCATATCAACCCAACTCAATTCAAGCCTATAAGGTACCTGTGTGTGTACAAAATGAACAATATGGTAGTTCACAGTTTACGGAATCAAGTATAGTTCCTCACCTGTCCACAAGCTACAGTCAGCAGCTCATTGAAATGCATGACAGGCACCGTACAGTGAAAGTTCACCAGGTCTTGCAGTGCCCTGTGACGCATGTCCTCTCCTACAATAATGTAGTGATTGTCCTTCAGCACATCGATCATGAAGTGCCTGCAGCGATCAGTGGCACTAGACGTACAGAGAAAATCCAAAATAAGGAAGTGTAAAAGGACTTTGAACTACACTGTTGAATAGAACAAGGGCCTGTCAGAGGGTAATAGGTGTGGCGTTGGTGTAGAATCAGATAAGATACAAGCTATGGAAACAGAACACAACTAATTTGCTCATGTGCTTATTGTTAACATTTCTTTGCCTGCCAGTTTATAGAAATGCCATTATATAAAATGCCATCCTAAATGTATCAGCTGAACAAACAACCAATCTAACGACGCCTCGCCTGGAAGTGTCTATCTAATGTACAGAGGCTTACCGATAGGAGAGAGTGTATCCTATCCTGCTTTCACTGACACGGATCAGGAAGTAGCCCGTGGGCTTGGAAAGGAGCATTTCCTCAGCAACCCTGCCGCGAATAGACACGGCCATATTAGGACAGACTTCGGTTTGAACTCACTTGACTGAAGAATTTACAACATGCAATTTGCCAGAACACAACCCTTCAGTGCCCTACTGTAATACAATAACAACAGTCATAAGGCATATATCCTACACTACAGGCCACACATTTGTATTTACATTGGTCTCATCTAGCCTTGGTTGCTACTGCTGGTAAGCATTGAGTGCATTTCAATGACAGAGACACAATTTGAGAACTTACTTTCTGGAAATAATGCCATGGAACCATTCTGGAACTACCCCATTCCTAATGACAAAGTCACGTTGGGACTCTGAACCAGGAAAGGGCTTCATGTCTTCCCTGAGTCTGTGTTCTGTTCATACCCTCAGTTGTGTCCTGGTAAAATAAAGAACGTTTGGAATCGACCCCAATTTCCATTGCCAGTTTGACAGGTCAAACGCAGCTGGGTTTTTCACGCTTAACAGTTTCCCGTGTGTATCAAGAATGGTCCACCACCCAAAGGACATCCAGCCAATTTGACAAAACTGTGGGAAGCATTGGAGTCAACATGGCCAGCATCCCTGTGGAACGCTTGACACCTTGTAGAGTCCATGCCCCGACGAATTAAGTTCTGAGGGCAAAAAGGGGTGCAACTCAATATTAGGAAGGTGTTCCTAATGTATTGTGAACTCAGTGTACATACCACATTGACAGCCATATTGATAGGCTATGCAAATCATTATATATTTTTAAACTCTGGTCTGGTATAAGTATTCAACTATTATTTAATGGAGGCAAAAACCTGATACAGCAACAAATATGCATAAAAATGAATACAATGCAATAGTCATAACAAACTGGGTAATTAATATATTACCAACAACACGTTACCTCTGCATGATACTGCCTTGTCTATTTCTTTAAAATAGTACAAAGTAAAATAGTTGATGTAATGAGAAAAGTTGTCTGTTGTGTCCAAACCACATGTCCATGTCAACTGACATACATAGCCTACGCAACTGTTGTGGCTAATTACAATTTTAGCAGGCTTTTTAATAAAACAACTTACCTCTTGAGGATCCAAGCCAAATTACCTTCGTTCACACATTTTTAAAAGGTAGTTCTAGAACCTGTAGAAAAAAACGTTGCAGCCTGGTCTCATAGACTAGACGTAACATAGTACACGTAATACTCAAATTATTGTAATATGTTACGTTTACATAAGTCAGAAGGTTACTTAAGACAAAAACAAAAGGAGGGTGGTTGGTCGGGGTGAATGGGTGGGCGTATAACGTCAACGTCTATCAACCCAAAGGTTGCGTGTTTGAATCTCATTACAGACAACTTTAGCTAATTAGCAACTTTGCAACTACTTAGCATGTTATCTAACCCTTTAACCTAGCTCCTAATCCTAACCCCTAGCGTAGCTAACGTCAGCCATCTAGCAAACGTCTAGCAGTCCAAAGTTTGCATGTTCGAATCTCATCACGGACAAATTTAGCTAATTAGCAACTTTCCGACTACTTACTACTTTTTAGCTACTTTGAAACTACTTAGCATGTTAGCTAATCCTTCCTCCCCTAACCCTTTTACCTAACTCCTAACCACACCCCAGTGTTTCCCAAACTCGGTCATCGTGACCCCAAGGTTTGCACGTTGTGTTTTTTGCCCTAGCACTACACAGCTGATTCAAATAATCAAAGCATGATTTGGGAAACACTGTGCCTAACCCCTAGCGAAGTTAACAATAGCCACATAGGTAACTTTAGCGTTAGCCACTTAGCTAATGTGAGCCACAACAATTTGGGAATTCGTAACATATCATACAAAATGGATGATGGACATCCACAAATTAATACATACCACATGAAACATAACATATTGTAGCGACCCGCACAGACAGCTGTGTGTTATGTGTTAGGCTAGTAGATGGTTGTGTTGTACCTACCAGTACCCAGTGTTCGCGGGGTCCGACATGTCAATCAACCTGCTATCTGCCAATCACGGAAATGCCTGGAATGTTCTGATGCCGGGCATCCTGGCGGTTGGCGGAGTGGCGTGGAGGGGGGTTGGGCAGGGGGATGGAGCATTGGAAGTTAAGACCAGGTTTAGCCTTTGTTCTCTCTTTTTTTACGTCTGGGCTTCACAAGAGAAGGTCACGATTGGCTTGTGGGTTATCTTTCATTTATTTGGCGTGGGCTACGGCCAAACAGTAGCCTGTGTAAAGTTGGTTTAATAAACCGTCCATTCGTAAACTCAATCCTCTGTCTGGACAGTTGTTCTTTTATGATCTAGTCAGGTCATTACATTGGTGTCAGAAGTAAAAACGTTGATAAAAGTTAGCCAGCTAGCTAGCTGACTTCTGTGGCTAGCTACCGTAGGTGAGAACGGGGGTTGAAGATGCTTCGAGGGAATCCGAAAGTGAAGGTGGAGGTAGGGGACGATTATGGCCAAGGAGGTGCGTGTGCATGGACGTCGGGGGTTCTGGCTGAGGAGATCGCCAGGGCATCGGAGCCCAGAGGCCGCTTGAGGGAGGACGTAAGAGTGATGGCGGCTGAAGCGGGCATGAGTGCTTCGTCGACTGTGTTTCGCGCGGATTCTGGTGGGCGGACCAAAGGGGTGACGTCGACGCGGCGGGACGAGGAATCTGGGGCTCAGGATGTAAACAAACATGGCGGCGCCCAGTTCCCGGCTGCGTCCGTATCCGTTAAGACCCCGAAGTATTCCGGTAAGGCGGATTGGGAAGCTTTTCATGCTCAGTTTGAACTGTTAGCTCATTTTAGGGGGTGGTCGGATGAAGATAGGGCACTGCAGTTGGCTTTATGCCTCACGGATGAAGCTCTGGCCTGTTTGATATTGATTAGCCCCGAGGACAGACGTGATTATGGTGCTTTAGTGGGAGCACTGAGGAGGCGCTATGGACAGTGTGTACAGCCCGGGCTACTGCGCTCCGAACTGAGTAATAGACGCAGGCAGCCTGGAGAGCCTCTACGGGTGCTAGCTAATGACATTGAGAGCCTCTCTCGGCGGGCATATGCTCACATGCCCCCCTCCGTGCAGAGCGAGCTAGCACGGGACCAGTTCATACAGGCGCTCTCTCCTACGGAGCTGCGCATACAGACCCAGCTGGCTCATCCTGAGTCATTGCAGGTAGCCTTGGAGATGGCTTTGGAGAGGGAGCTGGTGTGGGCTGGGGCTTCAGCTGGGGCTTTGGTGGGGGTGCAGGGAGACAGACCCTCTGTGCGAGCTGGGGGGCAGAGCAGCCCGGAGCCGGAAAAGCCTGCATGGGTGGCTGAAATGACAGAACTCATTCGTGCTGTGTCGCTACAGGCGGCACGAAACACACGCCCTGGTCCCAGGGTCTGCTGGGGTTGTGGCCAGCCAGGCCATCTGCACCGAGATTGCCCCATGTCCCCCAGAGCTCAGGGAAACGGCTCGGGGTCCGCATAGACCGGGTAGTGCGGACCCCTGGCTTTCTATCCCAACCACCATCTTCTTCAGGAGGAGCCCACCGGCACAGACGGGGAAGCAAGGCTCCACTTCCCCCAGAAGCAGACGAGGGCAAGCGGATGGAGCCTGTTGTTGTGGTGGGCCGGACCTGTGTTGGGGACTTTTGTCATGTCCCTGTCACTGTGGAGGGGGTGCCCTGCTCCGCCCTGGTGGACACTGGGTCCACAGTAACCCTGGTGAGGCCAGATATTGTGCCAGGTTGGACTCAGTGTGAGCCTACAACTGTGCAGCTCCGCACAGTCACAGGTGAGCTGGCACCCATGAAAGGGAAGGGAATAATGACTCTGACAGTGGGGGGCAGGACTGTGCGTCATCCTGTGTGGGTGGCGGCTGTGCAGGACCCTTGTATCCTGGGGTTGGACTTTCTTAGGAGCACAGGCTGCCAGTTAGACCTAAATAGGGGCACACTGAGCTTCCAGGGAGGGCCGGAGGTCACCATGGCCCCTAATGTCACATTCACTCAACCCAACAAACCCTTTACTCCAACAGTTAAAGCAGCAGAGACTCATGGCTGCCCCCCCTCCCCCACATCTGGGTGTGACTTTTCCCCAGCCCCCCTGTCACCTACGGCGTTGCCTTACATTCCCCCAGCTACCTCCACGACACAGTCCTCTGTGAGCCCGGGCCGCGCCCCCCCAGCCCAGCTACCCCAGATGGGAGGGGAGAGGACACTGTCTGCAGTGAGGGAGATATGGGGGAGGAACTGTGTTGGTCTTGACCCCGAGCAGCAGGAACGGTTGAGGCAGTTGCTGTTTGAATTCAGAGACAGCTTTGCGCTGAGTGAGGAAGAGGTGGGTCAGACTCATCTGGTGCAGCATGAGATCGACACAGGTGATGCTCGACCTATCAAGATGCGTCCCCGCCGTATCCCGCTGGCACGCCAGGAGGCGGCAGACAAGGCTGTGTTGGAGATGCAGCGGGCAGACTTCATTGAGCCCTCAGACAGCCCCTGGGCGGCGCCAGTCGTCATGGTTCCGAAGAAGGGGGGCAAGCTGAGGTTCTGTGCGGACTACAGGCGGCTGAATGAGGTAACCAGGAAGGACTCATACCCCATACCACGTATCGATGAGTCGCTGGACCTGGTTAGGGGGTCCTCCTGGTTCTCCTCACTAGACCTCCGCAGTGGCTACTGGCAGGTGCCCCTCTACCCAGAGGCCAGAGCCAAAACTGCGTTCTCCACTAACAGAGGACACTGGCAGTTCAAGGTCCTGTGCTTTGGCCTGTGCAACGCTCCAGCTACTTTTGAGCGTTTGATGGACAGGGTGCTGGATGGCATCCCCCGACAGCAGTGTCTGGTATACCTCGATGACATCCTGGCCCATGGCAGCTCCTTCCAGTCAGCCCTGGGGGCGCTACGGTGTGTGCTGGAGAGGGTGGCTGCCGCAGGTCTGAAGCTCCACCCCGAGAAGTGCCACTTCATGAGGAGAGAGGTGTCCTTCTTGGGCCACCGAGTGGGGAAGGAGGGGATCAGCACCATGGAGGACAAGGTAGCGGCTGTCAGAGACTGGCCCACCCCCACCGACCAGCGTCAGCTGAAGAGCTTCCTGGGCCTGGCCTCGTACTACAGGAGGTTTGTACGGGGCTTCTCAAGCGTTGCTGCTCCACTGAACCGCCTGCTGCCGAAGGACAAGGCTTTCACTTGGACAGTGGAGTGTGAGGAGGCGTTCAACACCCTCAAACGTGCACTGATCGAGGCCCCCGTGCTCGCCCCCCCTGACCTCACATTGCCCTTTATTCTGGACACAGACGCGAGCAATGTGGGCATGGGTGGGGTGCTGGCCCAGGTGGGGCCAGAGGGGGAGAGAGCGGTGGCGTACTTCAGCAAAACATTTGACAAACATGAGCGCCGCTACTGTGTCACCCGGCGGGAGCTCTTGGCTGTTGTGGCTTCCGTCAAACACTTCAAGTACTACCTGGGTGGTCTGCCCTTTACTGTAAGGACTGACCACTCTGCTCTCCAGTGGCTCATGTCTTTCAGAGAGCCAGAGGGGCAGGTGGCACGCTGGTTGGAGGAGCTTCAGCCGTATGACTTCACGGTGGTGCACAGGGCAGGGGCACGCCACTCCAACGCCGACGACATGTCCCGTCGGCCCTGTACTGCAGACGGCTGCCGCCACTGTGAACGGAGAGAGGGACGGGAGAGAGAGCTGTGTGCAGAGGAGGGGGTCTGTGCCACAGTGTGTCGGGCGAGCGGGCCTGTCTGCTGTGAGCTGCAGACTGTCGACGTGGCTGAATGGGGGCAGCAGCAGGGACGGGACACAGACCTACAGCCAGTGCTACAGTGGGTAGAGGCGCAGGTGAGGCCACCATGGGAAGAGGTGACAGCGCTCTCACTCGCGACCAAAGGGTTGTGGTCAAAGTTTGAGCGACTGCGGCTGGCTGATGGCGTGTTACAGCGGGCATGGAAGGAGTCAGCTACGGGGGAGGAGAGGTGGCAGGTGGTGGTCCCAAAAGCATTGCGGGAGGCTGTGCTCCAGAGTACTCATGGGGGGGGTGGGGACTGGACACTTTGGGGTCACAAAAACACTGCGCCGCCTCCGTCAGGGCTTTTACTGGGGGCAGCACAAGAGGGATGTGGAAGACTTTTGCCGCCGCTGTGACAACTGCACAGCGAGAAAGGGCCCCCCAGGCCGCTCTCATGCTCAGCTCCAACAGTTCCCAGTGGGGGCTCCCATGGAGAGGGTGGGAGTGGATGTAGTTGGGCCGTTCCCCACCACAGACAGTGGAAACCGCTGGGTGCTCACGGCCATGGACTATTTCACAAAATGGCCCGAGGCCTATGCTCTGCCTGACCAGGAGGCAGAGACCATCGTCGACGCCCTGACAGCGGGGATGTTCAGCAGGTTTGGAGCTGCAGAGTCCATCCACAGCGACCAAGGCAGAAACTTTGAGTCCCGTGTGTTCGCCACCATGTGTGAGAGGCTGGGTATGCACAAGACCCGCACTACTCCTCTCCATCCTCAAAGTGATGGCCTTGTGGAGCGCTTCAACAAAACGCTTGGACAGCAGCTGGCCATCGTCTCTTCCAAACACCAGCGTGACTGGGACAAGCACCTGCCTATGGTCCTCATGGCATGCCGCTCCGCTGTCCAAGACTCCACCTCCTGCACGCCTGCCCTCCTCATGCTGGGGAGAGAGATCCGTACCCCTGCAGAGATGGCGTTTGGTCGGCCCCTGGATAGCCCTCATGTTTCCCCGGGGCCGGAGTATGCCCGGAGACTCCAGGACCGCCTGGAGACAGCCCACACCTTCGCCAGAGAGCAGCTGCTGAATGCAGGTGTGAGGCAGAAGAGGAACTATGACGTGCACACCCGGGGAAGGCACTTTGTGGCTGGGAAGCTGGTCTGGGTCTACAGCCCGCTAAGGAAAAAAGGCAGATGCCCCAAGTTGGACAGTCACTGGGTGGGACCCTGCAGTGTCCTGGAGAGGGTAGGGGAGGTTGTTTACCGGGTGCAGCTTCCTCCCAGGGGGAGAAAGGTGACACTGCACCGGGACAGGTTAGCCCCATATAGAGGGGCCTCTTCTCCCCAAACCCCAGGAACCCCCACAATTCCCCTCTCTGGCAATGACATTCTCCAGGCACCCACCCACAGGTGCCGCAGACAAGGCTCCAGACAGCCCACTCCCCCTGTGTCACCGCGTGGTTCCCCAGAGCCACGGACTGTATTACCCGTTCCCGCTTCCTTGTCCCCCATGTCCTTGCCTTCATCCCCTGGTTCCCAGAGGGGCACTCTGCGGCCATCACAGCCACGCAGGCAAAGGAGACCTCCGGGTCGCTTCAGAGACTTTGTTTGTTCCCTCGGGGACGAGGGACTTTGTGGTGGGGGGGCTGTGTAGCGACCCGCACAGACAGCTGTGTGTTATGTGTTAGGCTAGTAGATGGTTGTGTTGTACCTACCAGTACCCAGTGTTCGCGGGGTCCGACATGTCAATCAACCTGCTATCTGCCAATCACGGAAATGCCTGGAATGTTCTGATGCCGGGCATCCTGGCGGTTGGCGGAGTGGCGTGGAGGGGGGTTGGGCAGGGGGATGGAGCATTGGAAGTTAAGACCAGGTTTAGCCTTTGTTCTCTCTTTTTTTACGTCTGGGCTTCACAAGAGAAGGTCACGATTGGCTTGTGGGTTATCTTTCATTTATTTGGCGTGGGCTACGGCCAAACAGTAGCCTGTGTAAAGTTGGTTTAATAAACCGTCCATTCGTAAACTCAATCCTCTGTCTGGACAGTTGTTATTTTATGATCTAGTCAGGTCATTACAATATCATAGTACATTAATCTGTCTCCCTTCATTTAGTATGTTACCTCTACCAGTCCAGGTTGAGAAAAAGGGCGGAGAGAAACTTGCCCTTGAAATGTTTTAACATTTTCTAGAGAGCTCTTTGTTTATGCCCACTCAGCAACATTCACACCCTCTGATGCCTTCATCATAATACATGCACGAACTCTCCCGAACTGTTTCGGCTGGGAAGCATGCAGACGCCTTTAGCCCCACTCATCTCTTTAAAATGTCACATGTTAAAGGGGGGTTTATTGTGAATGGGTCTCTTTTGTCTCCTTTGTTTAGCTAAACAAGTTCATTAGTATCATTATTAACCATTATCTCAGCCAATCACGGCACGCCAGGAAGGATCCTGTCTTTCTCCCTATAGCTCAGTGCTTTGTCCTTGGCTGAACTAGGCTCGTTATTTAACATCTTAGTTCATATTTATAGATCACATACCAGTTTGTTATTAAGGCACATGAAAGTTCACATGTTCAAGAAAGCATTCTGCAACCAAAAAAACATATCCCCCCCTTCCAAAATCCTCAATAGGTATTACCAAAGAGTACTATCAAAGATTTTTTACAACTAAACCAAGATAGACCAGAGCCTGTCGTTTCGAATGGGAACAAATGAGCCATATTGTGCAGAACAAGCAAGGAGGGGGGCAGAGCCAAGCACGAGATAGCGAGATCTTACTGGCGCGTTCTAGCATCATCTGCATATTTCTGTTAGGGAACGCCTACTCTGTGAAGTTCGCGTGTGCATTAACCCAATTCACCTTTGCACTCCTTCTAAACAACGCGATTTGTAAAAACTTTTGCAAAGGGTAAAGTCTACACACCTTAGTCCACTCTATTCATAACATATTCTAGTTTTGGGAACAGAAAACTGTATTGAGATCAAATGTTTCATCGATGAGAACATTTGCAGAATGTCGGCCAAAATCCATCTCGTTCATTCTTCCCCCACTGCCCGCCAGTGTGCTTCCTCTCACTACCACATTTGGTAGTGAGTGGAAACGCCAAGCGGATGCTTAATTTAAACATTCAGTGAAATATCTGTCTCGTTGTTCTATATGTGGTATTGTCCTTGGTATTACAGCTTTATCAAGCTATTTTGTTTTGTAAAATGTTAATGAATTCTATATAGGATTAGGCCTATTCAATATCCATTGATAAAATTAAGATTAATTCGTAAAAGTTTTGTTTCTCAACAGGTGCCATAAAAAATTATGTAAACAGCAAAGGTGCTATCGAAAGTGTAGAAAATAAATATAACACGACAGTGGCTATTGTCGGATCTCTTCAATATCTTCAATATTCCCTCATTATAGGAATTCATTGGGACAACTGGTAGCCTAATACATTTAAAGTAAATTGACAAAATGCAGTACGTTTTAAAAGAATCTCATTTTAATAAATCATCAAAAGTACACATATCTACAAACGTGTAGATCAATTCAACAAGATTTATGAAAGTAGGCTACAGTAAAATCATTGTAGATATTTTTCTTATTTACAATTGTAAATTGATTTTCTCCTCCATTTAACCCATAATCAACTATGAAATCCAAATTATTGTCTTGAACATTGAATGCTAATGATATGTTCAAAGAAAAGTAATTTATAAACTGAAAAAGATGTACAAATAGTTCCACCAGAAGGAAAATAAACCTTCATAATAACTGGTATTCTGATGAAACATTTGCCAGACCTTTGTAAGGTCCTTAAGACATACAACAGTCCAACAAACTGACTGTGTCCCACCCATGTGGTGTTTTACACAAGAGAGGACACAGAAAATAATTCAATTTCCAACGACAATTTACTTGAATGTCACAACTAGAGAAACCATTTGTGATAATTCATGGGGAAGTCATTGTTGTTCCTTTGCTATGATTTAACATGTGCTCAATTACCTAGATGTTTGCGTTGAGAAATGCAAGTTCAAGGTGACAAAAATAAGTATAAGAACAGAAAGCTATACAAGAATGATCCTTTGCGCATTTCTAATCTCAAAGAGAAGCTGTTCTTCAAATCAAATGTGAAAAGCTTCAAGAGGTCCTACAGTCTCATGATGCATTGTTCCAAAGCCCATGATATCAAGCATCAGGTGAAAATAAGCCACTTCTGTTGCCATGTACAGTGGCAAGCTCAGAGAGAAGGACAGATAAGAACAAAAACAAAATGCTAAATCCAATATGAAAGGTCACTTTCCTCCAGCCTTCAGGCATCCATTTAACACCCTGAAGCTGACTTAAATCGCTTAGACTAAAATTAAGTCTTGAGGATAGGGACTGTACTGTAGAATATTGCAACTCTTCATCATTTGGTCTTTCGTGACAATGGAGAATTATTGAAAAGTGCATAATCAAGAGCAGGCTTTCTACAAGGGCACTTTCATACTTGGATTGTTGTTTCACTCTACTGACTACATGTCCTCTTGCTTGTAACATTTTAGTCCATCGTCATGTCACTACAGTGGTATGCCGTTATCTTGCTTCGAATACAGTATGCAATGCCAATACCTTCAACTGAAAACACACCTAAATAGATTGTGGTCTTAATACTGGCACATTAGTACTTGGGATCAACGCAACATTTGAGCCTTGGAGTTAAATCAGGATAACACATAGCTACTCCTCTTGACTAAAGGGGAGGGACTATAAGGACACTGCTGACCTTCAAAACGACTAACCAAAATCTAAAACTGACCTTTACCTTAACCAAACCCTTAACGGCCATGCACTCTTATCTTCACCCGGCACAGCCAGAAGAGGACTGGGCACCCCTCAGAGCCTGGTTCCTTTTTAGGTTTCTTCCTAGGTTCCTGATACTTCTAGGGAGTTTTTCCTAGCCACGTGCTTCTAAATCTGTATTGCTTGCAGTTTGGGGTTTTAGGCTGGGTTTCTGTATAAGCACTTTGTGACATCTGCTGATGTAAAAAGGGCTTTATAAATAAATACATTTGATTGATAGATAGATAGATTAACCCTGACCCTAACCTAATTTTAACCAATTCTTAAATTAAATATTGGTTAGCAGGTCAGGAGTGTCCGTGTAGCCTTTTCCCTAAAGAAGCAGCAGGAGTGGTTCTCTAGCGAACTAGAATGTCACAGCATATTGATAAATCAACAGAAAAAAGGAGAACATAGTAATAAACCTGGAAATTAATATTCATGGCATTTCTGTTTCAAATATTCTCAATACAGTAGGTTGACATTCAATTGAGCTCTTATAAAATCACCACATTTGACTAGGAATGGGAATATAGGCTTACAAAACAACTATAAAAGGCAGCCTACTTTGGCGCAATTGTCACTGTATTACAGTATCACAATTATAACAACCAGTAAACAAGTAAGGAATAGGCTGAAAGGCTGGAATTTGAAAAGGGTGCATAAGACATAGCACGTTAAAAATGACATAAAGCAATTACCACCCAAAGGACTATATGTCTATTTCAGTGGTCTCTGCATCATACATAAAATGAATATTTGGGGCAATGAGGTACTCACAATGTTTTGTGGAGTGGTATAATATTAAAACACATTTTGAATGCCAAAACTAAAAATGTGGTAAATGTATGCATTCAATTGTTAGATTACAATTAATTTCCTAACTAGACTGATGTTATTGTGGAACAGATGATTATAACTTATAGCCTCTGGCACAAGTTCTGGAATGTAATAGTTCTAATGAATACTGACATATTCCTATACTTCCATACAAGGGACCGGAATAAGACATGCTTTTGCAAATTGTAAGCTGTGAAGCCAATTTCACTACTAAAGTGCAAGAGTACACAGTAAAACAGGGTTTAACTCAATGTGCAGTTACCAGCGCATAGAATTGTTCTAACACTCAAATATATGGTTTATAATCATTGCAAACCTTGCGCATGAAAATAATCTGAACTGCATAATGGTAGAGTACACGTAAAATACTGAACACAGAAGCTAATTTTCAGCTATGTCGTTAAAATGGTATGTCTTTACTATTAACATTGTAAGACTAACACTTCAGAATTGTATTATCTTACCTAAAGTATTATCATAAGAAAATAAGTGGCTTTCTTGTATGTTATTTGTTGGATGGCAAATGGGGATTTTCAAGGTAGAATAAGAGAGAATCACTATCATTTGAGAAAGGAAAAACAGGGACGCATAGATGACACATTTGGAATAAATCTCCATAGTAGCTAGATGACACGGAAGTCAACAATCTCACAGAAGACGTCAGATGTATGATGGTTAATTAGTCTTATCATGGAATTAAGCCACTGCTTTTAAGAATAAGGTCAATCCATGTTGAGACAAAACCTCACTAAGGTTCAACTTTGGCAGCAGTGCAACCACAGAGCAACATACAGTATCTGTGACAATAACCGTTGCAGAAGACAGAGAGAAAGGAGAGGGTGAGCAGAAACCTACGTGTAATTACGAGAGACGATATAAGAGCATGATGGTACAGAAGAGTGCCTGGTATAGAGACCTCCATCTAACACCCATCCAACAACCCTGATTGATCTACTGATTGATCCACCTGCCAATAAACGCTACCGTTTGTAAACTGGGGGCACATGAAGAAGCAGAAAAAAGCTCAAAGCCCAAAGAGGTCTGGGATATCGGGAATGAGAGAGGGATGAGAACATGGCGAAAGAGGAGAGGAGAGCTCTGAGCAAGCCCAGTCCAGTTCTGTCCAGCTGTGGACAATGATAAGATCGTGGTCCTCACAGGAGGGTGCAGCGGAAGAAACTGCTCTTCTTGGGCTGTTCTGTGATCTTCACACCATGACTGCTGCCCTGAGGATTGTTGCCCTCCTGGAACACACACATAAACAGTTTTAGTCATAGCACATACACAATACCCCATCTAAAATAGGTTTGCACATTCAACACACACACTTACTAATTTCTTGTCCATTTTCGCCTTGATGTCTCTTGCAAGGGTCATAAATGCCTGAAATGTCAAGGTGGAAAAAACAGGACAAATTGAGATCAAAGAGACAAAACAATGTGCAGTCTCTTTCAACCCAACAGAACAATTACTGTACTTCCATTGTTGTTTTTTTAACTGCTGAGAATGAGTCAACTCACATTCTCCACGTTGATATTGGCCTTTGCACTGGTCTCCATAAACTTGATACCATACTCCAACGCCAACTGCCAAAGGGAGATAAATGGGACGCACAAAAAAAGACTCAGCGAACATGGACAGTAGCTCAATCACAAATCTACCAAATCTATCTATCTGTAGATACTCAGATGCGAGTCATTGATTATAATTATTGATAATAGCCTACATAACGTTTACTGATCACCCACCTTCTCCCGTCTGTCTTTGGACACCTGTCACACAGCAAACATGGACAGTAGCACAAAACATCTACATCTACTGTATAGACACTTGGATATCAGTCAGGTAGTTTATGATATGATATTTTTCATTTCCTGATCAGTGATGATCACCCACCTTCTCCCCTCCATCTTTGGACACCTGTCGTTTGTCATTGACGTCACACTTGTTGCCCAGAACCATCTTCTCCACGTCAGCAGAGGCATGCTGGACACGAAGACAGAAGATTGATCATACATAAAGTGTAATGTAATGCAATTGCTACTTTTCACTAAAACGTACTTAAATAAAAAAAGTCATTTCTGTTCTCGTACAGACTTCAGAGATATACAGTGCATTCGGAATGTATTCAGACCGCTTGACTTTTTACACATTTTATTACGTTACAGCCTTATTTTAAAATGGATTAAATTGTTTTTCCCCCTCATTCTACACACAATACCCCATAATGACAAAGCAAAAACATGTTTTTAGAAATGTTTGCAAATGAATATATATATAAAAAAAACATAAGTATTCAGACCCTTTACTCAGTACTTTGTTGAAGCACCTTTGGCAGCGATTACAGCCTTGAGTCTTCTTGGGTATGACGCTACAAGCTTGGCGCACCTGTTTTTGGGGAGTTTCTCTCATTCTTCTCTGCAGATCCTCTCAAGCTCTGTCAGGATGGATGGGGAGCATCGCTGCACAGCTATTTTCAGGTCTCTCCAGAGATGTTAGATCAGGTTCAAGTCCGGGCTCTGGCTGGGTCACTCAAGGACATTCAGAGACTTGTCCCGAAGCCACTCCTGCATTGTCGGTTGTGTGCTTAGGGTCGTTGTCCTGTTGGAAGGTGAACCTTCGCCCCAGTCTGAGGTCCTGAGCACTCTGGAGCAGGTTTTTATCAAGGATCTCTCTGTACTTTCCTCAGTTAATCTTTGCCTTGATCCTGACTAGTCTCCCAGTCCCTGCTGCTGAAAAACACCCCCACAGCATGATGCTGCCACCACCATGCTTCACCGTAGGGATGGTGCCAGGTTTCTTCCAGACGTGACGCTTGGCATTCAGGCCAAAGAGTTCAATCTTAGTTTCATCAGAGAATCTTGTGGCTCATGGACTGAGAGTCTTTAAGTGCCTTTTGGCAAACCCCAAGCGGGCTGTCATGTGCCTTTTACTGAGGAGTGGCTTCCGTCTGGCCACTCTACCATAAAGCTCTGATTGGTGGAGTGCTGCAGAGATAGTTGTCCTTCTGGAAGGTTCTCCCATCTCCACAGAGAAACTCTGGAGCTTTGTCAGAGTGACCATCAGGTTCTTGGTCACCTCCCTGACCAAGACCCTTCTCCTCCGATTGCTCAGTTTGGCCGGGCGGCCAGCTCTAGGAAGAGTCTTGGTGGTTCCAAACTTCTTCCATTTAAGAATGATGGAGGCCACGGTGTTCCTGGGGACCTTCAATGCTGCAGAAATGTTTTGGGACCCTTCCCCAGATCTGTGCCTCGACACAATCCTGTCTCGGAGCTCTACGGGCAATTCCTTTGACCTCATGGCTTGGTTTTTGCTCTGACATGCACTGTCAACTGTGGGACCTTATATAGACAGGTGTGTGACTTTCCAAATCATGTCCAATCAATTGAGTTTACCACAGGTGGACTCCAATCAAGTTGCAGAAACATCAAGGATGATCAATGGAAACAGGATGCACCTGAGCTCAATTTCGAGTCTCATAGCAAAGGGTCTGAATACTTATGTAAATAAGGTATTTCTGTTTGTTATTTGTAATACATTTGCAACATTTTCTAAAAACCTGTTTTCGCTTTGTCATTAAAGGGTATTGTGTGTAGATTGATGAGGGAAAAAATGTATGTAATCCATTTTAGAACAAGGCTGTAACGTAATAAAATGTGGAAAAGGGGAAGGTGTCTGAATACTTTTCGAATGCACTGCACGTTACAATTAAGCGATAAGGCCCGAGGTGGTGTGGTTACGGTATATGTAAGCAATAAGGCCCAAAGGGGTGTGGTATTTGGCCAATATACCATGGCTAAGGGTTGTATCCAGGCACTCCGCGTTGCGTCGTGCGTAAGAACAGCCCTTAGCCGTGGTATATTGGCCATATACCACAAACCCCTAAGGTGCCTTATTGCTATTATAAACTGGTTACAAACGTAATTAGAACTGTTTATGGTGTCTGGGGTCCCCACTGGATAATTTTTACGTAGAAGGACTGAGAAGCTCAGTTCTGGTGACTTTTTAAAAAGGACATTCTACTCCAAAATTAATGAAAATAAAATCATGCTGACACCATCTCAAATATAATTTCCACCTCCAGAAATGATCCCAATAACATATTGATAAAAATATGTGTTAGAATTATTTTAGCATATTGGACCATGCATATAGCCTATGCATGGTCCATATTATTTGATATTTGTGATGGGGGAAAATAATCGATACAGTTACATATCGGGATTTTATTTTTGACAATATATTGTATCATTTTGACAATATCACAATATTATTTTTGACTGCTTGTCAGGAAACATGTTTCCCTCCCTATGGCACTCATAACTTGAATGCGCCTTGAGAGGAATATTTATCTAGCATAGAACGCACAACAAGCTGACTAGGTAAATAGATCAACTATTTTACTATGGGGTTGTCTGGTGTTTCTAGTCATTACTCGTTTTGTTTGCAGGAAAAAAGTAAATGTGGACTGTTCTAGCGTCTTTCAATATTTTTGTTCAAATTTTTTTTGTCATTGAGCAGTGAGTTTGCCTGCGCCACAGCTAAATGATTGCAGCGGAAACACTGTTCTTAGGCACCATGTGACATTTAAAATGCTGTTTCAGCAAATCAGCATCCAGGAACCAATCTACCCTGTTGATAATTTCTGATAATTACCTCCTCTATATTCCTTATCCAGTTCTTGATGTTGTCAAATGACTTCTCATTGGTGATGTCGTAGACCAACATGATGCCCTGGGGAGAAAAACAAAAACAGAGACTTGGTAAACAACAACCATTTTAACAATGTATGTCAGATATTAACATCCTGGTAAACTTGAGAGACTTGTACACTTGAGAGAAAAGCTAATTGTTATGAAGGGCCTGAACAGGATTCCAGTGCGATTTCACACACATCCCATGGATGATCTCAGGTATGTAGTGCTTCATTTACAAAATAAAGGGAGGGACTCAAACTAGCGTGCAATCTAGGCCTAACATAAATGATGCAAAAATTGATCGCCATGAAAGTCTCTGAATATGGATTTTATTCTCATGTAGGAGAGTGACATTGTGAGAGTGACATAGTGAAGCAAGGCAACTGACCATGGCTCCTCTGTAGTATGCTGTTGTGATTGTTCGAAACCGCTCCTGGCCAGCTGTGTCCCTGGGAGAGAACAACACAATGAGAGCCTTTAATTCCCATCCCTGATTTAACCCAATTGTAGAATTAAAGGCCAATTTTGATCATTCCAAACGTGCACTTTCTCAAGACATAATTTCAGAGACATTCTGTGAAGAAGTCAAAGGGCTGTCTTACCATATCTGTAGCTTGATCTTCTTACCGTCTAGTTCTACAGTTCTAATTTTAAAGTCAATACCTAAAAGAGGAATAGCAAGAGTGAGACAATTCTTGCACTGCTACCCACTTAATTTTATTTCACTATTGTCTAACCACAGCGCTCCAAACGACAAAGGATCCTTGAAACACAACCATTTGAGGTTGATTTATTTTGTACATTTACATTTGAGTCATTTAGCAGACGCTCTTATCCAGAGCGACTTACAGGAGCAATTAGGGTTAAGTACCCTTAAGGGCACATCGACAGATTTTTCACCTAGTCGGCTCGGGGATTAGAACCAGCGACCTTTCGGTTACTGGCACAATGCTCTTACCCACTAAGTTACCTGCCGCAGTAGGCCTACAGCATTGTTTATGCACAAGTGGCAAAAGCAGACTGCATTCAACATTTGCTTGAAGGCTAGCTAGTATTTATTTGCATGATATCATGTCCAGAGAGACTGGGTTCTGGCTACGGAGGCCCATCTTTTTAGATGATGCTGCAGGCCAGACACAGGAAGTGCACAACTTCAATTTGAGAGATGGCTTGTCTAACGTAAATGGCTGCATAACTTCAGGGGATACCTCCCCAACCTGTAGCTACTAAACTAACCTTTCTGTAATGTTACAGTGAGTGGTTTGAACTAGCAAACTCTTTCATGTATTGCTTGTTGTGTAGGAAGTGAACTTCACTGTTAATTTAGCTAGCTAACGAGTCAGAGTAAGCTTGTTTTTGCTCACTTGACAGCTAACGTTAGTTAGCTAAGGAGTCAGGTGACGTCGCCTGCTTAAATCTCATGAAAATCTCAATTTGAGGTATGACGGGGATGCTGAAGTGCTGGTTTTATTGCCAATCGAGAAGTGACAAGCCGGTTAAATTAACTAGCTAGCTAGTCCTGAATGCTAACCAAATAAGATAGATAGATAGCTAGCCAGCTAACTAGCGATAGCATGACAGGATGGGCGCTCACTAGCATTGCTGCTAGCTACCCGTCCTCCGGCATAACTTTTCTAACCAGAAAACTTACGAAATTCACATACCAATTGTGGAGATAAATGTTGAGTTGAAGGCATCTTCTGAAAACCTGAACAACACACATGTCTTTCCGACGCCAGAATCGCCGATTAACAGTAGTTTAAACAAGTAATCGTAAGTCTTCGCCATATTATTAGCAATTGCGGAAATCCCGCCCGGCAGTTTTGCAAAGAGATACGTTGCTACTTTGCCCGATTTACTGGACCAGTGATTGGACTAACAACATGTCTCTCTTGCTGCTGTGGATCCCTGAATTACCAGCTGTCAATCAAAATGGAAACGTCAGCTGATTGTGCGCTTGCAGGCAATATCCCACCCATTAAGATGTGATCCCACCCTTATCTTCTCAGCTTCACAACAACGATATTAGTCTGCAAGCAGTGCTATAATTTTCTAATCAAAGTCGAAAGTGCAGTGCCAGTGAGTGAAATAACAATAACCAAGAGAAGCAATGTCGGTAAGTGTTTTTCCTTTGCTCATGTGAGAAGTATAGCCACACGTATTGTGTTTACATCTTTGGAATAGCCAGTCAAATACTGTACAACGTGTACATGTTTATTGGAGGTCGTGTCTTGACCATGAACATTGCAGTCAGTAGCTAATAGTGCTGAGTTATTAGTGCTTTTTGAGGTTGCTTCCGTTTCAGTTCGATTATTTAAAAAAAATCATGGTTTTCGTTTTCGATCATTTTTTTAAACATGAAATGCATTATGAAATAATTGCATTACAATGATTTTAGGTATTTTTAATGGAAATTGCAAAGCCAAAAATAGTGAACATTCATTTGCCAAAACATTGAAAATATTCCATTGTCTCTATCAGGTTCCATTGGGTAGACGTCAATAGGGCGGCAGGTAGCTTAGTGGTTAAGAGCGTTGTGCCAGTAACCGAAAGGTCGCTGGTTCTAATCCCTGAGCCGACTAGATGAAAAATCTGTCGATGTGCCCTTGAGCAAGGCACTTAACCCTAATTGCTCATGTAAGTCGCTCTGGATAAGAGCGTCTGCTAAATGACTTAAATGTAGAAAAATAAGAAATTAGTTGAAATAATACAATATTTCCAGTGTATGTGTTACTTTTTATTTTATTATTTTATTATTTTTAATAGCCTAATAATCCCTTCTCTGTTTAGGCCGTAACAGTCAGCCGGTGGCAACCTGGTTTCAGATTATTTCGTATTATTCTGTTACGAATTCTAGCTAGGTGGCTAACGTTAGCTAGCTCGTTAATGTTAGCTAGGCTAGGGGTTAGGCTTAAGGTTAAATTTAGGAGTTAGGTTAGGGTTATGTGAAGGGTTAGCTAAAATGGTTAGGGGAAGGGATAGCAAAAATGCTAAGTAGTTGTGAAGTAGTTATAAAAAGTAGTAAGTAGTTGAAAAGTTGTTAATAAGTGAAAATGCTAAAGTTGTCCATGATGAGATTCGAACTTGCAACCTTTGGGTTGCTTGATCTTCGCATTATACATCCACCCACCCACTAAAACCAAACTAAATGGAATCCAAGTAATTGACTGACGTTGGTCAATTAGTTGTTTAATAACCGGAACAAAACTAAATCTCGGTTAATCGCTCAGCACTAGCTAATGATTCAGTCAAGTTCAACAATAAGTTAAGAAGACTATGGTTTGGTTTAAAACATGACCCATTTAGCAAATAAAATAGAGGTGCCTGTTCTGGGAATGGGATACATGTCTGGGCATGCCTCAGAAATAGCTCTGCTGCAGTTCTTGTATCAGACATGAGAGGGTGCCCTTGACTTATTTACATCAAAACCATACATTTATATCAACGATTATAACAAACTAATGGTTTCCCCTTTCATATGGTTTTATATTTTTCAATGGTTCTAATGGTGCGAGCTGTGAAAACATATATTTATACATTAATCCATATTGCAGCTTGCTAAGGACCTATTGCACCCTACTTTGGAGGCTGAGAGGCAAAGACACAAGAAGAAGAGGTTGGTTCTAAGTCCCAACTCCTACTTCAT
Organism: Coregonus lavaretus; assembly: GCF_964263955.1. Taxonomy (NCBI): domain Eukaryota; kingdom Metazoa; phylum Chordata; class Actinopteri; order Salmoniformes; family Salmonidae; genus Coregonus; species Coregonus lavaretus. The sequence continues at coordinate 43,542,055 of NC_139998.1, forward strand.
GGATGTAAAATGCCCTGGTGAGTATTAAGGATGTAGGCTACATCAACTGCCCAAGTTGCAACTTTTTGCATTGACATCTACAGTACCAGTCAAAAGTTTGGACACACCTACTCATTCAAGGGTTTTTATTTATTTGTACTAATCTTTACATTGTATAATAATAGTGAAGACATCAAAACTATGAAATAACACATATGGAATCATTTAGTAACCAAAAAAGTGTTAAACAAATCAAAATATATTTTATATTTGAGATTCTTCAAATAGCCACCCTGTGCCTTGATGATAGCTTTGCACACTCTTGACATTCTCTCAACCAGCTTCACCTGGAATGCTATTCCAACAGTCTTGAAGGAGTTCCGACATATGCTGAGCACTTGTTGGCTGCTTTTCCTTCACTCTGCAGTCCGACTCATCCCAAACCATCTCAATTGGGTTGAGGTCGGGGTATTGTGGAGGCCAGGTCATCTGATGCAGCACTCCTCACTCTCCTTCTTGGTACAATAGCCCTTACACACCCTGGAGATGTGTTGGGTCATTGTCCTGTTGAAAAACAAATGATAGTCCCACTAAGCCCAAACCAGATGGGATGGCGTATCGCTGCAGAATGCTGTGGTAGCCATGCTGGTTAAGTGTGCCTTGAATTCTAAATAAATCACAGACAGTGTCACCAGCAAAGCACCCCCACACCATAACACCTCCTCCTCCATGCTTTACGGTGGGAACTACACATGTGGAGATCATCCGTTCACCCACACCGCGTCTCACAAAGACAATGTGGTTTGAACCCAAAATCTCCAATTTGGACTCCACACCAAAGGACACATTTCCATCGGTCTAATGTCCATCACTTGTGTTTCTTGGCCCAAGCAGGTCTCTTCTTCTTATTGGTGGCCTTTAGTAGTGGTTTCTTTGCAGCAATTCGACCATGAAGGCCTGATTCACACAGTCCCCTCTGAACAGTTGATGTTGAGATGTGTCTGTTACTTGAACTCTGTGAAGCATTTATTTGGGCTGCAATTTCTGAGGCTGGTAACTCTAATGAACTTATCCTCTGCAGCAGAGGTAACTCTGGGTCTTCCATTCCTGTGGCGGTCCTCATGAGAGCCGGTTTCATCATAGCGCTTGATAGTTTTTGCGACTGCGCTTGAAGAAACTTTCAAAGTTCTTGACATTTTCAGTATTGACTGACCTTCATGTCTTAAAGTAATGATGGACTGTTGTTTCTCTTTGCTTATTTGAGCTGTTTATGCCATAATATGGACTTGGTCTATTACCAAATAGGGCTGTCTTCTGTATGCTCAAACGCATTAAGAAGGAAATAAATTCCACAAATTATCTTTTAAGAAGGCACACCTGGCTATTTGAAGAATCTTACATATAAAATATATTTTGATTTGTTTAACATTTATTTGGTTACTACATGATTCCATATGTAATTTCATTGTTTTGATAACTTCACTATTATTCTACAATGTACTTTTTTTTTTTAATAAAGAAAAACCCTTGAATGAGTAGGTGTGTCCAAACTTTTGACTGGTAGTGTATAAGAATTATAATAATTTACAAAAAATAAAGCATGAAAATAAATATAGCATTTACAAATGTTTATTAAAGAAAAAATATTATATAAGGTTACAGAAAAACACATTTGTTTTCAACTTTATTCCAGGCTGCTACAGGATCACCACAGTGTTCAGTCATGCCCAGAAAGTGGTGCCCTGTGGCGGCTGCTCCTTCATCCTGTGCCAGCCCAGAGGGGGGAAATGCCGCCTCACTGAGGGTAAGAAGACTGTTGTACAATCACATTGCTCAAGAACTTATACAGTAGCATATGCCCAAAATATATTAGTGTAGAGCTCTGTTGAATGTCTACTGATTATTGACTTTACCAGTTCTCTTTCTCACCCCTATCCAGGCTGCTCCTTCAGAAGAAAGCAACACTGAGTGAGATTTCAGTAGTGAGCTATCAACTGTGATCAATCGTGAAATGTGGACCATGGATGATTCAGAAAATATTAAATTATATTGAATGGAATGGGGATATTCAGCTGAGCTTATTGAGTGTTTTGTCCTTATTATGATGTAAACAGATTACAATATTGTTCAACTACAATATGTATTCTTTTCATATTGAATAGCAATAATGTAATATATGTTGAAGTGGTTTGTCTCTGAATGTTTGACATTTCTATTTTTCTTACTAAATATTATAATAAATCATCTCTTGAGCCAGGTCGTTGTGTACAAATTTATTAAACTGAAAGCGGGAAAAGTGAATGAAACATTTAAACACAGACTCATTAAAATATGAGGCTTTTTTCAAGGCTGAAGGATGAGAAGCCATGATTGATCACCTTCACAGACAACAATAAAACATTTTGACAGTTCATCTTCTCTTGGTATGTGTATTCTTTGGTTTCGAGAGTTCCCCTGACCGAAAGTAGTGTAAAACTGGAGCAATACATCTCAATAACTATCATTATTCTACTATGTACAATAAGTATCCATGTTTTATTACCTTGATTGTGGACCCAGGGGTGCTGTTTTGGTTTCAGTTTTACTAAATATGCTACCACCATAATATAATAACAGGAATATGATTTTACACTTAGGCTAGGCAGTCAAATGCAGAGCTGGGATAGTGGCAGGCATGTCAGGCCATAGCGGAAGGGGATGTAGTTCTTTTAAAGATTTGTATGATGTTTATTTTGGCTTTGGCAATCCCGCCACCTGACTGACAGTCAAAGTGTTTTACCACCAGCAGTAGCACCACAGACATGTTCACCATCCTTTCCATGAGTCTTCCTCTAGTCTCAATGACCATGTTAACACACACACATACACCAAAGCTAGAATATTGGCTCATTATTAAAAGGCACAGTCCAACCTATGGATATGTTCACATACATTGTGCATGCACTAAATATGACCTTGTCAGTTGGTAAAAGCTGATTCCTGTCAACTGTTCGCATAAGAACTCTAGGTGGAGCTCATGAATCATACATAAATGAAGGCCATACATATAACATAACCTATTTCAAAAACATGATGTTGGAGTGCACATTTCAAATATGAGTTGTCGTTTTTCTATTCTTGACTCATTGGTGTGATTATCCATTTGGTCTGTTATCAATTTTCTCTAACGCTGGTCTATAATCTCAAAGTTCCAGAAAACAAAATGCTGTACACATAAGAATCAGGGGATTCGAGGAAGGTTGGTATGTATTTCTCTTGAACAGAGACATTAGAGAGAAAGTTGTGACTTAAAAAGAGAGAACTATTAAGTGTACAAGTATTTAAGTTAATCCCCTTTCGCTGGGAAAAAGACTTCACAGCTCAAAATGTGGAATGAAATAGAATATTTATGGAATGTTGCAAGACTTTTATCCTCTCCATCTTCCTCATCATCATCATCATCTTTATAAGCTGTTGAGCTCTTGCAGTGTTTGATCCAGGACTTGATGCATTCCCAGGTTTTCTTCTTTGGCACATGCTAATTTTTCTAAAAATAAAACAAAAAATACATTGAAGAAATATTGAATAAAACCACACATGACAGGACCACCATAAAGTTGATTAATATGAATTCATTCTCCTTAGGTTTGGTAAACAATATTCTACACAGAATCCAAAGCCATTCCTATACAGGATGTCTAACAGCTGTTTTACATACTGTAACTGCTGTGGTTGTGTTAAGTTGTTCCATTTGCAAAACCCAAACACACTAAAAGAACCCTGCCCAAAACAAAAGGTAGATTTGCATATATAACACTGATGACGGTAATGTATGAAGTTGCGTGACAAATGTTTTATAAAAAGGAGGTGAGGGACACTCAATGTGAATGCATGCCACCCTCCATAAATTCTCACCTTAAAACAGTTGTTTATCACATTATAAAGACTATGTAATATCAGTACTATTTCATTCAAGAAGAAAGGAGAGTTGAGATGTAGGAAATAATTAGCTTTTAATTAGTTTAATTGCACAGTGAGATGGACAGAAGGCACAAAGAACAGGAGAAATGTTATTTCAGGAGGCTAACCCTGGGACACAATAGCCTAAAGTGGGAAGGGTGAGAGGACAGACCCTGGAGGCAGCAGGAGACAGGCAGAAAGAGATGTCTACAAGGAGGTCATGTCATTGAGGGCATGGTCCAGCTCCTCGCTGATAGCCTTGTACTTCAGCTTCTGAGCGTAAAGTTCATCTGGAGGTCAAAGGGCAGCAGGAAGTAGTGCAGGTAAGGCACAAGGAAAGCAGCAGCAGCAGCAGCCGAGAGAGGTGGAGGACAGGACAGGGAATCAAAAAGGAAGTGGCGGCAAAAAAAGAGGGAAGAGAAAGAGAGGACAGGTCAGTGGATGCAAAAGAGAAAATTCATACAGTATAAAAATGAAAGAAGAGAATATGCCAGAAAGATAAGAGATGTTTGTCTACCTGTGAGCATTCTAAAATGAAAATATGTTGCAAATCTTTTTGGGGGGGCAGGAGATGACTACCTTAAGCATTTATGCCTATATCAAGGTTTTCAGAAAAGTACTTCATATCGGTAAACCCGTTACATGTGGCTCTAGAACCAAAAATGCTGATCTAAAAGGAATTTGAGCACTCTGTTCTTAGTGCAGACATCAGACCAAAATAGGTGCTCATTGGTTAGTAGAAAATGGGCCTACATATTTCTTTACACTTGAGACCAAGGCAGTGTGTTTTATTAGCTTGTTGGAGAAGTTTCCATATGTTTGGCAGGGTACCCTTTCTTCCAGATAAATATTTCCAGCTAGTTGAAACAAAACTTTAGCTAGGACCGTTTCAATGTGAAACTGCATCACAAAATGGAACTGTGCATAATAACATGTCGTTTCATTGCTCAGGGAGAGGATTAAATATCTAGACCTCTTGACCTAGGAAACTACATACACTGGGGAATCCTGAACAGTCCTGAACAGCTCGACATCTTTCCTACTTTACTGACATGGAATGTTCTCATTAGAGCAACTCAGGTTTAGAAGTCTGAGATGCAACTGAGAACAATGATAAAACAGTTCTTTTCAAAATATAGTTTAATCTTCTGCAATAAAGTATGTCTAATTTACAGGAACTTTCTCTCCACGCTAAGATACGTTTACCTTCTCTTTTATCTAAATACCATAGAGCAGTTTGCAACAGCGTTTTAAGCACTCATACCTTCCAGGTCGTCAATGGACTTTTCCAGTTTGGCCACTGTCCTTTCTGCAAACTCTGCACGAGTCTCAGCCTGGGGGACACAGAGGGAGGGGGGGTCAGAACAGGATGGCATTTTTGACATGGAGCAAATTGGCTTACTACTGTATGAACTAAGAATCAAATAAGATGCCAGCAGCCACTTACCTCCTTCAGCTTGTCACTAAGAACCTTGATCTCCTCCTCATACTTGTCCTCTTTTTCTGAGTACTGTCAAAATACAAGACAAAGTCTGTTACAGGCAAGCTCTGAAATCTTGAACATGTCAGACCAGACATCTCAGAGACAGATACGAATACAGAAACAGACAGACATGAAAGTGCATTGAGAGCGATAATCTTGCAGGACTGTTTGTCAACCATGCTTCGCTGTAATGCAACTAGGGTTGCAAAGGGAGGCTATATTACTGAAAACGTTTACCAGTAAACGACCAACATTTTGGTATCTTTCAAGGATTTTATGTAATCTATCACAAACATCTAGTGGCCCTTTTGGGTACTTCAGATTATCACAGGTGTCTGTAATAATCTCTTGGCTCTCTGTGTGACCTTATCACATGTAAAATATATTAAATAAGATGATTTTAAAATAAAAAGATTGGAATGACAAAGCTGTAAAACATTATCCTAAATATAAAGCATCAACTTAGTGAATACCAATGGTGTTTAATATGAGGGTTTCAGCCTGAAATATCCATCATATGTTTTTTTACAAACTTGTATTATTTATTTTACTATGTCAATATGTATTTGTTAATGTTTTGGCGTCAAACTGGTGGCAGTTGTGAAAAAAAGTAAATTGTTTGAAGAGTTGCAGAGTTAATTGAAAATAATGCCATTGTTGATTAGATGCTTTTTTCATTAATTTGGCTTTTTTTTTTCTTTAACTACATGGTCTATCTACAATAAACTCATGGACAATACGGACACAAGTATAACAAAATGAATACTATATATGAATAAAACATTTAAGTTATTCAAGTAAATATTACCAAAATTATGATATACAGTGGGGAGAACAAGTATTTGATACACTGCCGATTTTGCAGGTTTTCCTACTTACAAAGCATGTAGAGGTCTGTAATTTTTATCATAGGTACACATCAACTGTGGGAGACGGAATCTAAAACAAAAATCCAGAAAATCACATTGTATGATTTTTAAGTAATTCATTTGCATTTTATTGCATGACATAAGTATTTGATCACCTACCAACCAGTAAGAATTCCGGCTCTCACAGACCTGTTAGTTTTTCTTTAAGAAGCCCTCCTGTTCTCCACTCATTACCTGTATTAACTGCACCTGTTTGAACTCGTTACCTGTATAAAAGACACCTGTCCACACACTCAATCAAACAGACTCCAACCTCTCCACAATGGCCAAGACCAGAGAGCTGTGTAAGGACATCAGGGATAAAATTGTAGACGTGCACAAGGCTGGGATGGGCTACAGGACAATAGGCAAGCAGCTTGGTGAGAAGGCAACAACTGTTGGCGCAATTATTAGAAAATGGAAGAAGTTCAAGATGACGGTCAATCACCCTCGGTCTGGGGCTCCATGCAAGATCTCACCTCGTGGGGCATCAATGATCATGAGGAAGGTGAGTGATAAGCCCAGAACTACACGGCAGGACCTGGTCAATGACCTGAAGAGAGCTGGGACCACAGTCTCAAAGAAAACCATTAGTAACACACTACGCCGTCATGGATTAAAATCCTGCAGCGCACGCAAGGTCCTCCTGCTCAAGCCAGCGCATGTCCAGGCCCGTCTGAAGTTTGCCAATGACCATCTGGATGATCCAGAGGAGGAATGGGAGAAGGTGATGTGGTCTGATGAGACAAAAATAGAGCTTTTTGGTCTAAACTCCACTCGCCGTGTTTGGAGGAAGAAGAAGGATGAGTACAACCCCAAGAACACCATCCCAACCGTGAAGCATGGAGGTGGAAACATCATTCTTTGGGGATGCTTTTCTGCAAAGGGGACAGGATGACTGCACCGTATTGAGGGGAGGATGGATGGGGCCATGTATCGCGAGATCTTGGCCAACAACCTCCTTCCCTCAGTAAGAGCATTGAAGATGGGTCGTGGCTGGGTCTTCCAGCATGACAACGACCCGAAACACACAGCCAGGGCAACTAAGGAATGGCTCCGTAAGAAGCATCTCAAGGTCCAGGAGTGGCCTAGCCAGTCTCCAGACCTGAATCCAATAGAAAATATTTGGAGGGAGCTGAAAGTCCGTATTGCCCAGCGACAGCCCCGAAATCTGAAGGATCTGGAGAAGGTCTGTATGGAGGAGTGGGCCAAAATCCCTGCTGCAGTGTGTGCAAACCTGGTCAAGACCTACAGGAAACGTATGATCTCTGTAATTGCAAACAAAGGTTTCTGTACCAAATATTAAGTTATGCTTTTCTGATGTATCAAATACTTATGTCATGCAATAAAATGCAAATTAATTACTTAAAAATCATACAATGTGATTTTCTGGATTTTTATTTTAGATTCCATCTCTCACAGTTGAAGTGTACCTATGATAAAAATTACAGACCTCTACATGCTTTGTAAGTAGGAAAACCTGCAAAATCGGCAGTGTATCAAATACTTGTTCTCCCCACTGTAGATGTCCTAACTGACTTGCCAAAACTATAGTTTGTTAACAAGAAATTTGTGGAGTGGTTGAAAAACGAGTTTTAAATGTCTCCAACCTAAGTGTATGTAAACTTCTGACTTCAACTGTATACTGAGATCATGTGACACTTCGATTGCACACAGGTGGACTTTATTTAACTATTTACTTATTTATGTGACTTCTGAAGGTAATTGGTTGCACCAGACCTTATTTAGGGTCTTCATATGCACGCACCACTTTTCCGTTATTTATTTTTTATACTTTTTTTAAACAAGTTGTTTTTTCATTTCACCAATTTTGACTATTTTGTCCATTACATGAAATCCAAATAAAAATACATTTAAATTACCGGTTGTAATGCAACAAAATAGGAAAACACCAAGGGGGATGAATACTTTTGCAAGGCACTGTATAATTTCTGTTAATTACCAAAATTACTGTAACTTTGGTAAATTACCGGTAGCTTTGCAACCCTAAATACAACTCTTCAGGTATGATAAACTGGCAGTGTGTTAGCATGGGTATAAGGAACACATCGTGCTGTGATGCCAACCATGAGAAGGGCAGTGATTTAATCAGCACTGGGCAACTACTTAAGTGGCTGAGGGGGATTCATGTGGCATGACTGGCACTAAGCTGGCTGGGTAGGAATGCAGAGAAAGGTCTGTGCTGGTCCAGGGCTTTATGTTCCATCAACATTATCATAAAGAAATCAACATCCAATTTGTCAGGTGATAACAGCATCTTTGTTCAGATGTCTGAAGATTAAAGTGTGTCAGGCAGTGATTATACTCAAAACAACTCTGCTTGCATGTCAGCCATGTATAGTCAACTCCTGATTTGGGACTGCCTTAAGTGGGTGAACTAACCCAGAACATGCAGATATCAGAATAAGTTAAAAGAATGTATTTGAATTGGGACTGGTGATCTACACTGCATTTAAACTGAGTTTGCACTCATCAGTAGTTGACTGTATTTACTTGTATGATGTAATAGTATGCACACTGACCTTCTCAGATGAGGCTTCTAGGGATTTGAGGTTGTTGGTCACATTTTTCAACTCCTCCTCCAGATCACTGCATTTACTACCGCCGAATAAAGGAAGAAAATGACTTAGCATTGATTGGCATCTCAATAATGACATACACAATACTGGAAGGATCGTCACATGTTCATTTCAAGGACCTTTGTTTACCCTCTTATTTCAGTGTAGGAGGTGTGTGCTGCACTTACAGTTCTGAGACCTCAGCCCTCTCCTCAGCTCTCTCCAGTTCTCCCTCAAGGATCACCAGCTTACGGGCCACCTAAAGTAGAGAGCGAACCATATTAGTGGAACAGTAGGAGTGTGTTAAGGGATACTTCTATGAGTGGATTTAACCCCAGACAGGCCAAACTCTATGGGACCATGTGAAGTCTCACCTCCTCGTATTTGCGGTCGGCCTCCTCAGCGATGTGTTTGGCCTCCTTTAGCTGCATCTCCTGCATCTCCATCTTCTCCTCGTCCTTGGAGGCCCGGTTCTCTATCACCTTCATGCCTCTGATAGTACAGGACACACAGTAATGTCAGCAACACCCAAGACACACTCAATTTCAAGTATAATTTACACAGCCCACCCAATATGGAGGCACATTGAATTGTTTTACACATTCAAGATGGCTTTCCGGGAAATATCGCTTTCAGTACGCTAATGAAGGGGCTGGTCATTTGCTAGCAATGGACATGGCGTCAAAACCTATAACAATAAAGAACCATCAAAGCAAGCTGCATGTGCCTGGTACTATCCAATGGGCCTCAAACCAGCAGGAAAACGGGCATATAAATATAAATATGCGGTCAAATTAAAGATGAAAGATTGTAAATACATCAGTTTCTGTGGCTGGCTGGTACTGACCTCTCGCTCTCGTCCGCAGCCTTCTCGGCCTCCTCCAGTTTCTGCAGCGCGGTGGCCAGCCTCTCCTGGGCCCGGTCCAACTCCTCCTCCACCAGCTGGATCCTGCGGTTCAGACCCGCCACATCACCCTCCGCCTGGGAGAAGAGAGGGGGACGAGAGGTCAAAGGTTAGACAGATATCAGGGTCACACTGACACAGTAATGTGTTGTACTAGAAAGAAGCACATCCTGCTAAGAGGATGTTTCATGGATGGAATCCTCACATGGTCTCTCCTATCATTGCTATGCGGATGACTCAACTACTTTTCTCCTTCCCGCTTCTGACACCCAGGTGGCGACACGCATCTCTGCGTGCCTGGCAGATATCTCAGCTTAGATGTCGGCCCACCAACTCAAGCTCAACCTTGACAAGATGGAGCTGCTTTTCCTTCCGGGGAAGGGCTGCCCACTCAAAGACCTCTCCATCAAGATTGACAACTCCACGGTGTCCCCCTTCCAGAATGCAGAGAACCAAAGCGTGACCCTGGACAACACCCTGTCGTTCTCTGAAAACATAAAAGCAGTGACTCGCTCCTGCAGGTTCATGCTCTACAACATCCGTAGAGTACGACCCTAGCTCAGACAGGAAGTGGCGCAGGTCCTAATCCAGGCACTTGTCATCTCCCGTCTGAATTACTGCAACTTACTGTTGGCTGGGCTCCCCGCTTGTGCCATCAATTACTGCAACTTATCCAGAACGCTACTGCCCGCCTGGTGTTTAACCATCCCAAGTTCTCCCATGTCACCCCGCTCCTCCGCACACGGCAAAAATGCCTTTTGTGAACTAACATTCGCACTTTACTTCTCCCCATTACTAGCTCTGACTTTGCTGATAGCTACCTTATTGAGGAAAAATGTACTTACTATGACTGTGATGTGGTTGTCCCACCTAGTTATCTTAAGATGAATGCACTAACTAACTGTAAGTCACTCTGGATAAGAGCGTCTGCTAAATTACTAAAATGTTAATGTAATGGAAGCCATCATATGGAGGTTAAAGACATCCTCAGTCACCCATAACCATGTGTCAGGATCCAAGGACAGGGGAATGCACAAAGAGCCCATATCCTCTCCATGATCCCTTTCCTGTAGTCAAATGACCAAATCGCCCTCTAGTGGCCTCATGGGTGTAATATTATTTAACTATTTTTTAAACATTTTTAGTCATTTAGCAGACGCTCTTATCCAGAGCGACTTACAGTTAGTGAGTGCATACATTATTTGGGGAAACGAACCCACAACCCTGGCGTTGCAAACGCCATGCTCTACCAACTGAGCTACATCCCTGCCGGCCATTCCCTCCCCTACCCTGGACGACGCTGGGCCAATTGTGCGCCGCCCAATGGGTCTCCCGGTCGCGGCCGGCTACGTCGCGGCCGGCTAGAGAACCTGGATTTGAACCAGGATCTCTAGTGGCACAGCTAGCACTGCGATGCAGTGCCTTAGACCACTGCGCCACTCGGGAGACGTTTAATTAATTTGATTATTAATATATATGATTTATCACGCAGAAAATCCAGAGTTTCTATGTCAAACGGTTTTGTTATATTTCAGTCTTCTGTGATGTATATAAAGTGCAATATTGGGATGTAAACCCAAAATGTCATACATTTCAATTCTATATCTGACATTCACAGTGTCTAAAGTGAATTGGAGGCAGATGGAAACATTCAAATGGATAGAAGCCGGAGTCTTTTAAGGTCAGTGGGTTTAAATGATGAATGAGCAGTGAACAGAACTATTGATTCCATTCACTGGAATCCATTTCTGATTTAAGACAACAGAACTGGGTCACACAATGGAATTTTTTGGGATGCTCTTTGCTTTCTATGAACTGGATTGTTTATCAAGTAAACAGAAAAGCAAACATTTATTTCCTCTCTCAGTCCATAAGCATATCCACTTCCCAGGTAGTAGGACTACTATTTAAACACATAACTGATTTCAGACCAGTACAATGGAAGCTCTCCAGCCAATTCTGACTCAGGTCTTACTACTACTACTCCCACAGTTCAATACAGCACCCACAGGCCTGCCCCTGGCTGACCATTACCAGACCCAGCTTACACAACTAGGCCTCAGGCCTAGGGCCTGGAAGAGAAGCGCCACAGAGATAGAGATGGGGGTTACTGTTGGAGAAGGAGCATACATAGAGAGAGCTAACAGAGGACAGAGGAAAAGGGTAATTAGGAGTTATTTGTACAGAGTGAGTGCCATTCCATTCCATTCTCTCATGGGCTGGATATTTCAGCTCTGCTCTGGGCTGGGATGGCTGTGGGAGAGACATAGCTTCCTGCTCTGCTCAGGGCCTGGCGGTTAGTCAGCACTCTCCTTTCTATGCCTCTCGTTTGCTTTCTCTCAATCTATCTTTCAGGCCTGACTGACACCCCACCCATCCTCCCCCTTCTCCTCTCTTTCTCTTCCCCTCTCTCCCTAGTTAATAAAGAAGCATGTGCTTAGAGAGGCAGTGGAGGCAGGCAGGAAATGTCCGTTATATGACTGGTTGATGGATCAACAGCCAGCCAGCTAAAAACCAATTGAATCCAACGAGACAATGAGCGTTTTCTAGATTGGGGCATAAACTGACCACAAAATAAATCATTGTGGATAATATATCATCCCCTAACTTCTTTGTGGGATTTTATGGATATCAGATCAACTGCCAGACAGTTAGAAAGAAACCAGGCCTGAAAAAACAGATACAGTTATGAGGCAATTACTGTCTGGAGAAAGCCTCCACACATAAACAAACAATTCTATTCATGAGCGCAGGTCAGTTAGGTATGGATGTCTGTATGTGGCTGTAAAACACCTTCAGATACAGACAGGCAGTCAGTTAGCAACAGAGCTACAATAGCTTCCTGAACAGTTGAATGGCTGTTGTGTTGACAAAAAATCAGCAGCATAGAAACATGGTTACTAGCGGATTTACCACTAAAACAATGAGCGATAAAGTTGAGGCACTAGTTTATAATGGCTATCTAACATCAGACTTTGATTATCATGTGGGGAAATCTCCCCCAGACAGTTCTCTGTGTGTTTAAAATATGCTTGTCCATCTACAGATGTAGGATCTTCATTTGATCACCCTATTGCAGGAGAACCTTTCTGCAATGCAGGAAATGTAAAACTTGTAGTGTATTTGAGGTTTAAAAAGGCTTCAGACAAAAATGTCCATTAATTATAATCAGCATAATAATTCACATTTCCTGTTGCTGCAGGATTATTTTCCCGCTGTAGCAAACTGGCTCAAATTAAGATCCTACATCTGTATACAGTATGTCCCGAAGGTAATTCATTCAGCCATGTCGAGGGAACCAGGCATTCTTCTGTGAGACACATGACGATGGAAGGTACTTGCATTCAAAAACGGAAGTCTCTCAGGGTTGGATGGAAGAAGCATTTTGTTGTTAGTTAGTTCAGCTGCACAGTAAATAATCTATGGACCAGGCCCATACCATACTCTGGAGACTTGAAAAGTACCCTAAAGAAAAGTATGCAAATATCATAGCTAATTACCAACTAACTGTCATAACAACTTATAGGCTCACCCTATACAGTACATGAGCACATTCCTGTTATTTAAACAAAAATGTAAAGACCCTCTTTGAGAGAAAGGAAATGGAGTAGGTTTAAAGGGGGAAAGGTAGAAAACAGACAGGAAACCAGCCCACACTACATCCTGTCCTTCCTCCCTCCCCTCTTTCTCTCTCAGTCAGTTCAGGGTCAGAGGAGAGCGCTTTCTCCCTCTCTCTCTTTCCCTCTCTCTCGCTCTCTCCCTCTCTCGCTCTCCATCTCTCTCCCTTTCCCTAGCCATGCCCCTTCCTTAGTCACACAGCATTCTCTGGCTGCCTGAGACACACCTTATATGGTAAAACATACTCGAGAGAATGTTTGTGGTGGATTGCCAGAAAGATGTTAGAGAGCAATCACACACACCAAGAGACAAACACACACAGAGAAAAAAATGCTTAAATGAAACCATCTGTAAGCACTAGATTCAGGAAAAGGAAAGAAACCAAGCTAAAGAGGTGATCTGTTAGCTCTTCCTCTCTCACATATAAATAAGATGATCCAATTATGAATGGAAGATAGGAAATGTCTAGTGAGAAACTAAACAGACTAACGTTACACTAATGGCATGTATATTATTATGTCATGGCATTAAATATATCAACAATATTGTGTTCAGAATGAAAAGTGTCAGTAGCTAGAGATGTAGGATCATAATTTGAGCCACTTTGCTACAGCAGGAAAATAACAGGACATTTTTATTATTATGTGGATAATAATTTATGGACATTTTTGTAGGGGTTGATTCCTTTTTTCGTAAGGGAAAATCAGGTCTGAAATTTCAAAGTGTAAATTACAAACTTCAGAAGCCTTTTTGGTCCAGCCTTTTTAACTCCTAGCCATTAGCTTCTATATATCTGCTGTACCAGCTGAATGTGTTCTGTTGTATTGAGGCCGTTTGAGGCTAGCTGGCAGCTGATGACACAATGACGCCCCACTGACACTAATAACCCACTGCCACAGCATCCTTAGCAAGCGCCGGCCGCTCACTACAATACGCTTGATGTTCCACCAGCATCTGGAGCGCTAACTCGCTGAATCACTCACTTTGTCCCCGGCTCTGCACAAAGTTCTATCTCCCTCCCTGTGGCCACACGGCCAGCTTTCTTTACACTGTTGAGACTTTATATCAATACCAGAGCTTTTTCATTGGCCGTGATTATGTAAATGCTGAGCTACAGACAGGGATATACCATTTAGCTTTTCTTTTTTTTTTAAAGCGACTAACAACAGTGACTGAATACATTTTCGTATTGATGGCCCCAGCGGGAATCGAACCCAAGACCCTGGCGTCACTAACGCCATTATTTTACGAACCGAGCCACAAAGAACCAAGGAGGTGAGAGTGAGACATGCATTCATTAGAAAACACATTCCTGTTGTCGCTCTCATCCTGTCGAGTCATAGGCATTGAGAGGGAGGGAGGGCTACAGCACGTCAGGAATCTAATTATTGCTTCATTTGAGGACAGTGGGGTAATGAAGAGCATAAAGATTGGGTTTCTATGGAAGTGTTCCAGGCTGGCGCTGTGTTATAGTGCTGGTCCAGTCCTGTTGTGATCCCATCTGTTAGCAGAGACTTGACATGCAAAGACAGCCTCATATAAGCAGGCGTTTCAGGAGGAGATATGTAAAGGCAGGCTATTAAACATCAGCCACGTGCTTCTAATGCAGTGCCACACGCCTTTTCAATGCAAATAGGACGCTAATTGAACAGAGTGGTCAACTCCATCGTATTTCAGCCACATTCAGACCCTGTCCCATTCCTCATCCTGACTTAAGCCAGCTTCAGAGTGGAGAAGGCTCATTGCTCACTGATTTGTTTGTGGGTCTGAGAACATGGGCAAAACAAAAGCCCTGAGCTTCAGCAGGGTCTCGGTTGCTAGCCAACACCAGGAAGTAGTGCGGGTATGGAAATAAGGATGCGAGAGCTCAATTGGGTCTTAAACCTTGAGCCTTGCTGACAGCAAAGACCGGAGAGTTAAGTGCCAGCAGGTCAAGTAAACATTCCGCTTGTGAAACTATTTACTGGTTTATATATTATGGCGAACCCCACAACTCTAAAGCAGTGGACAAGCTTAGGCCTGTCACTATGCGTGGCAGTGGGAGCCCTTGTCAACACTAAGTAAGTACAAGCCAAAATCCACTACCTCAAATACTGTACTTCCAAGTTCCAAGGGAGTGCCCTGTGCCCAATGAATGCCAAAATGTATTACTGTTAAACTTACATTTGAATAGTCGTGATACTCCCATGGAGAAATCCAAAGATGGAAAAATGTTGGCAGTGGAACCAGGAAGTAATTATTTACATAGCATGCAATGTATCATGGTGCTATTTGTGGCAGGAAAGCACTGGCTAATTACCAGACAGGCCAGTCAACAGATATATGCCTATTTGGCATTCACTGTAGACTACTGTATATTTACTGTCAAAAGCATACAGATCTAAGCAAACAAATTTGATTTAAAACTTGGTGAGAGGGATAGACTGCCTAGCTAGCAGATTTGGTTCCTTGGAAGTTGTGGGAAAGTACGTTTTTGGTATCCCATTGGCTCTGGGAACAAAGCCATAGGTTTCCTGACAGGTAAAACTGAAAGTTTTTTTTTAATGTTCTGAGAACAGAAGTGAAACATTTTCCTGTTCTGGGAATGTAAATGTTTTGGTTGCAGGGAGGTTTGGAGAACGTTTTACTATGGTTCCCTGAAAGATTTCCTGAGAGGTTTTATTAACATTATGAGAACGGAAATGATAGGTTATTTGAAGGTCATTAAATAACGTTTTGAGAACATGTTTCAATAAGACTTTTAATCAAATCACATTTTATTTGTCACATGCACCGAATACAACAGGTGAAATGCTTACTTACAAGTCCTTAACCAACAATTTAACTAGGCAAGTCAGTTAAGAACAAATTCTTATTTACAATGACGGCCTACCCTGGCCAAACCCGGACGACGCTGGGCCAATTTTGCGCCGCCCTATGGACTGGAATCGAACCAGGGTCTGTAGTGACACATCTAGCACTAAGATGCAGTGCCTTAGACCGCTGCGCCACTTTTATTGTGGCACGGCATCAGGGAGATTCAAACCTATGATCTTCTGTTCTTTATCCATGGAATTAGTCCCCTGTGCCACCAAGATGGAGCTAGCATGGCATGTTTTTTTTTACTCATACAAAGCTGTTCATTTTAGTCTATTCAAACAGACCCAATTTCAAAGGAAACAAGCACTCATTAAGATCAGGTGTGGCCAATTAGTGGGCCACACCTGTGGTTTTTATGGAAATGTTCTTAACGTTCTGAGAACGGAATGTATGTTTTTAAATAACCTTCTTAGAATGTTCTCTGAATGTTATTAAAGTGTTCTTGTTGTTTTTATGGAAAGTTTTCTTAACGTTCTCGGAACAATTTGAGAACATGACTTTAAATAGAACCATGAGAAACCCTGTAGGAAACGTTATGCTGAAGTACTGGAAATTCCCATGGAAGAACGTTGTTTCTTTTTTTCACCCCCTTTTTCTCCCCAATTTCGATCCAATTACGATCTTGTCTCATCGCTGCAACTCCCCAATGGGTTTGGGAGAGGCGAAGGTCGAGTCATGCGTCCTCCGAAACATGACCCGCTGCTTCTTAACACCCGCTCGCTTAACCCGGAAGCCAGCTGCACCAATGTGTAGGAGGAAACACTGTTCAACTGACGACTGAAGTCAGCTTGCAGGTGCCCGGCCCACCACAAGGAGTCACTAGAGCGCGATGAACCAAGTAAAGCCCCCCCGGCCTAACCCTCCTGTAACCCAGACGACGCTGGGCCAATTATGCGCTGCCCTATGGGACTCCCGGTCACGGCCGGTTGTGACACAGCCTGGGATCGAACCCCAGGCTGTAGTGATGCTGCAACACTGCGATGCAGTGCCTTAGACCGCTGCACCACTCGGGAGGCCAAGAACGTTGTTTCTTAATGGTCTCTGAATTATTTGAGAACATTGTTCCTAGAACATTACCAAAATTGAAATTAAATGTAAGCATGTTTGAACTTTTAGGAAACGTTCTGTTAAAGTAATGAAATACCAAGAAAATAACATTTTTTGTCTATCCTGCACCATTCCCAGAAAGTTATGGGAAGGTTTTATGCAAAATAACCATAGGACAACCACGCTCATATGGTTCTCTGAACGTTATGTGCTAGCTGGGTGGGGTCTGCTCTTTACACTTTTATAATAAGTGATTATAAATACCACATTATCCTATATAAGTATTTTAATAAGAAATATTTGCAGCACCAAAGTCAGTAGCCAACTTCACATAGCAACTGGTTTCTCATTTAGACCGCCCACATAATCAGGATGAGCCAGGCCTGGGAGAAATGTCCAGCATCTGCTTATCTTCCTGCTGATGTGGGCTGAAGCTGTGGCACAGGAAGTGTCGGAGTGGAGCCGGCAGGCAGGCAGTATCCTGGGCCTGTTCCTCAGGGGCAGGGAGTAGAGAGAAGCTGCATCTAACCGCTGATACTGGGTCAGATACTGTTTCATCCCCCAATGGTTAAGGCTAGGACTGGGGGTAGGGTAATCTGATCCTAGCTCTGTGGTTTGAAGCAACATGGTCTATATCGAGCCAGAGGCAGTCCCTCCTGGAAGGGGCTGGGAGTGAAGCTAGCTCAGCTTGGGATAGATATCATCCCTCTCCTCTACACACATAGAATATGGATAATAATCTGAAGTAGGCCTATAACCTCCAACCTAACCTAAATACTGTGAGAACTGTTGATATGAATATACAGAATCTCAATGAAGCACACGTCGCTCCTCAAGTATTTCTTTTTTTTGTGATGAACTTTATATTTCATTTTGACATTTTCCTTTTTCAGAGGGGGGTTACAGGTACAAAAACAATCAAATAAATGCATACAAAGATAACCCCGACCCATTCCCCCCTCAGTCCCCATCCACTCGCCCGCATCCTCCCTCCCCATCCGGAAACCATACTTCCCACCCTGAAGAAAGCATGCCTCCCACCCAGCAACCGAGGTTGCTTATCAGTCCCTCTCCCAGCCATCCATCCCCTGTCTCCTCTTAGATTCCCCCCAATCTCCCCCCACCCTGCCCAGTGGACCTGAATGCAAAGAAAGCAACAAAAGTCTAAATAAATATATACTGTATAATTGGTTTGTATGTGTGGGGCTTTAGCTGAGATTGTTCTTTACAGAGTAAAGTATTTCTTGATTATCATTCCATGGTGGTTCAACAAAGGCAGAGGGTGTTGTGTGAAGTTAAGTTACGCCTTGCAAGACAAGAATGCCACTTCACTCCAAAATAACATCAAGGCATTCGTTTTAGGCCAAAAGAGTCTCCCTGTTTTAACTATTCAAAAGACGATTCATTACCTCAAGAAAGACAACAATGTTCCCTCTTTTGTGCACCTTGTTCCAATGAAAGAGTTTGTTGTGCCAAGAAATCACCCTGGTTTGCCCCAATTATTCACACATGGGCCCATACACCCTTGAGGTAGCCACACAATTGCTCACTCAAGACTCAACCACTTCAAGTACTTTCATCCTTGAACACAGACTAATGGTTTGAGTTTGACGGGATAGTTTGGGATTTTGGCAATGAAGCCCTTTATCTACTTCCCCAGAGTCAGATTAACTTGTGGATACCATTTTTATGTCTGTGTGTGCAGTTTGAAGGAAGTTGCTATCTAGCGTTTGCACAATTGCCAACTTAGCGCAATGACTGGAAGCCTATGTAAATTACTAACTTCAGAAGCCTTTTTAACGCCTAGCCATTAGCTTCTATATATCTGCTGTACCAGCTGAATGTGTTCTTCCAGTCATAACGCTAGTTATCATTGGTTTGTGAAACTACCTCTAACTTCCTTCATGCTGGAGAGATATAAAAATTGTATGCACGAGTTTCTGACTCTGGGGAAGTAGATAAATCCCAAACTATCCCTTTAAGAGGTACCTTTCAAATGTTTTGAGGCTGAGAAGACCGACATGATGTAAGGACTGAGTCTGTGACTGAATAAACTGTGAATGTAACAGCAGCCAGGTTGCAGACTTGGGGTCAATTCAGGGGATGAATTGAAATTCATTGCAATAAATGAAAATGTAGCCAAGCCTGATTCTTAAGCTTCTCACAGACCAACTATGGCCTCCCTGCTGTCCAATCATGAGTCAGTACTCTGTCACCAGCTCTATCTAATGAGCCCTGAGGTTCTCTTCTATATGCATCATATGTCAGTGAAAGCTGCCTTGCCACAAGGCCTATAGCTATCCATCAAACATCCCTCTTTCTTTTGCTTCCTTTGATGGATTGCTCTGAAATGAAGGGGAAACCCCTCCTTTAGCCAGATCCTCTCATTATCTCACCTCTTACTGCCTTCCCAATCAAGACCTGACAACTCAATCTCTCTACTCTCATCAGGCCCCCCACAAGTAGCCATTTAATGTTTCTATTGCAAATATGTTTGATGATTCAGACATATTTCAAAAGGAACAGCATGTGAAATACTTTTTGAACCATCCAGCTATTTTACAATAAACTTAAGTTCGTACAGGCCGTCCAGATTTACCAATTTTATATACTAACATCTTGTTCCAGTATTAGGCTTATACAAACCAAAATTAGGCCTTATTATTAAATGAAATAGCCTAGTTACAGCTTCCTCCTTTATAATGAAAAGGAAATGTCCAAAGAGAGAAAAGGTCCATATATTTAGGCTATGAAAATATATGTCAATAGTGGACTTTCTAAGACAAAGATGGATGATTCCTACTCTAGCCCACCTCTGTCGATTAACAGCCACGCGCTAGGACCTTTAGGAATTCAGCCTTTTATGGAGATCATTGTATGTCTTCATCACTACCGGCAGATCAATGAATTAACGTGTACTTTCCACACTATTACAGAACAAAACATTATAACAGACTTCGTCATGAGGAGAATGACAGGTAAGAGAAGTTTCCAATGGGAGTAGACAGAGAGAGGAAAAAGATAAGTATTCGATTGTCTCACTTTCTCCCGAAGTTCTCGTTCCCCATCCAGTTCTCTCTGTAAAACCTGGGCTCGGTCTTCTGCATCGTCGGCTTGCTGTTGCAAACACTGGATCTTTCTCTTCACAGCGTCCAAAGAATTCAAACCTGCCATTCTCGTACTATTCGTTACTTTTGGTATCTAAAAATTTTATATTGTGCAAAAGCTGCTTTGGTCGATTCAAAACAGGATATAATAATAGTAATCAGTCTTTGGAATGGACCGAAATAGCAGAATATAAATCTTCTCAAGTGCAATAAGAAAAGTTGTAGAAGGCAATAGGTTATCCAGGTGGTTATTTAGTTCAGCCTCAGCCTAAGAGTAGCTTAACAAAAGTATTAAAATATATAATTTGGAATGAAATATATATGAACGCATTAGCGAAGTCAAGCGTTCTAGTTTTGAAAGGCAGATAAAAAAAGAAAGAAGGAATGATGTGGAAAGTTCCTCCAATCCAGAGAAGTGTGATTCAGATGAGGTCACGGTTCCAGGATAGGCGGGGCGTGCCCGTTCTGCGTGATTCTTGCCGGTGTAGGCAAAGGGAACTTTCAATAGAAATTCAATGAACAGCTTCAATGACAAGAAATCAATACATTTTGTAGCCTATAAAGAGTCTTATGTACGTTAACAGTTGCCAATGCCATGGTAAATAACGTATGTTCTTCAAATGCAGGGCTTCAATTCAGTCACCAAACAGGAAATCCAGTCCAGCAAACCTGAGGCTAAAATGTGACACATTTAAGTGCCTATAAATAGCTCCTCTCTCTGGTTTGATATGGAAAATTCATACTTGACCTTTAAGAGATTAATCTGAACAATATTCGCAACAGTTCCTTCTTATTATGTTGTGTAGTATCTATTACAGTGTACAAAAAAATCCAGGTTTTATCAACAGTTGTCAGATCAAAGTCTAAAGCGTTTGATTTTAGGCTATATGTTGTGGTGTTTTCGTGTAGCTCTGTCTATTTGTATTGGATACTGTAACTTGATTGTTGAATACCTCATCAATATGTGTGTGGGTAGCAATACACAAAGCAATTCATATGATTGAGTTGTCTCTATACCCCAGCCAGCAGACGGAATCAGCAGGTTTTGATTTATGGTGTCTCGGGTGAGTGTCTGTTGTGGAAATGTAGTCGGTATAGCTTCAGCTCCAGCTCTGTGAATGCCTATGTGAATTTCCCACCGGAAAAGCTTGGAGCATTTATTTCATTAGACACAGGAGTGTGGGCCTATCTGTTTGCTTTAGCTGCATTCCTGACATTCCAGCACTGCTGCTCAGCCCTGCTGCTCCACAGCCCTTATCAGTAACAGGCCTGCAATACACTACCACAAGACCCTTATTCACTACAGCCCATTCTCTCATAATGTTACCATGCCCCACAGACACAAAGGACATACCACACGCTTCAGGTTGGAGTTCCCCCTAGGCACTGATCTAGGACCAGCTTACCCTCCCTAAAATGCTGATGTTAATCATTAGGTGGGAAAATTGACCTTAGACCAGTGTCTAGGGTCAACCTCACCATATGTTTACAATGCCCCACAGACACAGGCTAATATTAGCAATACCACACAGGATAGCTGTTGTCTGGCGTATAGGGTAGTTATTCCCTACCTACTCAAATGCTTTGGCTGTGTGAATTCAGATGTGTAATGAGTTGACTGCTGCCTCTAATAAATGATATGTGGCGGAGCATTCAGCAGCATGTTTTCATGGGAAGCCTGGCCTAAATTTCTCAGAGCTGCCATGTCAGTCCTGCCTTCCTGGGCCTGGTCAGCCATGTCCTCTCTCTCTCTCTCTCTCTCTCTCCCTCTCCCTCTCCCTCTCCCTCTCCCTCTCCCTCTCCCTCTCCCTCCCTGTGCAACATAACAGTGGGTTTCTCTGGGATATCCGGAATCCCAAACAATACGGTCTCCTAGTGGAAGTTGGGGCACAAACGGCTCAGATAATCTGACTTTTTTGTTTGATCTACAAACCGCTATCTCTTTCCTTAGAGATTATTTTTGAACGTGTTACAGGAACTGTATTGTTACTGCTAATTGTTTTCTTTGCATAGATTGTTTCTTGTATAAAGATTGTTACTCATTATTTATTTCTGTCTGCTTGCAGATCTCAGACACCAGGCCTACTGTGTTCGGGAAAATGAAAAAGTGGGTCTGGTGTGAGAGATAATATCTCATAATGACAGCAGGATAACATCATTCTAGCCACAGGCAAAACAGACACTGCCTCTCTTTGATGAACAGTCATGCAGAGAGCACATAACTAATATCAAAACCTGCCTTTCCTCTTATGAGAAGTTGGTGAATTTCTACATTTTAATAGATCATTTTATTAGATCATCAGATTGTGGATATTGAAAAACAACAATATGGGCTTATTCTTACTCAACATAAAAAATACCCATCAAAGGTATGACTAGCACACCCCTGATCCTATATGAAACCCTGACGAAGGCCATGCAGCCCAAACGCGTCGGATTACAAAAATATATTGTTTCTATTGAACATGCCATACTAATAAAGGCATTTTAATTAATTATATGAAGAGTGCCTTGGTCCTCCTTTCTTTTTGATGACCAATTCACCCCTTTGACCAAAGAGCACCTTCTGTCTACCAACATTTACTATTGTGTACCTTAGTAGCGCTTCCCTTCCTCCTCTTTCTACATATACTATACAGTGTTTACCAGCATTCCTGTCTGTTAACCAGTGCTGCTGTGTTTGGGTGGAACATAGTGGCTGAGTGTGAGTATGTATGGGGAGTTAGTGTGCTCATCTTTCAAGACTAGGCGCACAGGAATGATACAGTGGGGAAAAAAAGTATTTAGTCAGCCACCAATTGTGCAAGTTCTCCCACTTAAAAAGATGAGAGAGGCCTGTAATTTTCATCATAGGTACACGTCAACTATGACAGACAAATTGAGAATTTTTTTCTCCAGAAAATCACATTGTAGGATTTTTTATGAATTTATTTGCAAATTATGGTGGAAAATAAGTATTTGGTCACCTACAAACAAACAAGATTTCTGGCTCTCACAGACCTGTAACTTCTTCTTTAAGAGGATCCTCTGTCCTCCACTCGTTACCTGTATTAATGGCACCTGTTTGAACTTGTTATCAGTATAAAAGACACCTGTGCACAACCTCAAACAGTCACACTCCAAACTCCACTATGGCCAAGACCAAAGAGCTGTCAAAGGACACCAGAAACAAAATTGTAGACCTGCACCAGGCTGGGAAGACTGAATCTGCAATAGGTAAGCAGCTTGGTTTGAAGAAATCAACTGTGGGAGCAATTATTAGGAAATGGAAGACATACAAGACCACTGATAATCTCCCTCGATCTGGGGCTCCACGCAAGATCTCACCCCGTGGGGTCAAAATGATCACAAAAAATCCCAGAACCACACAGGGGGACCTAGTGAATGACCTGCAGAGAGCTGGGACCAAAGTAACAAAGCCTACCATCAGTAACACACTACGCCGCCAGGGACTCTAATCCTGCAGTGCCAGACGTGTCCCCCTGCTTAAGCCAGTACATGTCCAGGCCCGTCTGAAGTTTGCTAGAGTGCATTTGGATGATCCAGAAGAGGATTGGGAGAATGTCAGATGAAACCAAAATATAACTTTTTGGTAAAAACTCAACTCGTCGTGTTTGGAGGACAAAGAATGCTGAGTTGCATCCAAAGAACACCATACCTACTGTGAAGCATGGGGGTGGAAACATCATGCTTTGGGGCTGTTTTTCTGCAAAGGGACCAGGACGACTGATCTGTGTAAAGGAAAGAATGAATGGGGCCATGTATCGTGAGATTTTGAGTGAAAACCTCCTTCCATCAGCAAGGGCATTGAAGATGAAACGTGGCTGGGTCTTTCAGCATGACAATGATCCCAAACACACCGCCCGGGCAACGAAGGAGTGGCTTCGTAAGAAGCATTTCAAGGTCCTGGAGTGGCCTAGCCAGTCTCCAGATCTCAACCCCATAGAAGATCTTTGGAGGGAGTTGAAAGTCTGTGTTGCCCAGCGACAGCCCCAAAACATCACTGCTCTAGAGGAGATCTGCATGGAGGAATGGGCCAAAATACCAGCAACAGTGTGTGAAAACCTTGTGAAGACTTACAGAAAACGTTTGACCTGTGTCATTGCCAACAAAGGGTATATAACAAAGTATTGAGAAACTTTTGTTATTGACCAAATACTTATTTTCCACCATAATTTGCAAATAAATTCATTAAAAATCCTACAATGTGATTTTCTGGATTTTTTTTCCCTCATTTTGTCTGTCATAGTTGACGTGTACCTATGATGAAAATTACAGGCCTCTCTCATCTTTTTAAGTGGGAGAACTTGCACAATTGGTGGCTGACTAAATACTTTTTTCCCCCACTGTATACAAACTCTGATCTCCTCCCAGCAGACAGGCCTGATCAAAGCACACTCACAGCTGGCACTGGGGCAACGGGCCAGCCATATAACTAGAACAAGTAGAATGTATATCAACATTCAAAACAATGGCATGTGGTGGGTAGCTGAGTACATTGCTGGCCATATTTGGTGTAGGCCTCTTAGCACAAAGGCCCAGGTCCCAACCAATGATGTATATAAACCCTGGATTGCTGATGCTATGTATTGGCCATTGAGAGGCTTTGAAGCCGCCGGTCGACCATATTGGCACTCCCCAGTAGGAGCAGTGTCATAATTCCCATAAAACCTAGTGGTCAAACAGGGAGATGGTTTTAGAAACTCTTAAAATAAGGGCTGTGTTTTGTGTAGGCTTATCCTGGCGTGACGGTTTGATAACTATTTAAATCTCTCTCGGACAAGGTAACTTTTATCAATATATTTGGCTCTATTTACTCTCAGTTTCGAAAATACTAATTAGCATCAAAGTAGACATCATGCAAAACTACAAATCCCTGCCAGCTCCTGCACGTCATCTCTAGCTGACACCTTTGCTAACAGGTATTGTGTCAATTTAAACTTGCACAAGACAGTTCACAGAATTATAAATTTAAAGAAATGTTGCCAGTTTATTCATTACTACATTTAGCTAACATTAGATAGTTAATCCAGAGATTCTTACATTTGTCTCGATTCGCCAGTCTCGTCCAGATCATCATGGCATTTTTAGTTCTTTATGATAGCCACATTAGCAGCTAATTGGCTTTTCATTATTGGGGGTAAATACAGGCAAATATGTTGATAAAAAGTCACCTTATCCTAGAGAGATTTACATGGTTATCAAAACGTCATGCCAGGGTAAGCCTACACGAAACAGAGACCTTATTTTAAGTGTTTCTAAAATCCCCTATGGGAACAATGAATGGTGGAAAAATGATAGGAGCCATTTCCATGTTTGACCGCTAGGTTTTATGGTTATTACGACTCATACTGTGGTACTCTATGGGAATTCATGAAATTCTACAGTATTTCAATCAAATATTACAAGGACAATGTTTTTGTTGTAGTGGGGACAGTTACCTTAGTTATCTAAAAATATTGTACTTTTAGAAAATGTTTCTATATATATTGGTTTTTTAAATGTTGATGTTTAGCTCACATAATGTAATTAAAACGTATTCATGAAGGTGTCTGTAATAGAATACATATGGCAAAAACGAATGTAGACATTAATAAATGCATTTCTATAGCTTCCAAAATATTATTTACAATGGTGGAAGAGTGCCAAGATGGAAGCACGGGGGCTTCAACACAGTCATCTAGTGTATACATAAATCATTGATCCCAACAGGTGGGAGCCATTCCACTAATGCTCAATACTGTAAAGGAGCTGATCGTGGACTACAGGAAACGGAGGGCAGAGCACGCCCCCATCCACATCGATAGGGCTGTAGTGGAGCGGGTCTAGAGCTTTAAGTTCCTCGGTGTCCACATCAATAAGAAATTAACATGGTCCACACACACCAACACAGTTGTGAAGAGGGCATGATAGTGCCTCTTCACCCTTAGGAGGCTGAAATGATTTGGCATGGGCCTTTAAGTTCTACAGCTGCACCATTGAGAGCTTCTTGACTGGCTGCATCACCGTGTGGTAAAGCAACTGCAAGGCACCCGACCGCAAGGCATTACAGAGGGTGGTGTGTATGGTCCAGTACATCACGGGGGCCCGAGCTCCCTGCCATCCAGGACCTCTATACCAGGCACTGTCAGAGGAACAGCCAAAAAATTGTCAGAATCCAGCCACCCAAGCCAGACTGTTCTACCAGTGCACCAAGTCTGGAACCAATAGGACCCTGAACAGCTTCTTCCCCCAAGCCATAAGACTGCTAAACAAGACTGCTAAATAGCTAATCAAATGGCTACCCGGACTACCTGCATTGTCCCTTTTTTGCACTAACTCTATGCACAAAAACTGGACTCTTCCCACACACTTACACATACTTACACTGACACCCCAACACACAGACACACACACACACACACACACACACACACACACACACACACACACTACATACGCCCACACACACACATAACACGTTGCACACACATGCATAATGACACCACACACACTTGCACACTTTCACACTCACCACATACGCTGCTGCTATGGTCTATTATTTATCCTGTTGCGTAGTCACTTTACCCCTACCTATATGTACATAGCTACCTCAATAACTTTGTACCCCTGCACATCGACTCGGCACTGGTGCTCCCTGTATATAGCATGTTATTTTTACTTGTTATTGTTATTCGTTATTCACTGTGTATTTATTCCTCGTGTCACTATTTATACCCTTAAAGTTTTAGACAGTGGCCAATAGGCTATTGTGGCTATTTGAGCATAATGTAGGCCTACCAACAAAACCAATGGAGCAAATCCCATAAAATGTTCACATGGAAATAGCTTTTGATTTCTATGATATACAGTGCATTCTGAAAGTATTCAGACCCTTTTACTTTTGCCACATTTTGTTACGTTACAGCCTTATTCTAAAATGGTGTCACACCCTGGCTCTGGGGAGTATATATGTTGAGCCAGGGTGTGTAGATTCTATGTGTTTTTGTTCTGTGTGGGAGTTCTAGTTGTTGATTTTCTATGTTGGCCAGAGTGGCTCCCAATCAGAGGCAACGAGTGTCAGCTGTTGCTGGTTGTCTCTGATTGGGAGCCATATTTAAACAGTCTGTTTCCCTTAGTGTTTGTGGGATCTTGTTTCCGTTTGGTTTGTTTCCGTGTTAACCGTAGGACTGCACGTTTCGTTTATTGTTTTGTTGTTATATTATCACTAAAGATAATAAAGTTTAGTATGTTTGCAACTAACGCTGCGCATTGGTCTACTCTCTACGACGAACGTGACAGAAGATCCCACCATACCAGGACCAAGCAGCGTGTCCAGGAGCAGGCAGCCTGGACGTGGGAGCAAATATTGGACGGGCAGGGGTCCTGGACCTGGGAGGAAATCCAGGCCGGGATGGATCGCCGTCCATGGAGTGAGACGGTAGAGGCGCGACGGAGAGAGGAGCAACGGCGTCAACAGTGTCGTCGTCGGACGGACGAGAGGCAACCCCAAAAAATTTTTAGGGGGGGGCACATGGCATGGACGACGGGGCTGCTGGAGGCATATAAGGGGCGAGTTCAGAAGGCCACCAGGTTACGGGAGCCATTGGTGAGAAGAGGGAAGGAAGATGTAGAGGCACGGCGAGAGGTACTGAGGTGTATTGCCAGTCCGGTCCGGCCCGTTCCTGATCCCCGTTTAAGGCCAGTGGTGTGTGTTCCCAGTACGGTCCGGCCTGTTCCTGTTCCTCGCACCAAGCCCACGGTGCGCGTCGCCAGCCCGGCCCGGCCTGTTCCTGCTCCTCGCACCGAGCCTACGGTGTGCGTCGCCAGCCCGGCCCGGCCTGTTCCTGTTCCTCGCACCGAGCCTACGGTGCGTGTCGCCAGCCCGGCCCGGCCTGTTCCTGCCCCTCGCACCAAGCCTACGGTGCGCGTCGCCAGCCCGGCCCGGCCTGTTCCTGCCACTCGCACCAAGCCTACGGTGTGCGTCGCCAGCCCGGCCCGGCCTGTTCCTGCCACTCGCACCAAGCCTACGGTGTGCGTCGCCAGCCTGGCCCGGCCTGTTCCTGCCACTCGCACCAAGCCTACGGTGTGCGTCGCCAGCCCGCCCCGGCCTGTTCCTGCCCCTCGCACCAAGCCTACGGTGTGCGTCGCCAGCCCGGCCCGGCCTGTTCCTGCCCCTCGCACCAAGCCTACGGTGTGCGTCGCCAGCCCGGCCCGGCCTGTTCCTGCCCCTCGCACCAAGCCTACGGTGTGCGTCGCCAGCCCGGCCCGGCCTGTTCCGGCTCCTCGCACCAAGCCTACGGTGCGCGTCGCCAGCCCGGCCCGGCCTGTTCCTGCCACTCGCACCAAGCCTACGGTGCGCGTCGCCAGCCCGGCCCGGCCTGTTCCTGCCACTCGCACCAAGCCTACGGTGCGCGTCGCCAGCCCGGCCCGGCCTGTTCCTGCCACTCGCACCAAGCCTACGGTGCGCGTCGCCAGCCCGGCCCGGCCTGTTCCTGCTCCTCGCACCAAGCCTACGGTGCGCGTCGCCAGCCCGGCCCGGCCTGTTCCTGCCACTCGCACCAAGCCAGGGGTGCGAGTCGTCAGCCCGGTACGGCCCGCTCCTGCTCCACGCACCAAGCCAGGGGTGCGCATCGTCAGCACGGTCCGGCCCGTTGCTGCTCCACGCACCAAGCCAGGGGTGCGCATCGTCAGCCCGGTCCGGTCCATTCCTGCTCCATGCACCAAGCCAGGGGTGCGCATCGTCAGCCCGGTCCGGTCCGTTCCTGCTCCACGCACCAAGCCAGGGGTGCGCATCGTCAGCCCGGTCCGGTCCGTTCCTGCTCCACGCACCAGGCCAGGGGTGCGCGTCGTCAGTCCGGCACAACCCGTGCCTGGGTCACCGGTGCCTGATCAGGTACCGGTCAGCTGCTCCACAACGGAGCTTAAGCAATCCGCTCCTTCGTTGTCCAGTCCAGCTCCAGCCTGCGGGACCAGACCGGACCAGGGGCGCTACGGGGGGATTATTGAAGGGTGGTGGTCAAGCCCGGAGCCGGAACCGCCTCCGAGGAGGAATGCCCACCCAGCCCTCCCCTGTTTGGGTTTTGTTGAGGCGCGGTCGCAGTCCGCGCCTTTGGGGGGGGGGTACTGTCACACCCTGGCTCTGGGGACTCTATATGTTGAGCCAGGGTGTGTAGATTCTATGTGTTTTTGTTCTGTGTGGGAGTTCTAGTTGTTGATTTTCTATGTTGGCCAGAGTGGCTCCCAATCAGAGGCAACGAGTGTCAGCTGTTGCTGGTTGTCTCTGATTGGGAGCCATATTTAAACAGTCTGTTTCCCTTAGTGTTTGTGGGATCTTGTTTCCGTTTGGTTTGTTTCCGTGTTAACCGTAGGACTGCACGTTTCGTTTATTGTTTTGTTGTTATATTATCACTAAAGATAATAAAGTTTAGTATGTTTGCAACTAACGCTGCGCATTGGTCTACTCTCTACGACGATCGTGACAAATGGATTAAATACATATTTTTCCTCCTCATTCTACACACAATAGCCCATAATGACAAAGCGAAAACAGGTTTTTAGAAATGTTTGCAAATTAAAAAAACAAAACAAACAGAAATACCTTATTTACATACTTATTCAGACTCTTTGCTATGAGACTCGAAATTGAGCTCAGGTACATCCTGTTTCCATTGATCATCGTAGAGATGATTGGAGTCCAACTATGGACATGATTTGGAAAAGCACACACCTGTCTATATAAGGTCCCACAGTTGACATTGCATGTCAGAGCAAAAACCAAGCCATGAGGTCGAAGGAATTGTCCGTAGAGCTCCGAGACATGATTGTGTTGAGGCACAGATCTGGGGAAGGATACCAAAAAATGTCTGCAGCATTGAAGGTCCCCAAGAACACAGTGGCCTCCATCATTCTTAAATGGAAGAAGTTTGGAACCACCAAGACTCTTCCTAGAGCTGGCCACCTGGCCAAACTGAGCAATCAAGGGAGAAGGGCATTGGTCAGGGAGGTGACCAAGATCCCGATTGTCACTCTGTAGGAGCTCCAGAGTTCCTCTGTGGAGATGGGAGAATCTTCCAGAAGGACAACCATCTCTGCAGCACTCAACCAATCAGGCCTTTATGGTAGAGTGGCCAGATGGAAGCCACTCCTCAGTAAAAAGCACATGACAACCCGCTTGGAATTTGCCAAAAGGCACCTAAAGATTCTCAGACCATGAGAAACAAGATTCTCTGGTCTGATGAAACCAAGATTGAACTCTTTGGCCTGAATGCCAAGCGTCACATCTGGAGAAAACCTGGCACTATCCCTACGGTGAAGCATGGTGGTGGCAGCATAATGCTGTGGGGATTTGTTTCTGCGGCAGGGACTGGGAGACTAGTCAGGATCGAGGGAAAGATGAATGGAGCAAAGTACAGAGAGATCGTTGATGAAAACGTGCTCCAAAGCGCTCAGGACCTCAGACTGGGGCGAAGGTTCACCTTCCAACAGGACAACGACCCTAAGCACACAGCCAAGACAATGCAGGAGTGGCTTCAGGACAAGTCTCTGAATGTCCTTGAGTGGCCCAGCCAGAGCCGGACTTGAACCCGATCGAACATCTCTGGAGAGACCTGAAAATAGCTGTGCAGCGACGCTCCCCATCCAACCTGACAGAGCTTGAGAGGATCTGCAGAGAAGAATGGGAGGAACTCCCTAAATACATGTGTGCCAAGCTTGTAGCATCATACCCAAGAAGACTTGAGGCTGTAATCGCTGCCAAAGTTGCTTCAACAAAGTACTGAGTAAAGGGTCTGAATACTTATGTAAATGTGATATTTCAGCTCTTTATTTTTAATAACTTTGCAAAAATTTCTAAAAACATTTTTAAAAACCTTGGTCATTATGGGGTATTGTATGTAGATTGATGAGGATAAAAATTTAAAAAGTGCGTCGCAGCATGGCGTTTCTTCTGCGCAGCAGTCCTGGAGGAAGTGCGGGGCCGCGCACGTGCGCAGCTTAGAGGGAACATTGCCCGTAAGTAAGCATTTCACTGTTAGTCTGCACCTGTTGTTTGCGAAGCATGTTACAAATATTATTTGATTTGATATTGAACAATTATCTAACAGCATATTATAGCCTTGGTAGGGACTTCTTATAACAGAGCACCTGTGTTATAGATGGACTATTACAGCACTGTTCCTCAAATAAGCAATATTAGCTCGTTTTTCTTAGTTGGCTCTTTGGTTTATACATTTTCTAAACAAACGTAACCATCTGAGTGGCGCAGTGGTCTAAGGCACTGCATCGCAGTGCTAGCTGTGCCACTAGAGATCCTGGTTTGAATCCAGGCTCTGTCATAGCCGGCCGCGACCGGGAGACCCATGGGGCGGCGCACAATTGGCCAAGCGTCGTCCAGGGTAGGGGAGGGAATGGCCGGCAAGGATATAGCTCAGTTGGTAGAGCATGGCGTTTGCAACGCCAGGGTTGTGGGTTTGATTCCCACGGGGGGCCAGTATGAAAAATAAAAAATAATGTATGCACTCACTAACTGTAAGTCGCTCTGGATAAGAGCGTCTGCTAAATGACTAAAATGTAACTTGGGGGCCTGTGGTTTGGTTAATGAGTGTGTGGGTTAGGGTCTGCCCCAAACATACTTAACCCACACCCCCAACCTCCTCCTAGTCCCCTTCCTCCAATCACAACCCAATGGGCGTGTGATAGGGGCTCTACCCAGGGTGCTTTGCTTCCCACTCACGTCTGCGGCAGTTTTCTCAGACTGTTCCAGTTTTTCCTGGGCGTCTTTGAGGGCCTCAGAGTATTTGTCCAGCTCATCTTCAGTCCCCTTCAGGTTCTTCTGCAGGCTCAGCAGCTTGTCTTCCAGCTAGAGCAGGACAGATGTTTGTTAGTTAATAGTGAACACAGTTAGCTCTCTCTGTCACTCACCCACCCACCCACCCACACACATATACACACACACACACACACACACACACACAAAGCAACAGTGATGAGATGATAAGTCTATAATGTGCATGGTGACTTCCCTTGGGCTGTTGAAAGCGGTGTTCATTTTTTGTCAGAACTATAGAGCGCTGGCATGCAGAGCCTGCACACACACTGGGGGCTAAGTAGTCCCTAACCAGAGTTCCCCTCTGTGCCTGTGGGGCTCTGAAGTGCTTCTGATAATCCCACTGGATTCCACACGGCCTAGCTCTCTGTTGTCTAAAAATACAGCTGCGGTTGACACTGTGTTCTCTCAGGCGATGGAGACACCTGTCAGGCACTTGGATGGACTCCCGTACATATGCCCTTGGTCTATCAGTGGTCCCCAGCAAGACTCCTCTGCTCCAGCCATACCTCTCCAGAGCCCCATCACAAACCTCCAAACTCGGGGTGAATAGGCTCTGGGGCCTGGGCTCTCCGTGGCTGTGGAGGGTGGAATTGTAGGACCACGACCACCCCTGGGCTTATCCTGATTTGAGCCGAGCCTTGTTGTCAACAGACCATCCATCAAGATGACGCTGCATCCAGCACCTATTTGTCCTTTTTTCTAAATACGTTTTTTCAGTTGGCATCAGTTTAGTCCAAGCCTGGGGGATATAGTACTCAGATCATCATGAATCTTTGGACTATGTAACTAAAGCCATACTCAGAGGTTATACTTGTCAAGTTCCAGTGGTACTGTGTGTTGTCCATTGAAGGAGTTGTCATCCTGTCCTCTTTCCCTCCCAAGGCTGCTGTGGGCTGTTGGTAAGGAATTTTTCCTCATATGTCAGCATCTTCATCTTTCAGAGAGTCATTTGTTGATTTAACCCAACCTAAACACTTTCACACTGAGCTGTGCTCTGGTCAGCTGCAGCTATTACAGGTATATGCACACTGGATCAACTTTGATTCTCTAATCAACTGACTTGGTCTTACATCTTCTATCTTCACTAACAATACATTTGCTAACACTATAAATCTTTGATTTAGGTCCACATTTTAATCAAACATATTTGCATTGGATTAATTAAATAAACTGTGATGTGTTTACACCTCATTTTCTCAGAAATACGTCTGGTATGGAACAAATGTTTAGATTGGCTTACAGAGTCTAGAGCAGTATGAGACAACATCAGAGCCCGACATGGTTTCAATTTAAGCATCATCATCATCTAACTCGGATATCTCTTGTGAAAAGTTGTGCAGTGCTTTAAACTCATCATACCTTTTGATTAAATCCTGCACTTTATCCTTCTGTAACTGTCTAAGTGCCATTCTACTGTGTCAACTGAATGGTGTTTTATACTGTAGATCCATCGGCATGTCTCTTTCTCAACTCACCTGCTTGCACTTGTCCTCTGCTGCCTTCTTGTCGGTCTCAGCCTGCTCTGCACGATCAATGGCATTCTCCTTGTCCAGCTTCAGCATCTGCATCTTCTTCTTGATGGCCTCCATAGTGCCTGGTTAGAGTGTGCTCACTAAGAAGAGAAATGTAGCTGAGAAAGTTGTGTTACCCCTGTAGTTTGAGATAGAGCCTGTCCTGTGCAGTAATGGAACAACCTCCACTAGATCCTGATTCCACAAGTCAGAGGGCTAGAGAAACAGACAGAGGTAAAGAAAGAGGGAGAGCGATGGAGTGAGACAGAGGGAGCACGCGCAGCACAGAAGGATACAGACTTGAGCCTAGGGCTGCTGTCAATGCTTTAAACTCCCAACCAAACCTGAGTGTAGTCTCCGATGCTTTCCTCTCCCTTCCTCTCTCCCTCCATCCGTCCATCCATCCCTCCACTCACCACTTTGCCCCCCTCACCAGACATCCCCCCCACCCCACCACCCCACCACCCAATCAAACCACTCATACGAGGCCTTTCTAAGGAATGGCTTGGACCGCTGTAAACACTCACTCACACAGCAGCTCTCAGCCAATCTCCTTATTTGGGTTGCTATGTTTTCACAGAAAAAAAGACAGATCAGACAGGAGAGAGAAACACAGGGCCTAATTCCACATTTAACCCTGTGGATGGAAGAGTTGACATATAACGTTTAACACACCTCTTGTCCTGCTCAAGAATAGGTTTGGCTCTGTTATGGGTGAGCTATATATATATATATATATATATATATATATATATAGAGAGAGAGAGAGAGAGAGAGAGAGAGAGAGAGAGAGAGAGAGAGAGAGAGAGAGAGAGAGAGAGAGAGAGAGAGAGAGAGAGAGAGAGAGAGAGAGAGAGAGAGAGAGAGAGAGAGAGAGAGAGAGAGAGAGAGATCAAGTTATGATTGCTTGGTGAAGATGTCTGTGGTCTGTTGTTGGACGGTCCATCCAACTCACTAATACAGGATACTTAGCAGCTCCACATACAACAGAGGACAGATAATGAGTTGAAATAGGAAGATATACACAAATAAATATGATTCTTACTATGGATTGACATACATCTACTGTACTGTAGTAGTAAACATATTGAAAAATTCAGCATTCTGCTACAAAACACCAACCTCTGAAAGATACCGTTTTGCTTTGATTTCTGTACACCTGATATTTGAGTTGGTGAGTGAAGGGTGAAAAGTCACAGAGAGCCAGGGTTATTGAGAACTGTGGAGAGGTTTTGTCTTATAGGGTGTGGAAAGATGTACAGGAGGTAGGGGTGTCCCCCCTAAACCTGGACCCACCACCTGTCTGTCTTTATGGTTTAGTAGCATACCAGCTGCACTACAACTGTCTATCTACAACTGTCTATCAATTGCACACTGGCTAGCTGTGGTAAACCACTACAACAACAGCCTTTTATCGATTGACTTTGCATCTTGACACATGCCAACCAGTTTCTAGTGAGGAACCTGATCTGATTTATAAGAAAGTGTTTTCACTATCAGGTGTGCCAAAGGCATCCTACCTGCCACAACTCACCTCATTCATGGATCAGCATTGCTTACAGACACATCAGCTGCTATGACTTGGGTGAAAGATGTCACACCATGTGCCGTCCAGCCCGCCTGTCAACCCAGGCTAACGGCTTTATCGTAGAGGAATAAGTAATTCAAATCCATAAGCACAGTCATCGTTTGATATCTGCAAAGACCATTTGAGGATAGGCTCATATCATGATAAAACTGATTTATAGGGAACAAGTCGTTTCTATTGTTGCAAGTAAGCACTGTAAGCCAGTGTGATTAAAGGTACCACCCCCCCCCCCCCCCCCCCCTAAGAAAACAAGTACTTATGCTCAGAGGTTCTTATCATAACAAATCTCATCCACTAAGGAATTAGACGTGAGGAATCCAAATCCATTAGGAACTCTGAATTTATCCAAGGGAATATTTACTTGTTCTCGTAGTGTTTTCATGCTTCTTTGTTGTGGCGTTTTGTCCTCTTAAGAATAAGACATTGCACTGCTGTTCGGTTCACACTGCATTTCTGCATGGATGGATGCCACTGGAATTTCCCAACTACGGAGCCCATTTCTGAATGTGGGTTGAGAACTAGAAGGATCACATATCATAGCTATTCAAATATGTGTTACAACTGGCTTCCTCTGTCCTTTCCCTGTCTGTCTCCTCTGTAGGAATAGGCCTGAATTCAGACAGGCAATTGGATGGACACTATGGAGCTGGCACCAAGTACAGTGCCTTCCGAAAGTATTCATACCCCATTACTTATTCCACATTTTGTTGTGTTACTGCCAGAATTCAAAATGGATGAAAAACACACAATACCCCATAATGACAAAGTGAAAACATGTTTTTAGAAATGTTTGCAAATGTATTGAAAATGAAATAGAGAAATAATTATTTACATAAGTATTCACACCACTCAGTCAATACTTTGTAAAAGCACGTTTGGCAGCGGTTACAGCTGTGAGTCTTTCTGGGTAAGTTTCTAAGAGCTTTCCACACCTGGATTGTGCAACATTTGCCCATTATTCTTTTCAAAATTCTTTAAGCTCTGTCAAATTGGTTGTTGATCATTGCTAGACAACCATTTTCAGGTCAAAACTGTAACTCGGCCACTCAGGAACATACACTGTCTTCTTAGTAAGCAACTCTAGTGTAGATTTGTCCTTGTGTTTTAGGTTATTGTCCTGCTGAAAGGTGAATTCATCTCCCAGTGTCTGGTGGAAAGAAGACTGAGCCAGGTTCTCCGCTAAGAATTTGCCTGTGCTTAGCTCCATTCCATTTCTTTTTTATTCTGAAAAGCTCCCCAGTCCTTAACGATTACAAGCATACCCATAACATGATGCCGCCACCACTATGCTTGAAAATATGGAGAGTAGTACTCAGTAATGTGTTGTATTGGATTTGCCCAAAACATAACACATTGTATTCAGGACAAAAAGTGAATTGCTTTGCCACATTTCTGCTGTATTACTTTAGTGCCTTTTTGCAAAAAGGATGAATGTTATGGAATATTCTGTACAGGCTTCCTTCTTTTCACTTGGTCAATTAGGTTAGTATTGTGGGTTAACTACAATGTTGTTGATCCATCCTCAGTTTTCTCCTATCACAGCCATTAAGCTCTGTAACTGTTTCAAGTCACCTTTGGCCTTGTGGTGAAATCCCTGAGCAGTTTCCTTCCTCTCCGGCAACTGAGTTAGGAAGAACGCCTGTATGGTTGTAGTGACTGGGTGTATTGATACACCATCCAAAGTGTAATTCATAACTTCACCATCTTCAAAGGGATATTCAATGTATTTTTTGTTGTTGTTGCCATCTACCTTATTTGCGAGGCATTAGAAAACATCCCTGTCTTTGTGGTTGTATCTGTGTTTGAAATTGACTGCTCGACTGAGGGACCTTACAGATAATTGTATGTGTGGGGTACAGAGATGCGGTAATCATTGAAAAGGTTGACAATTAGCATAATAAAAAAATCCCCATACAAATCTATCAGTTTAAACTAGCGATATCTGTTTACTTTGCATTGGATGCGTCTCAATCCACTGCATCCACCTATGTCGCACTTCCGCATCTGCGGTGAAAAGTGACAGAGCTAGAGCTATGCTTTTTAGACCATGAGACATCCCGAAAATCGGTCTTCTCACAAGATCGTCTGTAGCTTCCGAACTATTGGACCCTGTGGAAAGGTGAGACTCTCACGAACACGTACAGTACCAGTCAAAAGTTTGGACACACCTACTCATTCAAGGGTTTTTCTTTATTTTTTTACTATTTTCTACATTGTAGAATAATAGTGAAGACATCAAAACTATGAAATAACACATATGGAACCAAAAAAGTGTTAAACAAATCAAAATATATTATATATTTTACATTCTTCAAAGTAGCCACCCTTTGCCTTGATGACAGCTTTGCACACTCTTGGCATTCTCTCAACCAGCCATGAAGGTCAGTCAACTCGGAAAGGTTTCTTCAAGTGCAGTCGCAAAAACCATCAAGTGCTATGATGAAGCTGGCTCTCATGAGGACCGCCACAGGAAAGGAAGACCCAGAGTTACCTCTGCTGCAGAGGATAAGTTCATTAGAGTTACCAGCCTCAGAAATTGGCAATTAACTGCACCTCAGGATGCAACCCAAATAAATGCTTCACAGAGTTCAAGTAACAGACACATCTCAACATCAACTGTTCAGAGGAGACTGCGTGATTCAGGCCTTCATGGTCGAATTGCTGCAAAGAAACCACTACTAAAGGACACCAATAAGAAGAAGATACTTGCTTGGGCCAAGAAACACAAGCAATGGACATTAGACCGGTGGAAATCTGTCCTTTGGTCTGATGAGTCCAAATTTGAGATTTTTGGTTCCAACCGCCGTGTCTTTGTGAGATGCAAAGTAGGTGAACGGATGATCTCCGCATGTGTGGTTCCCACCGTGAAGCATGGAGGAGGAGGTGTTAAGGACATTTTTACTCCTGAACTTATTTAGGCTTGCCATAACAAAGCTGTTGAATACTTATTGACTCAAGACATTTCAGCTTAATATTTTTTATTGATTTGTAAACATTTCGAAAAACATAATTCCACTTTGACATTATGGGGTATTGTGTGTAGGCCAGTGATAAATTCAAGCTCTAACACAAGAAAATGGGGAAAAAGTCAAAGGGTGTGAATACTTTCTGAAGGCACTGTAGGTTGATGGGGCCTCAGAACACTCTGGATCCAGAGATCAGAAATACTTCTGAATGTTCCCTCTCTCAGCCTCTGTGGCAGAAACTCTGGAGCATAATTTAGTGCTTTTAATATGCTCTCCCACAGAGGTTAGACCAATATGAAATATTTTGCCAACTGAGTTTGAATAGCTGGTACTAGTGTATGGTTTTGATTTATAACCATTAATTATACTGGTCTGGCGTAAGTAAGGGGGGACGTGTGTAGGAAAGGGGGGAGTTGTGATGGAATTGATGGATATTAGTTCTGGCATTGATTAGGAATCTGCACAGGCTCTAAACAACTCTTAAATGTACATTTTGTTTTTATCATGTTATCTGCTGATCTTTTTCTCTCTTAAGAGGAAAGGAATCCTACTCCTACCATAACCAAAATATTTTATGACTGGTAAACCTATATGAACATGTTAATCACCACTATTCATGGTTTAAACAATTAATGACAATGTAGTTACACTTCTCTCAATTTTTAAAACAGTCATGCTTTCTCAGTCTTCTACCTTACATTTACATTTACATTTTAGTCATTTAGCAGACGCTCTTATCCAGAGCGACTTACAGGAGCAATTAGGGTTAAGTGCCTTGCTCAAGGGCACATTTACGTCATTTAGCAGACGCTCTTATCCAGAGCGACTTACAAATTGGTGCATTCACCCTATAGCCAGTCGGATAACCACTTTACAATTTACAATGGTTTTTTATTTTTATTAATTTTTTGTAAAAATTATTATTATTATAAAAAAAAATTTGGGGGGGGGTAGAAGGATTAATTTATCCTATCCCAGGTATTCCTTAAAGAGGTGGGGTTTCAAATGTCTCCGGAAGGTGGTGAGTGACTCCGCTGTCCTGGCGTCGTGAGGGAGCTTGTTCCACCATTGGGGTGCCAGAGTAGCGAACAGTTTTGACTGGGCTGAGCGGGAACTATGCTTCCGCAGAGGAAGGGGAGCCAGCAGGCCAGAGGTGGATGAACGCAATGCCCTCGGTTGGGTGTAGGGACTGATCAGAGCCTGAAGGTACGGAGGTGCCGTTCCCCTCACTGCTCCATAGGCAAGCACCATGGTCTTGTAACGGATGCGAGCTTCAACTGGAAGCCAGTGGAGTGTGCGGAGGAGGGGGGTGACGTGAGAGAACTTGGGAAGGTTGAACACCAGACGGGCTGCGGCATTCTGGATGAGTTGTAGGGGTTTAATGGCACAGGCAGGGAGGCCAGCCAACAGCGAGTTGCAGTAATCCAGACGGGAGATGACAAGTGCCTGGATTAGGACCTGTGCCGCTTCCTGTGTAAGGCAGGGTCGTACTCTCCGAATGTTGTAGAGCATGAACCTGCAGGATCGGGTCACCGCCTTGATGTTAGCGGAGAACGACAGGGTGTTGTCCAGGGTCACGCCAAGGCTCTTCGCACTCTGGGAGGAGGACACAACGGAGTTGTCAACCGTGATGGCGAGATCATGGAACGGGCAGTCCTTCCCCGGGAGGAAGAGCAGCTCCGTCTTGCCAGGGTTCAGCTTGAGGTGGTGATCCGTCATCCATACTGATATGTCTGCCAGACATGCAGAGATACGATTCGCCACCTGGTTATCAGAAGGGGGAAAGGAGAAGATTAGTTGTGTATCGTCAGCGTAGCAATGATAGGAGAGGCCATGTGAGGATATGACAGAGCCAAGTGACTTGGTGTATAGGGAGAATAGGAGAGGGCCTAGAACTGAGCCCTGGGGGACACCAGTGGTGAGAGCACGTGGTGCGGAGACAGCTTCTCGCCACGCCACTTGGTAGGAGCGACCGGTCAGGTAGGACGCAATCCAGGAGTGAGCCGCGCCGGAGATGCCCAGCTCGGAGAGGGTGGAGAGGAGGATCTGATGGTTCACAGTATCAAAGGCAGCAGACAGGTCTAGAAGGACAAGAGCAGAGGAGAGAGAGTTATTTTTAGCAGTGCGGAGAGCCTCCGTGACACAGAGAAGAGCAGTCTCAGTTGAATGACCAGTCCTGAAACCTGACTGGTTTGGATCAAGAAGGTCATTCTGAGAGAGATAGCAAGAGAGTTGGCTAAAGACAGCACGCTCAATAGTTTTGGAAAGAAAAGAAAGAAGGGATACTGGTCTGTAGTTGTTGACATCAGTGGGATCGAGTGTTGGTTTTTTGAGAAGGGGTGCAACTCTCGCTCTCTTGAAGACGGAAGGGACATAGCCAGTGGTCAAGGATGAGTTGATCAGCGAGGTGAGGTAGGGGAGAAGGTCACCGGAGATGGTCTGGAGAAGAGAGGAGGGGATGGGGTCAAGCGGGCAGGTTGTTGGGCGGCCTGCAGTCACAAGTCGCAGGATTTTATCTGGAGAGAGAGGGGAGAAAGAAGTCAAAGGATAGGGTAGGGCAGTGTGAGTAGGACCAGCAGTGTCATTAGACTTAACAAACGAGGATCGGATGTCGTCAACCTTCTTTCAAAGTGGTTGACGAAGTCATCCACAGAGAGAGAGGAGGGGGGGGGGGGGGGGGGGGGGAGGATTCAGCAGGGAGGAGAATGTGGCAAAGAGCTTCCTAGGGTTAGAGGCAGATGCTTGGAATTTAGAGTGGTAGAAAGTGGCCTTAGCAGCAGAAACAGATGAAGAAAATGTAGAGAGGAGGGAGTGAAAAGATGCCAGGTCGGCAGGGAGTTTAGTTTTCTTCCATTTCCGCTCCGCTGCCCGGAGCTCTGTTCTGTGAGCTCGCAATGAGTCATCCAGCCACGGAGCTGGAGGGGAGGACCGAGCCGGCCGGGAGGATAGGGGACACAGAGAGTCAAAGGATGCAGAAAGGGAGGAGAGGAGGGTTGAGGAGGCAGAATCAGGAGATTGGAGGGAGAAGGATTGAGCAGAGGGAAGAGATGATAGGATGGAAGAGGAGAGAGTAGTGGGAGAGAGAGAGCGAAGGTTGCGGCGGCGCATTACCATCTGTGTAGGGGCAGAGTGAGTAGTGTTGGAGGAGAGCGAGAGAGAAAAGGAAACAAAGTAGTGGTCGGAGACATGGAGGGGAGTTGCAGTGAGATTAGTAGAAGAGCAGCATCTAGTAAAGATGAGGTCAAGCGTATTGCCTGCCTTGTGAGTAGGGGGGGACGGTGAGAGGGTGAGGTCAAAAGAGGAGAGGAGTGGAAAGAAGGAGGCAGAGAGAAATGAGTCAAATGTAGACGTAGGGAGGTTGAAATCCCCCAAAACTGTGAGGGGTGAGCCATCCTCAGGAAAGGAACTTATCAAGGCGTCAAGCTCATTGATGAACTCTCCAAGGGAACCTGGAGGGCGATAGATGACAAGGATATTAAGCTTAAATGGGCTAGTGACTGTGACAGCATGGAATTCAAATGAGGAGATAGACAGATGGGTTAGGGGAAAAATGTAGAATGTCCACTTGGGAGAGATGAGGATTCCTGTGCCACCACCCCTCTGACCAGATGCTCTCGGGGTATGCGAGAACACATGGTCAGACGAGGAGAGAGCAGTAGGAGTAGCAGTGTTTTCAGTGGTAATCCATGTTTCCGTCAGCGCCAGGAAGTCGAGGGACTGGAGGTTAGCATAGGCTGGGATGAAGTCAGCTTTGTTGGCAGCAGAACGGCAGTTCCAGAGGCTGCCTGAGACCTGGAACTCCAGGTGTGGGGTGCGTGCAGGGACCACCAGGTTAGAGAGGCAGCAGCCACGCGGTGTGAGGCGTTTGTGTAGCCTATGCGGAGAGGAGAGAACAGGGATAGGCAGAGGCATAGTTGACAGGCTGTAGCAAATGGCTACAATAATGCAGAGGAGATCGGAATGAAATGAACTAAACATCTGGGAAAGGAGAGAGTAGGGCCTCCCTCACCAAAACTTCCACCTCAGAAACTATAATTGTTTCACTGAACCACCCGAACAAAAACTCTCCCAACTTCCACTTTTAGAAATTAGAATTGTTGTGAACTACAGCGGTTCAATGTTTCAAGGAATAGACTCAACTTACTTTATTCAGCTATCTAACTATGACACCATAAACTAGCATGCTAGCATCCAATAACACACAGTTTAGCACCAATACTTGGTTACAACAAACTACCAATAGTGTGTTAACACACTAAACAGATAATTCGTGTCCGTGTCTAGTTCCTTTCATAACGCAGCAATAATTAAACGTTGGCTAGCTAGCACAAATATATTGTATTTAGCTGCTACAGTACAGTTAGCTGGTCGTGTTGGCTAGCTAGCAATGGCTACTGTGTTGACTTAGTTTGAAAAACGGCTAGCTAGCTAGCTTCGTGCTACACCCGGCACCGCCGAAAACAATGCTAACCTACAATAACTACCCACAACAGCCCACGATGCCTAACTATGACACCATAGCTAACTA
Organism: Coregonus lavaretus; assembly: GCF_964263955.1. NCBI lineage: Eukaryota > Metazoa > Chordata > Actinopteri > Salmoniformes > Salmonidae > Coregonus > Coregonus lavaretus. Next base: position 43,584,880 of record NC_139998.1, read on the forward strand.
GCATGCTAGCATCCAATAACACACAGTTTAGCACAAATACTTGGTTACAACAAACTACCAATAGTGTGTTAACACACTAAACAGATAATTCGTGTCCGTGTCTAGTTCCTTTCATAACGCAGCAATAATTAAACGTTGGCTAGCTAGCACAAATATATTGTATTTAGCTGCTACAGTACAGTTAGCTGGTCGTGTTGGCTAGCTAGCAATGGCTACTGTGTTGACTTAGTTTGAAAAACGGCTAGCTAGCTAGCTTCGTGATACACCCAGCACCGCCGAAAACAATGCTAACCTACAATAACTACCCACAACAGCCCACGATGCCTAACTATGACACCATAGCTAACTAGCATGCTAGCATCCAATAACACACAGTTTAGCACCAATACTTGGTTACAACAAACTACCAATAGTGTGTTAACACACTAAACAGATAATTCGTGTCCGTGTCTAGTTCCTTTCATAACGCAGCAAAAATTAAACGTTGGCTAGCTAGCACAAATATATTGTATTAGCTGCTGCAGTACAGTTTAGCTGGTCGTGTTGGCTAGCTAGCAATGGCTACTGTGTTGACTTTGTTTGAAAAACGGCTAGCTAGCTAGCTTCGTGCTGCGGGCCTACCTACAATACCTAACTACAATCTAAATACATAATTAAGCCTTACTCGACGAAGCCAAGCTATGTATAAAGCCAAACTTACCCGACGCCAGCTGACATTTGTCTTCTGCAATCAGTAGGTGTAATTAAGTACAGCAGCTACTAACTACCTAACGTTGATAGCCTCAGATAATGAGGTTAGAAAAACGGCTGAACTGGTAGGTAGCTAGCTGGCTTAATTACAGGTACTCTTAAGCGTGAAATAACATTGGAGACAACTATCCACCGTTGCTAAACGTTACCAGTAGCTACCCCGTAGCTAGCTAGCCTCGTGCTTCGCCGGGCTCCGCCGTAAACAATACTTACCTACAATAATTACCTACAGAAACCTACAATAACTACCAAATAACTACCTAAATAAACTACCTACAATACCTAACTACAACTACCTACCTACAATCTAAATACATGGTTAAGCTTTACTCAACACCATATAAGAAGCCAAGCTTACCTCCTGCCTAGAGAAAACACAACCTCATCATTATGGTGAACACAAAACCATGGAGTCATTGGCTCTCACTCTCTCCCAGTCATAGAAATGAAAGCAGGCCTGAACTACACCTCCAGTTCCATTCATCACCTTGTAATCCCTCCTGTCCCTCTCTCTGATTCTCTGACTATGACTCATCCTGGACAGTAAGCCACACAGTCTCTGCTACCAGCCATGATGTTCTCCTCCTCCTCTGTAACAACACACACCTGTGTGAGCAGGGCACATGTTCCCCTGATTAACAATGG